>NW_026942188.1:1200000-1520816 GCF_024139115.2 Armigeres subalbatus
CCAGGAAGGAAAACAAGGATTGCTCCCGGCGACAGTTTCAGGCAGATGTACTTGATGATATCCAAAAATAGGCGATGGTCAACCTTCTCGTCATTCACCGTGCCGTGGTACACGTCGAGCAGTACCTTGGCACAGTAGGAAGTGAGTCTCAGTTCTGACTTCGCACTACTCACTTTTCATAGTGAAAAGTGAGAAATGGTTAGTGATGTTGAAATCAAGGCTTTCTCGCGAATGTGCAGAAACAGCACCGTCAGGTTCCCCCAAACACACACGGCGTGATTATTGGTTTCACTTGACGACTGCGATTCTCTCGCCGTTATGGAAGCGAAAAGGAAACATTGCATGCAGCGACCTAGCAATAGAGTCGCGGCGACAGTTGCTTCACGTTTGGGAGAACCTTTATTCCGCCAAACTGAAGGAATTCCCTCCACTTGAATAGACCTTTCTCAACTTATCTTTCTGTAACGTTGAATTTCATCTTTTTTAAAATTAAAAATAAGTGTCACCTGAGTCAACTTATATGTATCGTCATCGAACATTCTTGCAGGTCACACGTCATTTTCAATTCAGGGCTTCTGAGTCATGTGATAGACGTCGGCTCAGAAGCCCAATCGGCCGTTCTCGGAGCGAAAACATTACTCCTCGGGGCAGTACACGGTTGGGCAGCAGCGAACGAACGTTCGGACGGACCCACTGGAAGAAAAATGCGAAAGCGTGAACGGCACCGCAAGTACGCTGTGTACATATTGATGAAATTCATTTTAAATGAATGGACGTGATAATGGGTATAAAATTTATTACATTGAAAATTAGAGATGATTAAATTGTTTTCTTTATGTGGCTCTTTACACCCCGTTTTGGCGTTGAAAGGCCCTTGGATCGAAAGGGGGCGATCGTGGATGTGATGCGATGATGCTGGGAAACGGAACCCAAATGTGCACTATAAAAACGATTGAGGTGGATGTTGTTTTTAAATAGCCTATCAGCAGGAAGGAGGGCTGCAGCAAATTTCAGTTTTGTGGCTATCAATTAGGTTAATTAGATGTGCGGATGGTCTCTGAGGTTCTGTAGCCGCAGGGTTCCATAAATGGATGTTCATATATTTGAAGAATTTTGTTGGGAGTACTTGACAGGTTCTTATTCTCATGCCTTTCTTGTTCTCTAAGGCATAACGAAACGTTGTATGATCACACTTAAATCATTTTTTTTCTATACAAGACCCACTGAGTGTTGTGTCTTTGCAAAAAGCTATTCATTTTCAGGCACCTAATTGCAGCCTAATTTTTTGCAACGCAGTCAGTCAGTCGTAATAAAGTGAACCTCATGATTGTGAGACCAAATTCTGATTTTTTAAAATTCGTGCTACAAATGCACGATTAATAAGACCCCAGCTCCAATGGGATTAATGAGCATTTGTCCTATTTTGAATAATATTTAAGTGATGCAGAAGATAAACTTAGAGAACAAATATTCACGTTTTTTTTTTCTCAATAAAATAATAATAAGAAAAAGAATCACTTTAGCTCTAGTTAGCTTAGTGAGTAAAGTTGAAGGATTTCTAATCCTGAAATGGCGAGTTTGATTCTCGGTGCGGTCTAAGATGTTTTCGGATGGGAAACATCGTCTTCCTTAGCTAAGTATATCCATTGTATTTGCCACATAAAATATGCAGAAAAAAGTAATGAGAATTAAATAACTTGTAAAAAAGTGTCTAATGAAAAATAAACTATATGTGATGTGATTAGATCCGTCGTGTATATTTATATGTATTTAAATTTATTTAAATTTCAAATAAATTTACTTGATTTTTACATCGTGCAATTTTGAATTGATTTCGATTTAAAACTACAGGGAGTTTATTTTTGCGTTTATTTTCATGCTCTAAATATGTGCATTGAAATAAAAGTTAAATTAGGGGAACGGTTCGGCACTTCATCTCATAGCTCCCATTTCCATCCTATCAAAAACAAAGTAATGAGAAGGAATTTGATTTGTTTTTTATTTTTGTGATTTTTTTTTTCAGCAGTGAACACGCAAGTTAGCAAAAAGAAGCGATAAGATTGGTGCTGTTTTTCTCTGTTTTGCGATGAGATGACTTCAGTGAGATGAAAAATGGAACAGTTCCCCTACGAATTATTTCTGTCTAAGTACATACTCATGCAATGGCGGGAATAAAAAAGCTTTCAATCAATAACTGTGGAAATACTAATAGAACACTAAGTTGATAAGCAAACCAGACTTCAACTGGAAAGTCAAGTTGATTTAAAATACATATTTACAATACACATACACATTTCGACGGCAATAGTGCCTCTATTTTATTTATTCCTTTAAATTTTATCATGCTGCAAAGTTTAGTCTCATTTGAAAAGGTTGTGTCGACATAAGATGGGTCACTTCGGGTTAATTACACACATGTACAAACCCTTAAGATTTAATAAACAAAAACCACACCTTTTAAACTTACCATGCCTAGCTAATGACGTTGGCCGTTGCTCCAGTTCAATAAAAAATTAGCATGGAAATTACGCGCAGATTAAACTCTTGTAACCAAACCTTTTTATTAACGTTCATCGTTTATGAGCAGACGAAAAACTCGTAAAATTTTGATGGCACATTTGTTTGACAGCACGAGTTTAGCCAGCGCTGCCGTACGTAAAGGGGTCTTCAGTTATGAGCTTTCATAAGAAAGCGCACGTCAGAAACAATGAGGTCTCTCTGCGGGCCAGAGTGCAGCCAAGGAGAAGAAAGTATGCGTGCGCAGCTTGATTACTGTTTTACGAAAATGGAGAAATCCATTAAAAGGTGGTCATAAATCTTGCGCTCTAACCGTTGTTAACAATCGCTTAATTGTTTGTTTATGTTTATTTTTCCTATAAAATGAAATTCAGTTTGAGCCTTCTTGGATTGTCTATCCATGTCAGCTCTGTGTCTTTCAGCTCCAGTGTTCTGTTGAAGCAGCAACAACAGAAGCAAAGTCAGTCATCGGTGGAACGCATTTAGAATTGATAATTTTTGGTGGTACCTAATTAAAATGAATTAACATTTCCCTGGTTGTGTCTTATTTGTGTTGAAGTAGTAGAAGTACTATCTATCAAAGAAAACAAGCGAATAATCTAATAGAGGTAGAAAGGGCAAGATGGTCACTTGGCCCGAACGAAATGGGATCTCACGACCGTCGACTATGCGTCAGTAAAGCTTCTATATTTGAATGTGAATTCAAAGAAACAAGAACAGATGTTCGACTGTTAGTATATTCAGATGGAGTATTTTAAGATTCATTTTGAAATCCGGCAAACACAAATAAAATTGTTAAAATTTTTGTTAATCTTCTCATCATGCCCCACACTACCCCTAAAGCAGGCTTTCTCGTTTCCCCCACAAAAAAAGAAGCAAGATTATCACGTTGCTTAATTACGCTGCCTTTATATCGTCGAAAACACTACTCTTCACACCATTTGTTTCGGGCGATCGTCCGAGCGTTTTTCGCGAGTTTAGCTCCTCGCCAGTCAACAGTGACTCACTTGAACGCCGCGCGCCGTGGCTAATGGCAATCGAATAAATTAGGCTACAAATTTCCCGCGCATGACAAAAATTCCTGCTAATCTAGAGATCAGATAAGCTTTCACAAACAACTGGCACTGGCTGGGAAGTGTCAATCGACCGACGGCGACGCGACGGGCTTAGAACAAGAAAATTTGTTCGTTTTATTGCCAAGTTCTCTTGGGTCTTGGGTCACACCGGTTCAGGAACTTGTCATTGGCTAAGTGCGGCAGTGGTTTCCAAACTTGTTGACTCTTTTGCCTTTTATAAGGGCATTAAAGGGGCAAAGTATAGCACTTTGGGAGACTATTATCATTTATTCAAACCTAAGTCAGAGTGGGTTTTGCAATACGTAAGAAATTTTTCCATATTCCGCTCGATCCTTAACTGCAGTCTACGAAGGATTCACAACTAATCAACCATCTGATCAATCTAATTTGCTGGTTGTAATTCATGATCCATTCCGCTGGTCTACGTTATTTTGATCATCATAGTCTAGAATACCAATAAAAGAGACACTTTTTTTTACCAAACTTATTCGTACACAATCGTAAGCTCAGGAGAAACGTTCTGCTATAGTGAAGATCTAGCATATGGACGTTGCTTTCGTTGGTCTTGTTCCCTACGACCAGGGACGGAAATACCAGCCATGTCCCTACCATTAGACAAAATTGTTATCAATGTGTCACTTGTGAAGACTGTTCTTGAGCAAACTATACCCACACTACCGAGGCGATGGAACGCGGGCTATGATTGGAGAACAAACAAAGCTATGTAGGTCAGAATGGTCCAAAACTCACCCCTGGGGCAAAATGGCCTCACTCATATAATCTGTTGTAGTATATTTATGAACGAATATTACCATTACAATTCATAATTAGTATCCATCATTGAGCTTCATTGTAAAACTTTAGGAAAATCCCTTCATATTTACTAAAATTCAACGATTTGTTATTTTTTCACCAAATCTGTAAGATTGTAGTTCAATCCATTAAGAAAAAACAAACAACCATGCGTTCACCATCATTTTACATGCAATTGATTCATTTTAGACCACCATTCGGGCGTTTTGCCCCACGCCTATTTTTAAAACATTTTTTAAATGCGGCCGTTAGAAAGTCATGAAAACCTTATTTTTTTTAATTGGAGATCATTGTGGAATGTAGCTGATTTTCTAAATTTTGCAGCTATACGTTGAAATGGTTTGATATTTTTGTTTATATGGGCGAAAACATCGAAAAAGCTTAAGGGGTGCGTTTCGGACCGTTCTCCCCTATGCAATGAAAATTTGTTACACGATTTTTCGCCGTTGCGGATCATGTTTAAACCTTGATTATCCTACATTTGATTCCTCCTCAGATGCAATCAATAGCACAACAGTATTCGATATTTGATGCCCATCTGAAAACCAAAATTTTAAATATAACTTTGATGATATAGTAGACTAGACTAGATAAAATTTAATCTCAAATCCAACTCCTAATGATTATGTCAAACTCGATAAAACGTGTTTTAGTATTATCCTACCAAAATTTAAAAAAAAAATTCTTTGCCCCTCCTACATTCGAGGAATTATATTAAGTAGATTGATTATATTAAACAGAAAATGAAACACAACTACAAAGTTGTAGATGGTAAACATTTTTGACAAGTGATTCAATACTTTTTGAAGAAAATATAGCTTACGATTTTTATTTGAATCAGCATATTTTAATTGCCTACCTTACTGCTTTTACATACCCTAAAAAAGCATCCACCTCCAGAGCACAAATTAGGAGAACTTGCCGAACATAAAGTCTATTTCACTTTTGATGGATTGAATGAGAGATTTTGCACAGTTATTGTTGTTTTTGACTACCTTGCGTAATAACCGAAAGTAAGCATGCCGTCTGGTAGCATAATTTATATTTGACTAGAGCTTCAATATATGACGATTTACATCGATAAAGTCTCAACCACATCATATTGGGCTAAGTTCCGGATCTTCCGGAGTACTATTACTGTACAATATCGAAGACTTTTATTACTGATTGCAAACACAATTCGTCAGGATAGGTGGTTACGAAAAAATCGCGATGCTCTGAGATAAACTTTTGGAATTGACCACTTTTACGAATGAAACGGATCTCCCGGAGGTCACAAAAGACTTTCCCTATGATTTTCCAGGATGAAAGGTTATGAAAAAAAATCGCTGTGCTGAAGTTTTGGAATTGTTCACTTTTACGGATGATCCAGATCTTCCGAAGGATTGTTTCTGCGTTATTTGAAGACCTTTGTAGGCTTTCACTATTGATTGCACTCACAATTCGCCAGAATGGATGGTTACGAAAAAATCGCTATGCTCTGGGGTGAACTTTTGGAATTGGCCACTTTCACGGATGTTCCCTATCTTCCGGAGGACCGTTTTTGTGGCATTTGGAGGTCACAGAAGATTTTCATTATTGATTGCATCCATAATTCGCCAGGATATATTATTATGAAAAAATTTCAAAGCTTTGGGACGAACTTTTGGAATTGGCCATTTTTACGTATGTTCCAGATCTATCGAAAGACCACAGACAAACAGACGTAACAGCTAGAACAATTTGTTTTAAAATCCATCGCCCAGCTATTTTACCACCACCTAACGTGCATGTTGTACGAAACAAAGTTTAGTACGACAATGTCAACAGAAGGCGCTAGTGTGAGATGTATAATATAAAGGTATACGATGCGCGCGCCCCTGGATGTGAAACACGCAAGCAGTTGAATTTAAAACGACCGTTGAGCTCATGGTCGATTAGAATTTCCTCAGTGTTACGTCTGTTTGTCTGTGGAAAGACCGTTTCTGGGATAGTTAGGGGTCACAGAAGACTTTCACTATTGATTGAACCCTCAATTTGCCAGAATGAACAATTACAAAAAAATCGCGAAGCTCTGGGATTAACTTTTAAAATCGGTCATTTTACGGATGTTCCGGATCTTCCGGAGAACCATTTCTGGGGCATTTGGGGGTCACAGAAGACTTTAACTATTGATTGCACCCACAATTTGCCAGATCGTATGGTTATCAAAAAATCGCGAAGCTCTGAGATGAACTTTTGGAATTGGTCATTTTACGGATGTTCCGGATAATCATTTCTGAGGCATTTGGAGGTCTCAGATGACATTTACTATTGATTCCCCACCCCACCCACAATGATTTTCCAGAATGAATGATTACGAGAAAATCGCGAAACTCTGGCATTAACTTTTAGAATTGGCCACTTTTTCGGATGTTCCAGATCTTGCAGAGGACTTTCCGTTGACCGCTCATGGGATAAAATTGCCCAGAAACGGAGTACACAAAATAACAAATACAGTTGGGATCATCAGAGCACATATTTGCAAACAATTACATGTTTCATCCGCAAATCTCTCCGACGACGAGAAAGAAGCGTTCTATGCGCAGCTGGAGCAGACATACGATGGATGCCCACTGCGGGACGTCAAAATCATCATCGGTGACATGAACGCTCAGGTAGGAAGGGAGGAAATGTATAGACCGGTCATCAGACTGGATAGTCTGCATACCGTATCCAACGACAACGGCCAACGATGCATAAACTTTGCAGCCTCCCGCCGAATGGTAGTCCGAAGCACTTTCTTCCCCCGCAAGAATATCCAAAAGGCCACATGTTAATCACCTAATCAAGTAACGGAAAACCAAATCGACCACGTTCTAATCGACGGTAAATTCTTCTCCGACATCACGAACGTACGCACTTACCGCAGTGCGAATATTGAATTCGACCACTACCTCGTTGCAGTATGTCTGCACTCAAAAACTCTCGACGGTGATCAACACCCGTCGGAGGCGTCCGCCGCGGCTAAACATTGGGCTACAAGACGGTAGACTAGCCCAAGACTACGCGCAGCTGCTGGAGGTGGCACTCCCAACGGAAGAGCAGCTAGGCAGCTTCAGTACAAAATAGTTAATAAAAAGATAGGTGTATGTTTGTAAGGCTGCAGCTCTGCTAACATTTAATCAGATTACGCAACATATGCCAAGCCTAAGAATGAGGGCTCTGTGGAAAAACAATTGTTTTAACATAACTGAACCGCGGTTTTGTTTTGGCATACAAGCATGAGATTGTGAGTGAGTTGTGGTGAGGAAACGAACTTAGTATTGGTAAGTCGATTCTCAAATTTAATTCGATTGCAATAACGGGAGCGATCTGTAGTTACAGGATGGTGGTTATGAATGATAGAGAAGAGAAAAAAAGTGATTCTCTAGGGTAATGGATGTATCAGATGGGTTGGTAAATTGATTCTAAAACAGTTCGAAAGTGGGTGGTACTACTAAAATATAATATGTGGAGGAGATGAACTCGATTATAAGTTCCATGCTAGATTAAGGGCAGATTATTAATTTCCAACCCGAAAATGTTCTAGACCGGAACGGCAATTGAACCCAGCCACCTTTAGCATGGCATTGTTTTGTAGTCGCGCATCATACTGCACGACTAAGGAAAGCCCCATGTCAGACCAGGTGTTTTCAAGAACAAGATCCCGGAGTTCCCAATATAAATGGAATTATATTCTAGTCCTGACCATCCCCGAAAGTGCGTTATACATAAAATTGATCCCATACAATAATTCTACTAAATACGGGCTGAGATCAAAAATATATATTATTTGATGAATTTAATTGATGTAAATTGTTGATCACGGAAGTATAAATATATTACATATATCTATTTGATATCTGAATGTGTCTATACGGTGCTTGCTGTGCTGAAAATTACCTCAAGATGTGGTCTGTAGCTTCTTGTTATAGGGTCTTTGGATGCACAGTAGAGCTATCACCTTCTATCTCCAGGGCTAAAAATGTTTCCATCTATGGATATAAAAATATCAATAAATAGATGTAGACATGTTTCTTCCATAAAAGCACTGCCGGACAGTGGGAGGTAGAATGAAAACACACACACACAGTACTAAAAAATTTCGCTTGTAAATTTTAAAGAATTAATTGTAGTTCTCATAAGTTTCCGCCGAAAATCAAAAGAAATTCTAGTAGAATCAATCATTTCTATAAAGTAAAATGGAAATTTTGAAAAAAAAAAAACATCAAAAGGCTTGTATAGAATACTTCAGGAAAATTTTCCCGAAATTCCTCCCCCTTAAGAGTCTACGTGGTTTGTGGACAGGCCCAACATTTCTCGCGGAATTTTTTGGTAAGATTTCCAGCGAGTGTCTCATAAAAACTCCTCAGAGTCTTCCACGGATATTAAAAAAAAATGTTCAGTGTAAATTTCACAATACACTCAACAAATACGCAACAGGAACTTTCCGAGAATTTTCCAAACAATTTCCTGTACAAATTTTGGAACATTTTTTTTTGGAAAATTTTGGTATTTTTTTCATGTAAACTCCGAATATTTTTTTGTTGAAATTCTTAACTATTTTCCTTGTGTAGTTCATGAAAAAAGATCGAAAAAAAATGTCCAATAATGAATATTTTGGAAATGCTCAAAGAATTTTCTGGAAAAGATGCTCCCGTTGATGTCTTGAAAATATCCCGAAAAAATGGAAACAACATCTTTGAGAATGTTATAAAAAAATCACGCCGATTCACGCCACCGCCACCGCCGATAAAAATGGCTTTCGGTGTGACGCCGAAAACGCCGCCGTCGATTTTCGGACCGGCGCACACCTCTAGTGTACTTGTACTTGTCGAATGCGAGTAAACCGAATGCAACTCGTTGCGAAAAAAAAAAATGATTAAGGATAAGTGATTGAAAAGTGAGCTCAACTTTTTACGCGTTTCTAGTCTAAAAAAGTCGTATTTTAACCTTAACTTCTGATCCCATAGCCCGACCCTGCCAATTTTCAATAAGAACTAATCTGACAGGATTTCCCGTCCGATGCAACATGTTGCGAGTAAATCTGTTAAGGAATCAGTAGGCTACACAAAGTTTTTTTTTGCGCATAAATCGCTTTCTAAACTTCAAGTGAACCTATTGATTTCGCTATTTCAAAGGATATTCCTAATAATCTTGGTTAAAACTTGGCCGGCTAGGACACATATCTTGAAGATGCTATTTATTTTTCAGATCTCATCGGTGAATCATTTTTATTTCTTTATTTGGAGGTTGCGCTTCAGTCGTTTAGCATTTGACACGATCATACTGACCGACCAATAATTGAGAACCCATGCCACATATGAAACTTTGCTCCAACATCCGAGAGCCGGTTGTTCAGCGTGACGAAGTAATAATCCCAGGCCGAACATTACTTTAACATGATACACCGATCTTAATGACTCGCTTACACTCACTCACTGCGGCCAAAATCCCCACGCTGCTGCAAGCTAAGCTACGCGAGAACTCTGTAATTTGAGACCTCTTTATTATATGGCTATCGTTTGTCTCTGTTTGTTTATTCGCACAACCATCACCACCGCCGGTTGCAACTCCTGCCCGAGCTGCGCGGAGATAGAGACCGTGGGCCATATTCCACGAAAATAAAGTTGTACAAATTTGTCAAGACCTGGGCATTCCGCGCACCTTAGGTCAGACCCGGGCCGGGGCAGTCCGAGATTTAAGAGCTTGTTTGCGGTGCATAATTGCTGCATTGTTGTGAGCTGTGGATACAAATCGGCGATAGTCCTGCGGAGCTGCAGGTATCAGCGCAGCAAAATATGCCAAAATCGTGACTGCCACAAACTGATGATGCTAATTGAGGTGGGACGGTTGTTCTTCTGTTGATGTGTGCTGCGCGATAACGCTGTGAGCATAGGGTCAGTTTGTGTTCGGCTGTAAAATGGTACGTGTTGAAGATTTTATCTACGGTCGAGAGGGGAAAATCTAGGAAGATGTCTTAGTTGCAGCGTACTGTGTAACGGCAATCAATAATATATTTTTGATTCCAATTGCAACCTGAAAAAATCTAAAATATGTAATGAATGATGTAATGTAATGTAAATAATGAAAATGACTAAAAATGAGGCTATTATCTACGCCGGCTTTTTTTCATGATCTTCTAATAGCTAAGTCGGTTAAGACTCGACATGATGTTGAATTTTATTATGAACCTTTTCCATCCAGCATCTACACTTTGGCTGACCCATGCACCAGTCCACTACATTTTCGATCGACTGCGTCCAGCAGGTTTATTAAAATAATCAGCGATAATTAGTTGTAATTTATATTATTTTGTTTGTTGTTCGCGTTTTCTTTATTTATCCTTTTCGATCCACACCGGCCATTACTCACTCAATATGATTGTAATATGGAAGGCTCCTAGCAGCAGCGGCAGCGTTAACGCCAACAACGAGGTGCTCATATCAATCCTTTTCGATCTCTGTTCATCATCATCATCATCATCAACATCATCACGAACTATGGAGCACCCAACTGGCCAAAGATGAAAACGCTTTTGGCCTTCCTGGTTTTACACCAACGTGTGCAGAAAGGTGTTATAATTGTTGCAATAAACGATTGATTGAACAACTGACGAAGTGAATTGACAAATAGTAGAATCCAAGCGATCAGAGATCTGTATGAGCAAACACAAACATGTTGACCATATTTTCATAGTAACTATTACTTCTCGATTGATCTTCTGATCTCTAGTTCTCTAGAGTAATTGAACAGAGAATGCAAAATTGTGCCTGGGACTAGCTTCAATTTTTCAATTTCCAGGTTCCGGTAATCATTCACGATCAACAGAGACAAAAAATTTGTCTGACTTCATAATTGGTGACTAAAAGTTTATCTCTACAATTTCGCAATGAATGAGTTTTGGTTAGACAGGAATAATTGGTAATTAAAATTTGACTTGATAAGCAACGCAATTTATGCAGAGTAAGTCATAGTCTCCTAACATTTAGAAAATGCTCAACATTGCCGTAACAAATAAAAAAAAATCGAAAGAAACTTGTGCTGATCAAAACCCCGCTTCTTTACAATTATGTTAAGGCAGTGTGGAAGTGTGGAACTGTCAGGTGGATTAATATCAGCGTTTCTGACGAAATGAAATAATGCTCGGCAAAAGGCAGGTAAGCTGCATTCCATCAGGAATTTAATGATTCCCATAAGCATTTTCAGGACGTATCGCACCGCGGTCATCTCCGCTCTGAAATGGCCCCGAATTGCTTTTTACCGTGGCTTCGCACGGACCATGATTGCTAGGTACGGAGGTGAAAATTGCCTTAAATTACTCCTAAATAAATTGGCGATTGTGCTGCGCCGAGCGCACAAAGCAGACAAAATACGAGAGAACCGTCATTATTGGCATATTAAAACGAACGAATGGCGGCGACGAAACGAACACACGAAAATTTCCCTTGATTAAAGTAATGAGAGATCCTACCTGCATGAGTTACCAATAAAATAATTGGATTCTCCGGGCAATTTTGTCCTAATGAACGTAAAAAGGACAAATTTGTTTATTACCTGCGCACAAAAAAAAAGTAAAGAACACTGACTTACTCTCAGGGTAATTCAGCTTACTGCCGGTGAACGAGAAAAACAAACCGTGGGAGGAGTCAGCAGATAATCTCCGCTTATTGTCATTTCGATTGTATCTCGATAGCCGAGAAAACCGCACAGTCAAGCCAAACTGCTCCCAGCAGCGCTGTGAGGATCAGCGTCCGTACATTTGTTTTCTTTTCACGGATCAGCTCCTTACGAAAATATTAATGCAATTATGCTAAGCCGCTTTCATCTACAGCAACGCCCATACTGAAGCGAAAACCCCTATCGGTTTCAGAGTATCAGTCATAACTACTTTGAAATCAGAATTTGGAAAACCACAAAGGCGAAATGAGGGACATTTGCTAGAACAAACAACATGCTGGGACGGGTCATGGCACATGATCATGGACAGCTTAAGTGATGATGCTGAACGAGCAGGCAGTTGCAACCCATTTTACGGTATTGATTGCTAATTTTTGTGGAAAATTGGATTTGCGCACCAAAGTTGATTTATGACTCTCCATCGGTCAATGGCAATGGGAAATAAGGGAGTGAGGCTTCTTTAAGATGCACGTAGTGTGAGATCAACGAAGATTGCACACAATTGTTTTACAAAATTCGACAAAATTCAATGACTCTACATTTCAACTGGAACTTGCCCTGATTTTCAACTTAGTATTCTATGCTATTAGAATTACTCATTTATTAATTGAAAGCTTTTCTCTGCCCACTATTGCATGTGTGGATATGGATAAACTATGTCCAGGGAGTCGAGGATGTTTCCAACCTGAAAACATCCTAGACCGAATCAAGAATCGAACTAGCCTTCTACGGATTGGCAATCCTACGCCTTTGTCGCAAGGCTACAAGAGACATAAACTACTATGTTATTGAAATTTTATCCTGGCAGTTTAATGTAACACTTGAAATGTTTAATGACGTCCCCACAATCATGTCATTTGAGGCTAATTCTTATGAGAAATCATTTGGCTTGCGAAGAGTAATACACCTCATTAGGAACAGAATTATATGCAGCTTGAAAGCTAAAATTTATTGCAGTAATAATGATAGAGCTCAAATTATTTTTTTTTCAAACTCTCAAACTGATGGAGAGAGCTTTCGGGTGGGAATGACTTTCGCCGACTTCCAAAAAAAAGGGAAGGAAGTAGCTGATTCGATGTGATTCGATGGTCCTGATTAAAGATCAGCGAAAGAGCTCGAATAACTGGACAGTAGACCTCTTCATGTTTTCAAAAAGAATCAAAACTTCAACCGGTCAGCTAATAATCGCGGTTTTTATGCTAAAATAATCAAATTTTCTGCTAATTTGGATGAAATTTCAAGGTGGCTCAAGTCGATTTAGTAGAAAAATATATTAAGCTCGTTTAGTGGAATGTATTAAACCGTCTAAGACGAATTAAGTACTGTCCATTTAATTCCACCAGTTAATTTTCGTTATCTTTGCAGATACGTATTTCGACCACAACTGTGTGGTCGTCTTCAGTGTCTTGTACTTGACTCGACTTCGACTCGACTCGAAGTCGAGTCAAGTACAAGACACTGAAGACGACCACACAGTTGTGGTCGAAATACGTATCTGCAAAGATAACGAAAATTAACTGGTGGAATTAAATGGACAGTACTTAATTCGTCTTAGTCGATTTAGTAGTTTGGAGCTATTTCCAAGTTTCAAAAAAATCTAATAAGAGATATAATCGCAAGAGGCGATCAACTGTATAAATCAGTTGAATTATAATTACATGCATTTAAAAATACATAAACAATAGGGCAAACGATCCGATAGTCGTGGGTGTTTCTATAGTTGCGGTAGTGTTATTTTAACAAAATCTACGTATTTAACGCAGCAACCCATATTGTTTATCAATTTGTTGACCTGTCATTACTCGAAAAAAAAAAGAAACCAGATAACAAAATCCCTCCAAATCGGTAAAGTATCACTAAATTACCATATCTTTTTCTCGGCTTTGCACCAATAGTTGCGGTAGTGTTCCAATAGTTGCGAGTCCCATAAGAAAACAATGGGATTCGTAACTATAGGAACACAAATTAAAAAATACCGCAACTAATGGAACACTGCACCAATAATTGGAGGTATCATTTTAGGTAACAATAACGGTTTCTGCAGCGTTTGGGATACTTTTCGTTTAAAATATAATTGATGAGCTGTTGGATAAGTACTTAAGGTAAGCGACATGAAATATAGATGTGGTGTAAGCGAAGAAACAGTGATGGAACGTGCTTAGTTCTTCCACTATTGGGTCTTTTACCCTATATGAAAAATACAAAAATTCGTTTTATTTTATTTTTTTAATAGTACATCAATTCAAAATAATTCATCAATACGCCGACATTCCGTCAATACGACTTTAAGTACAATTTAAATACCTGATTAATACGCCAACCCACCAAAAAATACGAACATAGGGCACTGCACGGAAAAATCTATTAGGGTAACGGTACCAATAGTGGAGGTATTAGTAGATCCACAAAGGAAAATATTTTTTAAAAATTGATAATTATGGGAAATTTATTGCTTTATTATCTTAGTCAATAGATATACTAATAAATTTGCTAACAAAAATGAGATAGATGTCATTTAACATCAACAATTACCAAATATTGCTTGCACCACTATGGGTACACTGTTCCTTTAGTGGCGGTAAAAATTAATTGTGGTTCCTATAGTGGTGCTATCCATTGGTTTCTTATGAGACTCGCCACTATTGGTACAGTTGCACCACTATAGGTGCAAGGGAGTCAATTTTGTTAAGGAAAATAATTGTTTTTAATAGTTTTTCAAGCGAAACCTTAAGGTAAGTTGCATTTAAAAGGATATTTAAAGCACGACGCATCAACTGAAACCATCGTAAAGCGTATAGATATGATAAATCTCATTAAAACCCCACTACCTCCACTATTGGTGCTACCTCCACTAAGGGTACGGTTACCCTATTCTCTGTAGTATCCGGAGTTGATGTTGAATCTACACCAGTCGTCGATGAAACTCACATAGTATCTGTCGTATCCCAGCCGAATTGGTTGGACGAATCCGCCATTGAATAGCGGTGCGACATTCCGTCTCTAAAATCGTCAATAAACTGACGGTACGAGTCACTTTGGACAGCAGATCAATCTCGCATGTTGCGATCTCACCAACACTCACTCTCCCGCATCAGCATTGCTGCGCTGGTATATTGAAGCACTATGTCGCTCAATAATCATGTGCGTATATAGCTATACATTACAATTATTCGCTTTGACGCAGCCGCGCTGTTGCCATCTACCCGAGCAACACAAGACAGGCAAATCTGGTTGCAGCAACTTGATGGCGACTAAATCTGGTCACATATGAGTTGTAGTAACCTTAGTGGAACATGTGTGCTGCTAGGGTAGCGGCGACGGACGTGTGCGTGAAATCACTGTTTTTCAACATGGTGAAGTATAGGAAGTGTATTTTAAAATGCTTTTAAAATGTTATTAACAGTGATATGTTGAAAGCTTTTAAATACATATGGTTAGAATTTTGAAAAACTACATGTTAGGCTCCTTATCTACACATGTTTTTTTAATCAAAATAATTCAACTTTCGCGTTAGCTATATAAAAGAAAATTAAATTTCTAACCCAAAAAAAATGAACAATGTTCGGCTAAAATGTGTTTTAACGCTTTAATAAGCATTTTAAAATTGACTTCCTATATCCCTTGCTGGGTGAAATAAAAAAGCATCAGCTGACCCCCATTTTGTTTTCTCGCTTTCGTCAGGGCCAATTATCCTAAAAATTCAACATCAACTCCGGATACTACATCGGATACTACATCCTTCTTCTTCTGTACTCCTTCAATCTTTGGAAAAATCAAATTTAGCATTTGAATCTATTTAGAAGCGATTACTATTTCCATTTAAATTGATTCAAATTAAAATAATATCATTTCAGAATGTAATCAGCATTTGACTTATTTAAAGATAACCCGCTTGGTGGTCACATGGCTGCCGCTTTCGCTGCACGCAAGAGGTCGTGGGTTCAATCCTGGGACCATTACAATCTCGTGCTTTCTATTTTACATTTATTTATCATGTTCTAGCATCTTCTATCCTATACTGTCACATTGGTTATTATTCATTAGAATAATTAAAACATCATTTGTTTTCGTTGTAATGCTTTGACCTCGGTTTTGACATATTAGAGACGGAATGTCGCACCGCTATTCAATGGCGGATTCGTCCAACCAATTCGGCTGGGATACGACATGACGTAGTCGGTAGGAATTGTGTAATAGTTCGGTTATTCAAACTAGCACATATAAATGGATGCTGGCCACATTCCATTAATGTGCTAGTTGATTGGTCAATAGGTAGGTGTGGAAACTTTTCATGTTGTTTTCAAATTTAATACAAGAAAAAAAAATAAAATCATGAAGCGAGCAGGTCTTCATGATTTAAACAAAATTGTCGGAGCGAGCAGGTCTCCGAGATTTGAATTCAATAAAAAAAAGCCGGAGCGAGCAGGTCTCCGAGGTAGTAAAAAATCATAAGGGTTGTGTACAAGACACGACCGCCCGACGTAAACTACGTGAAACAGTTTGGTGAAATGAAGAATCTAGTGCCATTATCCATGAGTATTACAAAATTACTCTTTGGATTTCTTATGAAATTTACATTTTAAAAGGAACTAATATATTTATGTAATTAAAACAAATTTATTGAACTCCGCCGATGCTGAGACCGCCGCCCGAGACATTTCTAATGAAATGCCACGCGCGCGGGGGAGAGCAGTTTTCTTATCATCAATAAAGATGGCTCATTAGTCCCGCCTCTTTGTTGTCCGCTATGGCTGCAAATATTGTGTACCCGTCACACACTCCCCAAAGGGGCGTGTCTACAGGTTCAACTTTATTGATTACAAGAAAGCAGCTCTTCCGCGCGCGCGAGCCATTTCGTTCAAGATGTCGCGGAGACCAGACCATGGTACCACCTTCGGCATCGGCGGAGCTCCTACCGGAAATTTTATTCCCGGCGATGGCCACGACCGCCACCACCACCTGACGAAAAGTTTCATCCGCATCATGACTCATAAATCTCAATCAACGAGCCCTCTCGTGCGAACGAAATCGTCCGTTCTCCGTGACAGGCAGAATGAAAATGACGCACGCACGCGAAACACGGGGCTTTTTATACACAGGGAAAACGAAGCAGTGGATCAAAAGGCCCGTACGTTACTGCAATCTGATGTCCGTGTTGGGGATTTATGAACGGGATTGAATTTTTCACCCGGTTTGAAAAGAAATAACATTTTCAATAGCCCGTCATAAGACAACTTCGTCGTTCGACTTCGTCGAGTCAAGTACGAGACACTGAAGACGGCCTTACTGTTGAGGTCGAAATACGTATCTGTCAAGATACAATTAAGTGGTGGAATTCAATGGGATTGTATAAACTCGTCTTATGACAGGTGAAAACATTCCACTAAAAAGCTCAAAATAATTTTCTTATCATTTTCAATAGTTTAACGTTGATAATCAATAGTATCAATAGAATTGGCAAATTGATGGAGTGTTTCCGAATCGATTGATAAGCAAAACGCTATTACCGTTTGAAATCTTACATGATTTCGTGACCGTCCCCAATTTGGAAATTTTCATTTTGCACCCTGTATCTGAGGCTTCCCCTTAGACGTAGTTTACGTAAAAAATGCTGGCAAATTAATTCTTTTGTGTAAAATGATGATTCTGAAAAATCATTATCTTGATAGAAAATTTCACTTGGGAACAACTGACGCCATCCATACGAATACATATTTGCAGCACCTAAGACTAAGACGCGCGCCCGTAATTGTGCTGCTGGAATAACAAAACCGAATAAGAATTTCACTGCCACTGAAGCCATCTCCCTCCGATGCGCGCTCGTGATTCTGCTACGGACGGCAGGCAACTTTATGGCGTCGCCAAGCGGTTTATTTTCATTTTGAATAAAATTCGCCTCGCCTCAATCTTCCTTTGTGTAGAATGGTGGCCCTGAGAAGAACCGATTAATTTCAAATATGTCGACGAAGACCACATGATTCACGACACGAGCTGGAATTCGCTCGGCAACTCTGCCGATGCTGGAACCGCTCTCCACGACATTTCAAATGAAATGCCTCGCGCGCGCGGGAGAGCAGTTTCCTTATCATCAATAAAGATGGATCATTAGTCCCGCCTCTTTGTTGTCCGGTATGAATACAAATATTGTGTAACCGTCACACACTCACCAAAGGGGCGTGGCTACAGGTTCAACTTTATTGATTACAAGAAAGCAATTCCTTCGCGCGCGCGAGCCATTTCGTTTGAGATGTCGCGAAGAGCAGACCGTGGTACCACCTTTGATATCGGCGGAGCACCTACCGGAAATTTTATTCCCGGCGATGGTGTGGGTCGCGCGGTCGTCGTCATTAACATTAGCAGCGCTCAGATTAAATTTTATTGTATGAAGTAGGGGGAATGACGGCTTTGGCAGGTTTTGTTCTGATTTCAGGGGGTTTTTGTTGACCAAATTTTATGAAATTTGGCCACAATATTCTTTGATATGCAAAGAATGTTTAGGCCAAATTTGAGCATAATTAGTTACAGAAAACCCCTTGACAATAATAAAACAAAACCTACCAAAGCCGTAATTTCCCCTACTAACGATTGGCTACCATCAATGAAAGTAGCTCTCAAGTCACAACTTGAGGTGAGATGAATTTTGATCAAAGTAAAACTTAATTGCTTGGTGATGGCAGATTGTTTTCCGTCGGTAGTAGAATCACGAGATCCCGATTCAGAGAAAGACTTATAATTTTGGTAGATAGTCATCCATGCGAACACATTTTTGCAGCTTCTCCGTTTGACGCGCGCTCGTGATTCTACATACATACAGAAAACATACGATGATTCAACTCATCCATGAGTTTTTAGGTGCTGAAATGCCACGCGCGCGCGGGAGAGCAGTTTTCTTATAATCAATAAAGATGGCTCATTAGTCCCGCCTCTTTGTTGTCCGGCATGACTGCAAATATTGTGTAACCGTCACACACCTCCCAAAGGGGCGTGGCTACAGGTTCAACTTGATTGATTTCAAGAAAGCAGCTCTTCCGCGCGCGCGAGCCATTTCGTTCGAGATGTCGCGGAGAGCAGACCGTGGTACCACCTTCGGCATCGGCGGAGCTCCTACCGGAAATTTTATTCCCGGCGATGGTGTGGGTCGCGCGGTCGTCGTCATTAACATTAGCAGCGCTCAGTTTGAATTTTCTTGTATGATGTAGGAGGAATGACGGCTTTGGCAGGTTTTGTTCTATTATTTTCAGGGGAGGGGGTTTGTTGACCAAATTCTATGAAATTTGGCCACAATATTCTTTGATATGCTATGATATGATATGATATTTGATAGGAAGTACTAACGATCGGCTACCATCAATGAAAGTGGTTCTTGAGAGCGTCCACAAATTACGTAACGCTTAGAAGGGGGAGGGGAGGTTTGGCGAAGTGTAACGACCGATACAAAATTTTTGATGCTTCATACAAAAAGTGTGACATAGGGGGAGGGGGTTGAAAATGCCCAATTTTGCGTTACGTAATTAAAGGATCTTCCCTTAAGGTGACTCGGGGAGGCACGACACACCGTGTTATTTTTCCTGTCTTTCGTCTCTTCCTAGCATTGTCACCTCGTAATTTTGGGGCGGCGTAGTTCGGTTTTCAGCAGTTTGATATAACTGTAAATGTATCAGCATGTAGATTGCGAGTAAGCACGCGCCGGATAAAGACGCTATTAGCGTTTGAAATCTATCCTAATTTTTGTGAGTCTCGAATTTGGAAATTTCCATTTTAAACCCTGTATCTGAGTCTTCCCATTAGACGAAGTTTACGTCAAAAAATCTGTAGCAAACATCAATACTGACGCCATACAATTTTTTTCAGTCATAATGCGAATCAATTGTTTGCATGGTCTCCTTCCGATACTTGCTTGGGATTCAACTACCGACGTTAGCGTTGCGCTTTGAATAAAGTTCATCTCGGAACCGATTTCTTTTTCAACCAACAGGAAAAATACAAAATTAGTCTCGCGGGAAAATTTCATGTTGTGCCGAAAACATCCAAATCGTTGCAAACGCCACATTAGTGAATAAATTGCTGTAGCAATCTGCCGATGACAGCCTATGCTCGGACCGGCACTAATGCTATGATTCCGCTACCGATGCCAAACAATTATGCTTTGTTCTATGAAGACAGTTCGTCTGATATCAACATTCTCAATCACTAAAATCATACAACTCCGAATTACGCTAGAAAATTTCACCGAAGAATTTTCCAGTTCCTAACGGTTGCACTTTAGGAAAATTATTTCAACTTAACCTTCCTCCCAAATATAATGATGGTCCTGAAAAGAACCGATTAATTGCCACTTATGTACCTTATCCAGCAGCCACTGGGCTGCGCGACCGCCATCCGATGATTCGGCTCAACGAACGCCGTCGATTGCCAGATCCGCCGAAGATGGGACACGGATGTAAATGATGTGCTGCTGCTTCCATGACCGCCGCCACCACCACCGACCGAAAAAATTTCATCCGCACCACCACCGCTGAGACAGCCGTTGTCACTGGGACCGCTTCTAGACGCCCTGGTCCGCTCGCCGTGACATCCAGAATGAAAATGACGCGCGCACGCGAAACACGGGGCTTTTTATACACAGGGGAAAACGAAACAGTGGATCAAAAGGCCCGTACCTTACTGCAATCTGATGTCCGTGTTGGGGATTTATGAACGGAATTGAATTTTTCACCCGGTTTGGAAAGAAACAACATTTTCAATAGTTTAACGTTGATAATCAATAGTATCAATAGAATTGGCAAATTGCTGGAAAGTTTCTGAATCGATTGATAAGCAAATGTCGAAAATCCATCGAAAGATAAAGACGCTATTAGCGTTTGAAATCTATCCTAATTTCGTGACGGTTTCGAATTTGGAAATTTCGGTTTTGCACCCTGTATCTGAGTCTTCCCCTTAGACGTAGTTTACGTCAAAAAATGCCGGAGCGAGCAGGTCTCCGAGGTTGGATGAAAAAATCCGGAGCGAGCATGTCTCCGAAGTTGAAAAAAAAATGCCGGAGCGAGCAGGCCTCCTCTACTACTACGTTCTTCATAAAATTTGACGTTCACTGGCCTTGTTGTTTTCTAATTTCTTTGCAGTCCGTGCAGTGCCCTATATTTGTCAATACCAATAGTAGCTCGAAGTTATTCCCATCTCTTCCATGTCCATTTGTTGACAAAAAAGAACGAGCAGGACGGGAACAACTTCGAGCTGAGAAATTGTAAGTTCGGCACGCAAATAACTCACGAAGTTGTGTAATCTCGATTCCAATATTACCGACTCAATCATCGGTATCTGCAAAAAATACTGTGGAGGAGGTTATTGCGGAGCCAACCCCTTTATATTTGATAAAATTGTGACAGTTGCTGGATTCGCTCGCTTCAAAGTGTTGAAAACAGTTTCAGATGAGTTCAAAGTAGAGCTGGAATCCTCTGCCTGTGAACAGCAAACGATGTTTGAAAAAATATCCGAAAACTTTCACATTTTTCATCGCAATTCATACGATTTCCGAATTGTCTCAGGACATTAGAACCTATTGCGTGAGCTGCCAAAAAAATTGCCAGAGAATAAAAATAGTTTCTTAAAGGTACGTTGATTTTTTATGTTATTAATTTATTAATATTGCTAAATAACCACTTAGTACCAGCACAAAATGACTGAAGCCTCTATAAAGGTAGCTGCTCAACGTATTCAACCGTCGAAGACGATGAGAAATGCAGCTAGAAGCAACTTGACGAGCATCGTCGGAGACGAATCAAGCACGGTGATTCGTTAGAAAATGAAAACCTGGTTGAAAGCAAAAGGAATGGCGATACCGGACGTCAGATAGCAAACGTCAACTGCTTCGTTTGTAAGAAATCTATTGCTTTGAGTACAAGGGATAACAAAAATCGATCTTGGGGATGGGTCGTTTCAAATTTTGCATCCAACAAAAAAAAAATACGTTGGATACATATTTCAGTCGATCTGCAGAAGACGTAGTCAAACATCAAATCGTTCAGACGTTAAGCCTTCGATGTCGTCCTCGATCGAATCCGCTGAACGCAAGGAAATGGTGGCCGAAACGAAGAATTCATTGGCGATGGACAATGTGGTGCAAGATTCCAGTTTTGATGTGTCAACAGAGTACCAAGATCATGCTCCGTTCTCAGGCGATGCAGCTTACGAATATGTCATCTATGAAGAAGTCCTCGAAAATGGTGATAGTCAAATCGAGTATTTGAATGATAATACCGTTCGAGAATCCTCACATGCCGTTATCGAAATCCAAGCATTTTCAACACGAGCATAAAGATCCAGTCAAACCTCCATGAGTCGATATTGGAAGGACCATCGACTCATGAAAATATTGATGTATAGAATAGAAAATCACTGGGAAGTCATTTGAAGGGACCATCACAGCAACCCAGAAAATATTGTTCAATATAGAAAAATATAGAAAAATATCGAGTCATAGAACACTGACTCATGGAGATTTGACTGTACGCTCATAACCTCACTTAAACCAGTAGGTGAAGATGCTTTACTGCTGAATGGGCTTGCATAAGTATCACGTTCCCCTCAAAGGTTAGATCCTTAAAAGGGATTTCAAAATGTTTTGCTAAATTACAATCGATTTGTTTCATTTACGGTTTGAAGCGACATTTAAAACATATTTGCTAAGCTCTTTAGAATACAACAGCAGTTTATTTTTCAGTTCATATTGATTGTCGTTATAAGTCTATCGGCTTGAGCACTTATTTAGGTAGGCATTAAAAATAATTCGAATTCAAACCAAATATTTTAAACAATAAGAATTTCCAATTACAGCAACCGTGTCATTTCGATTAAATAATGCAGCATCTATAAATTACGTAACGCTAAGAGGAGAGGGGGTGCCCGAACTATGACAATCTATACACAAATTTTAAATTATTCATACTAAAAGTGTGAAATGGGCGGAAGGGGGGTCCAAAATGGTCAATTTTTGCATTACGCATTTAATGGATCTTACCATACCTAGTAAGGCGAGATTCGCCATCAGCTGCATATTCGAGGACAGTGATTCCAAGCTCTCTCAATTGTTTCTCCATAATACCCCATCGGGGTAAAATTTGTCAATAGAAAATTTGTTATCTGTGCCGAAGCTCAACAAGTTGAACGAAAGTGTTTTATTCGCCACAGGAATGGTCAAGATCAAATAGACGATTGAACTTTTTCTCCTTGAATCTATGTAATTTTCTATCGCTTCAGGAGATGTGGCAGGATAGGATCCAACCTCCGGGATACCGTTCTCATCCACAAGTGGACACAGACTTGTCACTTGATTCTGCGCTACTTCATATTGGATCCTGGTTGTAAGTTTTGTTCCGTCCGGCGAAGGTACCATAACTTGAACCTACATTCAAAGTTTAACCAGATGGACAAAGTAAATTTCCTACATTATGGATAATCATAATTTTTTCAAAGACATAAGTTGTTATAGTATAAGATATTTTCACCACTTATTATGTAACACAATGAGTTACATTTTTGTTCAATAAATAACACATTTAGTAATATTTTTGTTAAAAATAGAAGAGATTTCGTTACAATTTTTGTTATTTTAACTATTATTGGTACATGTTTTATAACAACCGCTGTTATAAAAAGCTTAATAACAAGGTCTGATATAAATCTGTTACTATCTACTGGTCGGGTGAAGTCGTGCCTAATGCCGATTCGTCAAAAAAAGACTCGTTATTTTCAATTGTTTGGGATCTCGTGCCGTTTCAGTAGTCATTTTTATATTCTTTTTCAGGAAACGACTACCGTTGCATTGCAGTTTTGGTTTTAAGGTTTTCAGAATAAGAAATTAGAGATCGTCTTCCTCTGAATTTGCATCCGACTTCTCGTTGGTATTTTTTCATTGAAATTTATCACGTATTCCTGAAAATCTACTGGAAGGAATAATGCACGAATGTGTATTTCAATTAGCATTTGATATTGTTAAAAAAAATCTACTCACTGTGATCCTGGGGATGGGTAGAATATTTTCCTATCATCCACTGACAGTTTTTCTCGAAAGTCTCCGTGCTTAAATTTCGATGAAGTTATGGCAAAATAAGCACTCGATTATGGCTGTAGAATCATCTATATCATCGATTTCGGGCTGCCTAGATTTCATATCGAAATCGTTTCCGATGAGTTGCCGAATGATACGAACGTGAGCCATAACATTTTTGATATTATCACTCATTTCAAATGTTAATCTTGATGTAATTGTGAAGCAAAAATAATTCTTAGTGCAAATATACCACTATCGTAAATGTTTCCCCGGTTTTTCACTTCACTCGCAATAAAATGTTTCGAACTTATCTTTATTTTTGTTTTGAAAACAGTTCTATGATTTTGACGCATACGTACACTTTGATAATGCGATAGTCAAAATGAAATAAAAAATACCTACAATAATATACGATGAACACAATTCATGGTGAAAACTACACGGGAAATACAATGATGAAGAATTTAATACACTACAATACTAAAATACACAAAAATACTTAATTACACAAATAAATACGGAAATTCTAAAGAATTCGCCAATCTTCTTCTTCTTCTTATTGGCATTACATCCCCACAATGGGACAGAGCAGCCTCGCACCGTAGTGTTCATTAAGCACTTCCACAGTTACCTATCAACTGCGAGGTTTCTAAGTCAAGTTACCATTTTTGCATTGGTATATCATGAGGCTAACACGATGATACTTTTATGCCCAGGGAAATCGAGACAATTTCCAATCCGAAAATTGACTAGACCGGCACCGGGAATCGAACCCAGCCACCCTCAGCATGGTCTTGATTTGTAGCCTCGCGTCTTACCGCACGGCTAAGGAGGGCCCCGTTCCTCAATACGCCTTTCCAAATCAGTCAGATGAATCATAAATACGTAAGTTGACAGCCTCTCGTATAATCGCGGGAAAAATCGCAACAATCGCTATACGGAAGCATTTTGTGTGTCTTGTGAACATTGCGATTCATTCCGTTTAGGTTTTGACCATGTTGAAGTGATTTTCAAGCTTTTAAGCGTTTAAGAATACTTTTCTTCCTGAAAGTCGCTGTTCTCAAGTTTATTACAAATCATGGTTTTTTTATTATATTATTATTTTTCTTTTTCCCCTAGAGATTTGAGTAACATAAATGCTAATGTGCATATTCACAGTTAAGTTCTAAAAAATCAAAAGATGAACATTAGGGCAGTTCACATTTTAAAAATGTTCGAAAATTCCAACTCCCATATGTCTATTAGCATCATTTTGATAATATAGGAGTCCTGGCAAAATTTCAGGCAATTCGGTGGCCATTTGGGGGTGGCGTGAAGTCATTTTATGTTTATATGGAAATTTGTATGGGAAAAAAAAATCAAATCCCCTTACAACTCGTAAATCGTGATGAATTCAAATAAACATCCCCAACCTCTATTTTTGGAATCTATTTGAGCTCAACAAGTAGATAACTCATTAATTTTGATTTATATTTCCACTGCTACGTTGAGGCTAATTACACCATTTCAGCCACTTATCTCATATTCACACTGTCAATAGAACCGTTCAATCCACTCGTAACTAATGTGTTATCCGGGGTCTCATTCATATAGATTCCGAAAAGGGATGTTGGGGATGATTATTTGAATTCATCACAATTAGATTGGGAATTTGAATTCATCGCAATTGTAGAGAGACTTGAATGAATTTTAAGTTTTTCACATACAAATTTCCATATAAGCATAAAATGACTTCGCGCCACCCCTAAATGGCCACCGAATTGCCTGAAATTTTGCCAGGACTCCTACATATATTATCAAAATGATACTAATAGACATATGGGAGTTGGAGTTTTCGAACATTTTTGAAATTTGAACTACCCTAATGAACATTTTGATATTTTGACATAAATTCACACGTTAAGATTTCTTCAAACTAGAACTAGTTATTCGAATAAAAAATCATTGGTTTTCGATGGTTCATTGAACTATAATATGGCTGCATGCTTTTGCCATCGAGTGCATCGTAGTAATAAGTGCGATCAATCGAATTATTCAAATGTCCAGGGGAAACAGACTTACTTATGGATCCTGTACACCTCCGGTGGTGCAAAGGGCCGACTTGAAAGATCTCCATCCTGAGCGTTGCCCAGCTATCGCTTTAACCTGTTGCCAGGTTAGATTTCGGTCGACTTCTTTTATTTCTTTATTGAGGCTTCGCCGCCATGAGCCTCTGGGTCTGCCTCTGCTGCGATGTCCCGCTGGGTTCCAGTCTAATGGAACGTACACACGGTCAAGCAGTTCGACCAACATTGACTCCACCTCCCGTTTATTCAATCATCCATCAAGTTTTATCAACAGCGACACGAACAATCAATTTATTTGACCAACAATATCACACACGAACGACCGAAGCACCAACTCGAGCACCAACCATCAAAAAATATATGGGGATTTGTGCAACTTCACTACAAATGCTCAAACATGTTCGGCGAACCTTGACTCCACCCCCGACAACTCAAACCAAAATCAAACCGTTTTAATTTTTTCCAACCGAGCCGCCAACTGTCAAATGGTTGTTCGAACAACTTCACACACGTTCAAACAAAGCAGCAACCGAAGCGATTTCTTGGGGACGGAGTCAATGTTCGTCAAACTGCTTGACTGGTGTGTACGTAGCATAATGCTTGTTTACAGATTTCATTTCCGCCCCTACGTAGAGTGTGGAATTTCTGTTGCTATCGGCCTCTGGTGACAACGACGATGGAGCTCGTTGTTTGAGATCCAGTTGTGAGGCCACCAGGCCCGAATTATAAACCGCAGGCATCTGTTAATGAACACCTGCAGCCGTTGAGTGTTCTCCACTGATACACACCATGTTTCGCTAGCGTATAACAGCACAGAGTTCACGTTGGAGTTGAAATACATATCTGCCTGTTTTTCCAGATATTTCTTAAGCTCGCAAAGGCAGCCCTTGCTTTCTTTATCCGTGCGCCTATGTCGATCTTGGTACCGACGTCTGACGCCATTTGACTACCAAGATATTGGAAGCTTTCAACATTCTCCACTGGTTGCCCGGTTACTGTGAGACTGTCACCGTGTCACCAAGGAGTCAAGGAGTCACCGTGTTTACATCCAACGATTTGGTTTTGTTGACGTTGATGACTAAACCTGCCGAAGAGGAGCGCTCGGCAAGGTCGTTGAGCTTACTCTGCATATCAGAGCGCCGTTGCGCGAGGAGTGCAACATCATCCGCCAATTCGAAGTCGTTTAGGTGCTCCATGGTTATAGGCTGCCATAACAGCCCGCGGTTTGATTCACGGTCAATTGCATCTACCAGAATCTCGTCGATTACAATGAGGAACAGTAACGGTGATAGAATACATCCTTGCCTCACACCAGCTACGACCCGGATAGGGTCGGCCAAGACCCCATTGTGCAGCACTCTACACGAGAAGGCCTCGTACTGTGCCTCGATGAGGCCGATGATTTTCTCAGGAACTCCCTTGCTTCTCAGGGCGCCCCACATATTCTCGTGATTGAGACGGTCGAAAGCTTTTTCGTAGTCAATGAATACCAAGGGGAAACAGAGGAATAATAATATAATGATTTAGGCATGACTCAAACCAAATTTAAGAATTTCATGTAACAACGACTTTTATGAGAAATAGTTTTTTAAGCACTTTAATACTTGAAAATCATTTCAACGTGGTCAAAACCAATATGGAATGAATAGCAACATTCACAAGACTTGTAGAGCTCACCAAAAGCTTCCGTATAAAGGATGTTGCCATGATTTTCGGCGTTTATACATATATCTCGTTAGATGTTTTTGAAATTTGAAAATAGTCCAAAAACACCTCATGGACTTGAGCCATTTTGAATTGTTATTGATTAGATTGAAGGCTTATTTTGGCATTTATTTAATTTATTTTGCTTACATCTAACGAATAACACTGAATCAACAGTTTGATACCAAAATGCACGGTTCGATGCCGCATATCTCGCATTAAGCTCGCCGAGTCGTTCTGTACCTGACAGGGATTGCAGAAATCGCTCTCGATAGATAACGAACAACGATAAAAGACAGGCAAGAACTGTTCCGAATCATAACAAGCCATGCTAACAAATTTATCAAACTTGTATACAAGTGCGTAAAAACAGAATCGAATAGGTAGCCCCACAGAAAAGTGATGATTTTCGCATTGTTTTTGCTCCTTTCGTTTTGGTTTGCACAGCTGTGTAGAACAAGTTGAAATGCATAATCAGAGCCAGAGCTCCCCGCATTTGAAGCTTTCTAAAAGAAATTTGTCATGGGATATAGCCTCCCGAATCAGTTCTCTATCATGACAGCTTGCGAAAAAAGTCTCTCGCGGTATGCTACATATCGCATATGTATACAGAGATGATAAGTGAGAGACTTGTTCTTTCTCTTCAGGATTCAATCCCTGATCAGCCCGCCTCACTCGCTGCGCTCCACGCCTTGTTGTACCTGCCGTGTCTAAAGCGAGCACCATATTTGCAGGGTTGCTGTCCGGCATTCTTGCAACATGCCCTGCCCATCGTACCCTTCCGGTTTTAGCTGCCTTCTGGATACTGGGTTCGCCCTAGAACTGGGCGAGCTCGTGGTTCATTCTTCACCGCCACACACCGTCTTCTTGTTTATCGCCAAAGATGGTCCTAAGCAACCGTCTCTCGAATACTCCATGGCAGGCTGGCAGGCATACTATAGGTAGGTGTACAGTTCTGCCACCTTTACAAATGTTTGACCAATAACGTCCATGGCATCCGCGAAACAAATAAATTGACAGGATCTATTGAAAATCGTACCCCGGCTGTTACAGCCGACTCTCCGCATGACACCTTCTAGCGCAATGTTGAACAGGCACTCGACAGGCACGAAAGTCCATCATCTTGTCTTAGACTTGAACGAACTGGAGTGTTCGCTCGAAATCTTCACACAGTTTTGCACACCATCTACCGTTGTTTTGATCAGTCTGGTAAGCTTCCCAGGGAAGCTGTTATCGTTCATAATTTTCCATAGCTCTGCGCGGTCTATACTGTCGTATGCCGCCTTGAAATCAATGAACAGATGGTGAGTTGGGACCTGGTATTCACGGCATTTTTGAAGGATTTGCCGTACAGTAAAGATCTGATCCGTTGTCGAGCGGCCGTCAACGAAGCCGGCTTGATAACTTCCCACGAATTCATTCACTAATGGTGACAGACCTCGGTAGATGATCTGAGATATCACTTTGTAGGCGGCATTAAGGACGGTGATCGCTCGAAAAATCTCACACTCCAGCTTGTCGCCTTTATTGTAGATGGGGCATATAACTCCTCTTTTCCACTCCTCCGGTAGCTGTTCAGTTTTCCAGATTCCAACTATCAGTTTGTGCAGGCAAGTGACTAGCTTTTCCGGGACCATCTTTTCCTCCAAATCAAACAATTTAAGCTGAATAAGATAGTTTTTTAGCTGAAGAAGACTGGTTTTGGTTGAATAAGCGCTCTATGAGCTCCCAATGTTTGTTGGGTCAGCTCCGATACCACCCTTACCAGCTGCTTTATTGGTCTATAGCTGTTGGATGGCATCCTCAACTTCCCTCAAGGTTGGGGCTAGTTGGCTTCCATCGTCCGCTGAACTGACGTAGTCATCTCCTCCGCTGCCTTGGCTTTCATTGCCTGTACTCTCAGCGCCATTCAAATGTTCCTCGTTGTGCTACTTCCACCTTTCGATCACCACACGTTCGTCCGTCAAGATGCTCCCATCCTTATCCCGGCACATTTCGGCTCGCGGTACGAAGCCTTTGCGGCATGCGTTGAGCTTCTGATAGAACTTGCGTGTTTCTTGAGAACGGCACAGCTGTTCCATCTCCTCGCACTCCGCTTCTTCCAGGCGGCGTTTCTGCTCCTGAAAAAGGCACGTCTGCTGTCTACGCTTCCGTCTATAATTTTCCACGTTCTGCCAGGTACCTTGTTGCAGCGCGACCACCCGCGCTGTGTCCTTCTTCTCAAGAATCTGTCTGCACTATTCGTCGAACCATTCATACCGTCGACTTCGTCCCACATACCCGACGTTGTTCTCCGCTGCGTCGTTAATGGCTGCTTTGACTGTATTCCAGCAGTCCTCAAGAGGGGCCCCATCGAGCTCACCCTCTTCCGGCAACGCTGCCTCGAGATGCTGCGCGTATGCAGTGGCGACATCAGGTTGCTTCAGTCGCTCTAGGTCGTACCGCGGCGGTCGTCGGTACCGAACATTGTTGATGACGGATAGTTTTGGGCGCAGTTAACCATCATCAGATAGTGGTCAGAGTCGATGTTAGCGCCACGATATGTCCTGACGTCGATAATGTCGGAGAAGTGCCGTTCATCAATCAGTCGATTTGTGATTCTGTCAACAGAGGTGATCTCCAGGTGTACCGATACGGAAGGCTGTGTTGGAAGTAGGTGATACGAATGGCCATATTCTTGGAGGCAGCGAAATCAATTAGTCGCAGGCCGTTTTCGTTCGTCAGCCGGTGAGTGCTGCGCTTCCCAATAATCGGTTTAAACCAGCCTTTGATCATTAACCTGCACATTCTCTCATTGATCAGCATTGATCATGCGCTTTTGCATATTGCTCATAACTATGAAAGCTGTTCCCAGCTCGTGCGTGTTGCCGCAGCTCTGGTAGATGGTATGATTACCTCTAAACGTTCGCACCATTGACCTTTAAACAAACCTCCTGCAGCGTTACGATGCCGAATCTACGGTCCTAGAGCACATCGGCGAGTATGCGTGTGCTCCCGATGAAGCTGAGAGATTTGTAGTTCCACGAATCGAGTTTCCAATCACTATTCCTTTTTCGTCGCAGTGGTCTTCATCGATTGTTCCAGTCCGTACTCTCCTGTTGATTATTCGTTGCGTAAGTTTTTGAAGGCTGGCCTGCAGGGCCTGACATCAAACCCCCTAAATATCCGGAGGACCATTCCTCCTTATTTCAGGTGGACCATGGTGCACAGTTTTACTTAGAGTCCCTCGCTGGAACTCGGACGATGACTGGCCACCCTGAACATGGAGAACAAACATTCAGTAAGATTTGCACCTTCGGAGAAGAGCAAATCCCCCCCCCCCCCCGCTTCCCATACGATCATAGTTCCCACCGGGGTTGATTACCCGTTCTTCCCTAAGTTTGCTCGTATCCCGGCAAGCGCCAAGAGGAGGTAGGGATAGGAGTTGCTGGGTAAGAAGCCAAGGAGATGGGGTCTATTTTATTCCTTTAGATACGCGAAGTACCAATGGTACGCTTAACCCAGCATTTGCCGTGCCAGAGAACCTCTTCTAAATAATGTGAATATTGGAAAGACACTAACAAGGGGCATAAAATGAATACAGCACCACTTAGAGATAGAAGACTGGATGGAATTAATTGTCTCATACACCGCCGGAAATAAGTATAAAGACAAGCATGATTTTCATACATTTTCATCATGATTGAGGATCGATATCTCGATTCGTAGCGATTCGATTTGGCTGAAATTTTACTAGGCACCTGTTTTTAACTTGAACTTTCGATCTTTGAGTAAATTGTATACATCTCTGTTGATTTTGACCTCAAAATCTGGAAATAATTATAAAGACACCACTTTTTTATATGGAGCTCCATACAACGGAACTGTCTTTACTGAATATATGCAAAAATGTAACTATCATTGAATAAAAATTCAAGTCATTTTAGGCTTGTTGGCAAAAAATCAGCCCAATCGAATAGCTAAGAATCGAGATATTGACTTCCCAATATGGCCATTTTGTATGGAAACCGAGCTTGTCTTTATACTTATTTTCACCAGTGTATAAGTATTTAATCAGTTTCCCATATAAACTTTATGCTCGTTGAGCTCCCACTTATACTTGTAGGATCTTGCTGAAATTAAGATAGCAAATATTTTTTTCAAATCGTTCTAAAATATACACTAAATCAATTTCATGAGACAATCATCTTTTGAATCACCACCACCACCTGTTATCAGCCCAGTAGTTGTTACTTTCAAACAACCAAAATCATAGCATAGCATAGCATAGCATAGTACCCTTGGAAAAATCGTTGATAGATTTGAGCTTGAGCTTGAGCTTGATTGACTGCTCGTAGTTGCTACTCCATTATGACCAGATCAGCTGTTCTTGCACAGGGAACCAACAGATGTTTGCTTGGGACTAGCACACATCTTCAATGTACAAGTACTGGTGATCTCATTTGTTAGGTCATACTGGCGCCTGCCACGTCAGAATGCAAGTCAATGTAGGGAAGGGGAGGAAATGCTGATGCAATCACTCGCCCACTGCAAGCCGAATATACCTCTGCACTTGCCACGAGTTCATGCGGAATTTGTTGAAATTTCTGGGTTAGGTTGGAGAGGCAGAGGTCCGTCTTGGTTAACGAGCTGCCAATGTGATAGATAGGAGAAGGTAACTGATGGAATTTCTAATTGGATGTAGGAAACGAGCTCTATAGTTCATTTCCAATTCTAGCAGATTACTGTTAGAATACTCAAGTTGAATGTATAGGAATAGTAATGGAAACGGTATGGAAGTCCATTTCCAGTTCTAGCGATTGCTAGAACATGAGAAATAAAGAGAAAGATACAAAGTAGGAGAATGGAACGGACCTGGGATTAAACCTACGACCTCCTGCGTATGAGGCAGAAGCAGTAGCCATATGACTACCAAGCCCGCTTCGGAATGGAAAAATCGTTGATAGATTTGCAGAGATAAACATCACAGATAAAAATATGTTGTGAATTTAAATGTATTTTCATGCACATATTTGGGGCATGCAAATAAACGATTAGTGGATTAAATCGATATTAGTGTTCTTGCGTGAATCAAAATGAATTGAAACTGTGCTTGATTGTAAAATTCAATCAAATTCAATTGAATATCGAATGTTTATTCGTTTGTTGGGATCAGCTGCAATTTTACCACCCGTTGAATTTTCAAAATTATTTGCTGTGATATTTAGAACTTTATTGTGATCTATATGGGTGATATAAGATATAAGATAGAAGCATAAGTATAGTTCTGATAACATTGTGTTGATATTGACAAAGTTTGCGCTTCATGTAATTAATTCCAATTCTTCGTGATTGCAAAATGTAGATCATTGAATATTTTCAATTATATCAAGTGTATTATTTTTCTCTGTCGAATGTTTTTTCCAGGTATACTCCATCGGCAAGTAGCCGCAAAATGCAATAAAAATTAAATTAGTGTATACAAGTAAAGAACGATATACAAAATTGCCCCCTTTCATCGGCCGCACGTATTTCAATCTGCCTCCTAGTGCAGACTGCTGATCACTCTTTACTTGCTCTGTGCCTTTCGACCGCTTTCCGCAAGTAATGAACTGAAAATTGTGTTAAATTTTCACACAATTTCCGATCGCGTCTTATTTCCAGATTAGCCAGCGATCACGATTTCCAGCGGGATTATCAATTTTGTGCAATTTAGATGGAGCCTAATGACCGCGCACACCAGTCACGGGGACTGACGGATGGTCGTACTCTGCCGCTATCAAAAGTGGACCCCCGGGAGGTACGCTGGTAACGGATATCTAGTCTACAAAGAGAGCTTCCAAACCTCCGCCCTTCCCATGAGTTTTTTTGAGACGTGATTTCTCGGAGCACAAACGGACGAACCGAGAGGAATTTTCTTCTAATGGCTGGGTTGCTTTCAAGCAAACTCGTAAAACAATTACCGGTTTGCCTCCGATTTCCGAGGTAATCACGAGACGAATTGCTTTGCTCATGACATAAGAACGTTTAATTTGTAACTACCAACCAGCCAATGGAGCCCGTCTGACTAGTCATTTGGTTTGTGGGTGCAACATTGTTACGGACTGTAATCGCTCGAGAGTACTTTCAACGGGAATTCATACGGGAGAACCAAATAATGCATGTGCCAACTAATTCAAGCCGCTAGGCTCAGTCAGTGGTTTGTTGCGCGAATGGAAGGACGGATAGATTTCAAGCTGACACCTTATGGAACGAAAATGGGCTATAATTGAGCTGAAATGACTGGGAATGTGTGGTTTTGGAGCCTTGGAACTCAATCGTGGCAGATGGTTAAGCAACAGCTGGTAATAAAACAAGAGCGATTGAAGACAATGTGGGGTTGCAGGTAAATTAACTTTTAACGAGACCTTTTAAATCATCAGGTCCTGAGTACTTTGTTACCTTCTTGATCGTTATGGTATAATACGACTAAAGGTTTGCACTCCATTACACTGATTCAGAATCAACGCCAAACTGGATGAAATTCTGCTAGGACTTAAAAATTATCAAAGGGTCGGCAGTTACGAACATTTTTGGTATTATGATAATAATTGTGAATAATTGAATAAATGATTTCAGGTTTGAATCACGGAGTCTCTTGTAGCTAAAACCTATTGAGTGTAAGAAATAGTCGATGATATTCTGGATAGAAATGCAAAGTAGTTTATATTATGCTTCCTGTTACCGCTATCTGTCCCATCTTTGCTAGGTTTCTTATTCATATGGGGCAAATATGCAATTACGGGCAATAATGTCAACTGAACTTAAGCACACACATATTGTGGTAATAAAAAAATCGTCTTGTAACTTCTATGTCCGAATAGTACCCACAATGGTTGAATTATTTTAGAAAATATATTGTTATGCCAATTAGTTGAACGAGTACGAAAGTAAAGTCGAGATTGATCTGTTTAATTGAGACATTACTACAAGAAACAATAGCGCAGAGCTCAGCCCGATACTATGACTACGGTGATAAATAATCATCAGCTCTTCAAATATTGAATCTGAAATCCACCGTAAATGGGCCGGTACCTCCCTTCAATCCAATTCAACGTAATCCGTTTTGCTCAGACATCGCATCTAAATCGACATAACGATAACAGCATCATTAATTACTGCGAAAGCATCATCAATCATGATTACAATTTTCAAATTAACCAGAAAATCGGCCCGAACAACTCGACTCGACTCAGGCTTTGGTTGCTTGCCCCGTCTCCCGCTGATGGTCGCGCTTTCCTAATTCCCTGGGCCAAGCCCATCCTACCGTACCCAAACCGACCTGCCAGATTGAGGTAAGAAAATTGAAAGATTTAGAGCTCATAACGAGCGCTTCGCAATTCGGAGTTAATTGAATGATTTGTCATGGCCGATACTCGAAAAGGTCGAACTCTGCCATCATTTCGCGTTTCTCGAGCCCCTGAGCATGAAATAATCATTATTTAACCACGCAACACCGATTTGGATGGCTGACTGACTGAACACTTTGTCCGATAGGATTTATAGCGTGTGATGTGGCCATTGGCGTAGCTAAAGAGGGCAGGTCAAACTGCATCACTTCTCTAATTGAATTGATTTTAAAATGACCGCAGAACATCCAGTTATTGACATAGCTAGTAGTAAAACAAAGTTATTCCTATAGTTGAAAGACTGTATATTAACTATCTTCAGTGATAGCCATGATTTATGCTTTAGATATTTTTTCTATCGATACCCCTTTCCAGGAAACAGCCACACCGATGGATTTGGCTGCCAGTGCGATTGCTTGTAGGAACATCTTAATTCACAGATTTTGGGAATCCGGTTCCCAGCCCGAAGAAAGCTCCATCCCAGTCAGCCTGATCAGCATCAATCTTGGCGGTGGAACGAAAGCCATCCGCATCAGCCAATAAGCATACGAACGGACGGAAACATGCCACGTGTGTTATCTCAATCAGGGGAATAATAAATCAATCGAGCCACAACCAACCAGCAACAAAAGGCACAAAAAGGTAAAGCGTTATAAATTTGACACATTAATCTACTACGATACCAAACAATTTGAGCACACACACAACCGCGCTGTACTCCATTCATAATTCCATCAAACTGGTCGAAAGCACGAAGGAACGGTGATAATCATGTTTCCGAGGAACTACTCTCCTGAACTCATTGAGGTTCTCATGAACACCGCTGAATAGCCGGGGATCGATGATGATCGTTCGGTCGGAGCTTGGTTTCGAGTCCCAACCCAACGAGATGTTGCTTTTGTGGGCTTTGTTTGGAAGGAAGTCAATCATACTGAGCTTGCTTGGCTTGTTGCCCTGGAACACACGGCGAAGAAAAGCAATATTAACTAATCGATTAACATCTTTAAGTTGGCTGAAAATGAACCGGCCAGCAATCAATGCCGTTCATAACATAATAAAGCAAACAGAGAATTCTAATACGACGATTGATCAGGATGTTGGTTGAAATGGCTCGGCTGAGAAATGTGGAGTTGCGGCGGACGAATAGATAGATTTTTCTCAAGCGAATCAGTCCGGGGGGGCTGACAGTGGAAACGTCAATTACTAAAAAATGGGTTTTTGAATCCACCACCATAATAAGTTAGCTTTAGTAATAGTTAGTTATAATTGATAAGTAAAAAAATTAAAACTTTTGCTTTTTATTGACGTAGGATAACGTCTGTCTTTTCTATATTGGGATACACTTTACGATTGCGAAAATCGGGGACCGTCACAAAAATATGATAGACTTTAAACTTTAATATCTCAGCCGTTTCTCGATAGATTTTTTGGACCATTCGATCAAGGATGAGTCGACGCTTCTTTGTATTTATATGAAAGTACTGATTAACTATTTTTTATCGATAATTGATAAAAAGTTTAGAAATAGGTAAACCAACCAATCACGTACATGCATCACTAGCACAGACATAAAAAAATAAATCACTTGCGGGTTTGGATCTAATCCTCAGTTTGAACAAGATTTCACGCAGAGCGGACGCATCAAAGCGATCGCAGCGGAACGGACACAGCATCACGGAGGCGCTGGTAACATTTTCAACGGAAATCCATCGCATTGGTGGTGGTCCTCGGTGTGTTGCTGCAGATCATTCAACCTCAACGAACCAGCATTTCATATGAAGAAAGGGTTGACTATAAAAATAGCACTGTTGCGATCCCGCGCCGCCAGTGGCGATGCTGAAAATGTGTTACAAATTGTGGTGTCAGTTAGTTGTTGGAAAGGCGCATTGGGGAAAAAAAATTGGTTCTTCTCAGGACCAGCATTTTATGAAAAGATAGGTTTAATTGCAAAAATAGACCTCCAGAAGAATTTGACCCATAAAAAATTTAAATGTCGATTTGAGAACGCTTTTGTTACGAATAGATCGTAAGTTTCGAGTGGATGAAGGATTTTCAGTTGAAAAAAGACGACAAAGATATACTTTTTCTCATTGGTAATTTACTTTCTTTACTTATGAATCCTGTACACCTCCGGTGTTGTGCAAAGGGACGACTTGAAAGATCCACTTCCTGATCGTTGCCCGGCTATCGCTTTAACCTGTTGCCAGGTTAGATTTTGGTCGGCTTCTTTTATTTCTTTATTGAGGCTTCGCCGCCAAGAGCCTCAGGGTCTGCCTCTGCTGCGATGTCCCGCTGGGTTCCAGTCTAATGCTTGTTTACAGATTTCGTTTCCGCCCCTACGTAGAGTGTGGCCGACCCAGCCCCACTTTCGATCCCGAATTTCTGTTGCTATCGGCCTCTGGTGACAACGACGATTTAAGATCCAGTTGTGAGGCCACCAGGCCCGAATTATATACCGCAGGCAGCCGTTGAGTGTTCTCCACTGAAAAACACCATGTTTCGCTAGCGCATAACAGCACAGATTTCACGTTAGAGTTAAAAATTCGTATTTTGGTGCGTTTACTTATCTGCCTGTTTTTCCAGATATTTCTTAAACTCGTAAAGGCAGCCCGATCCTGGTACCGCCGTCTGACGCCATTTGGCTACCAAGATATTGGAAGCTTTTAACATTCTCCACTAGTTGCCCGGCTACTGTGAAACTGGAAGGAGTCACCGTGTTTACATCCAACGATTTGGTTTTGTTGACATTGATGACTAAGCCTGCCGAAGAGGAGCGCTCGGCAAGGTCGTTGAGCTTACTCTGCATATCAGAGCGCCGTTGCGCGAGGAGTGCAACGTCATCAGCCAATTCGAAGTCGTTTAGGTGCTCCATGGTTATAGGCTGCCATAACAACCCGCGGTTTGGTTCACGGTCAATCGCATCTACCAGAATCTCGTCGATTACGATGAGGAACAGTAACGGTGGTAGAATACATCCTTGCCTCACACCAGCTACGACCCGGATAGAGTCGGACAAGATCCCATTTTGCAGCACTCTAAACGAGAAGACCTCGTACTGTGCCTCGATGGAGCTAATTATTATCTCAGGAACCCCCTTGCGTCTCAGGGCGCCCCACATATTCTCGTGATTGAGACGGTCGAAAGCTTTTTCGTAGTCAATGAATACCAAGTAAAGGGACTCTTGGAATTCGTTGACATGCTCCAGAATGATGCGGAGCGTGACAATATGGTCCAGACTGATCATCCGGAACGGAATCCTGCCTGCTGCCACTGGGGAGTCGCATCGATCTTCTCCTGAATCCGAGCTAGGATTACTTTGCACAGATCTTTGAGAATGGTACACAGCAACATAACGCCAGTTATCGCAAACAGTCAGATCACCCTTTTGGGAACCTGCACTAAGATACCTAGCATCCAGTCGACCGCGAAAGTTGCGATGTCCCATATATTACGAAATAAACGATGCAGTAGTTGAGCGGATGTCATGAGGTCAGCTTTGAGCATCTCTGCTGATATACGATCGACCCGTGGGGCTTTATTCAATTTCATGCTTTGGATGGCTGTTTGAATCTCTAGCAGTGATGGAGCTTCCGTATTGACGCGTGTTATACGTCGGATCCTAGGCAGATCATGCCCAGGTGGTGATGGCCTGGCTGGCACTTGAAAAAGTTGTTCGAAGTGCTCGAACCAGCGTTTCAGCTGGTCAGTTGGGTCGGTCATTAACTGATCATTCGCGTCTTTCACAGGCATCGTTGCATTCATCTTCGCCCCGCTTGAGCGTCGTGAGATATCGTAGAGGAGGCGAATGTCCCCGGTTGCTGCGGCTCTCTCTCCTTCGTCGGTCAAAGATGCTTGTCCCGTCGACATGAGCGTTTCACTTCCTTCTCAAGAGACGAGCATCGTTGATGGGCTACGACTTTGGCTCCTGTGGGTTTTGATCGCTCTATCGCGGCTTTGGCTTCTCTTCGCTCCTCTAGTTTTTCTCCAGGTCTCATCGGTGATCCATTGTTTTCTCTGGGTGTGCAGTTCGCCCAGATTACTCTCGCTGGTGTCGATGAAGGAATTCTTGATGGCGATGTATTGGTCTTCCACGCTGCCACCTTCCGGAATATCTGCAGCACGCGTCTCCAGTTCATCAACGAAGGACCGTTTCACCGTGGCATCTTCCAGTCGGCGTGTGTTGAATCGTCGTCCAACTCTTTCCTCCTGCCGACGAATCCGCGCAATGCGCAGGCGTATTTCGCCGATGAGGAGGTGATGATCAGATGCGATATCGGCACTACGTTTATTCCGTACATCAAGAAGGCTCCGTTTCCATTTTCGGCTGATGCAGATGTGATCGATTTGATTTTCTGTAAAGCCGTCACGGGAGACCCACGTGACCTTGTGAACCGATAAGGGAAGAGCGATCCCCCGATCACCATGTCGTTATTACCACAGAATTATGCGAACAGCTCTCCGTTTTCGCTCATTTCTCCGAGACCATGGCGTCCCATAATGCGCTCATGGTTCGAGTTGTCAGATCCGATCTTCGCATTGAAGTCGCCCAAACAGATGTGGACATCATCCTTCGGAATTCTATCTACGACGGCATTGAGTTGACTGTAAATAGAAGTTCTCTTTGTCTTGCAGATCGGCAGCATCGGTTGGTGCATAACATTGGATTATAGTAAGGTTTCGGACCCGTTTTCTGAATCTGGCAACGATTATCCTTTCACTTATTTTTCATTTCATTTTTCATTTATTTATTAATTCAACGGACATCTTATAGTCTAATTGAATGTACTTAAATTTATAAAGCATTTCATATTATAATACGGTTTGTAACATTGGACGTAAAATAACTTCTAGCACATAACATAAAATCACAATCAACATATTTCGTAATAGTATTTAGCACACAACAATAACAAAAGAAAATAATACAAATTTAAACAGTAAAGCATGGCAACGTATAATATTTGATTACAAAACTAGCATATATCTGGTTTCCATGTGCACAGGTTTTGTCGGAACTCTCGAAATTTAACATTTTTTGGCCATGTAGTCGGCGTTAGAGCAGCAGATTTCCATTTTGTGTCCAGAACAATTTTGAAAGAGATATAGTCCAGTGTGTTACTGTCCACCCATCGCGGAACAAGTTTTCTAACATTGACACATTCTTTGTCACAAGCACCCAAACATCGTGTAACCATCTCCTGCACGTCTTTTTCCGAAACACTGCCATCAATATTCGTAAGTACCATTGCGAAACTCTCTTCCATGTTCGTAGAAGTGAATGATCGACTCGAAGCATCAGGTGGAACGAATGACTCTATGCGGCCGGTTGATACATATGGTGCTGTATTAGAAAATTTCGGTGATGTTTTAGGAGTTGAATGTTGCATGGCACTATTCGCAGAACATTTTACATTCGGAGCAAGTAGAGACATAATTGTTTCAACTTTTGCCTTCAGTTCTTCGACGTCACGATGTAATGCACATTTGGGCTCCAGCGCGCTTTGAACGATTGATTCTTTTTTCGTTTTCCTCCACTGCACGAACTCATCCAAACACACATCACACATCCAGCAACTGTTTTTGTTGGGCGGCGATACTGCAGCGAGTTGTTGATGGTTTAGTCCGACACAAGAAGCGTGATACAGTCCGGCACACAATGCATTGCAGAATATAGATGGCTGATCTTTTGTGACGGGAAGAAGACACTTTTTGCAATCCATAGCGTTACTATTACTTTGATTTTAGGCAGGAATCAGCGGTTAAATCGGGCTAATGGTAGAATATTGTTTTCTAATTAAAGATAGATGTACATTCACAACAGCCTAGCAAGTTTTGCAATACCAAATACACAGTGAATTAAATGAATTGACGGAGCAAAATTACAACCGTACGCACACCTCTTCGATCAACAACAATAGGTTCCCCACAGCGCAGAGTGTGTCTGAGCGCTTAGTAGGAAGCCAACTCCGCGATGCCGGGGAGCGTGTTCACTTCGTAAACCAGAGTATAGCAGAACTTGTCCCGACGGCGTTCTGTGTTCTCCAAAGTTTGGCCAACGGACTTCACTCAGTCCCAGGATCTCAAGCTTCATGCGGCGTGCCTCATTGGCAAGTTGTGCCAATTTACCCTGCTGGGCTAGGGTTAAAACGTTCCATGTTCCTATTCGTGTCCGTTGTTTCGCGCTAAGAGTCGTCGCCGTAAAATCAGTCCGTATTCTTTCATTATCGGATTCTCGAACAAATTGATGTTTCGGGAACAGTAGGTTGTTGGCCCAAGGTTCCCTATCCACCGGGATGGGGCTGCCATCTTAGGTATAGCTTCCGGGGAATAGCATTTCACACTCAGCCGCTGGATGCCAGAACAGACGCTGTTGGAGCCGCACCTCCTTGGTGAACAGACGCTCGGTCAGTCGGGTCAAATTTGTTTGAAGTCCCACTCAACACCAGGACTAGGCTAGTGCGCTTTGAGCGCACACGGTCGCTTTGATAGGGCCTGCTTGGGGACACATGCAGCTTTTTATAGAAGTTCAACAGAGCCCACTGTCGAACCCCACCACATCCTAGGCAGACCCCACAGGACGCACCCTCTCACTCTAGTTGATGTCAGAAGGACAACAGTGCCCAGGCTGCACTACCAGCTAAGTACGCAACCCTTAGCTGGCTCTAGCTCAATTGTCATCGGAAGACCCGTGGAAGCGTGAGTATTGGAACTTGTGAGGACCAGAGCTATGTTAAACGCTCCTTCCCTGATGTCAATTCACCATTTCGTAGCCCCCCATTGGTAATAATTACTTTGAAGCTCATGTGTTAGATTATGGCGTGATAAGCGTGAAGAATGCTTTGCCTTTCTTGTATATTTGGTTTTTAGATTTTTGACGAAATTGCTTGGAAAAAAAAGTGCAAAACAAAAAAAAAAGTGCAAAACAAAAAACGCAAGGTGCTGACAAGCGTTTGGATATAGTTAGTCATTAGAAAGGCGCTTTGGGAAAAGAAAATTGGTTCTTCTCAGGACCAGCATTTTATGGAAAGAAAGAAAAAATATTTTAAGCTCCTTTTAGTGTAATGTATTCAATCGTCTAAGACGATTTAAGTAATCTTCATTTAATTCCAGCAATTATTTCGATATCTTTGCAGATACGTATTTCGACCACAACTGTGTGGTCGTCTTCAGTTTCTCGTACTTGAGTCAGTCTTACGTAAGTCGAGTCAAGAACGAGACACTGAAGACGACCATTCAGTTGTGGTCGAAATACGTATCTGCAAAGATATCGAAATAATTGGTGGAATTAAATGGAGAGTACTTAATTCGTCTTAGACGGAAAGAAAGAGTTAATTGCGAAAATAGACTGTTTCGGTGGCATCGGGTTTGGCGTGGTAGCTTGGTTCCTTTTAGTGATTCCATCCATTCAAATTTATTGCATCATCTCCCTCCGACGCGCTATCAATTTCGCTAGTTATGATTGAGTTTTGCTTTCATTTCATTTCGGATAGTCGGATCAACCTTCTTTTGTATAAAATCGATGAAGACGCCATCTCAGTGGAAACTATCTACTGTAACCACCCATCGGCGAACGCGCTCGGACAGACTTTGCCATTCTCCGAATGGTCCGTTGTCTGTGGAATCCCGATCAAAATGGCTCGTGCGCGCTGGAAAGCGGATTTCTTATATCTAATGAAGTATATCCATTATTTATTTCATTTATTTATTTTTTTATTTCATAACAATTGTCATCTGACATCGGTTGTCTCAATGACTATAAGGGTAAAAGGGTAAAAGTTATCGTTATCTAATCATTATATAAACATACACATAACACAACAATCATAATACACAAGAAATACATCACTATAATAAAACTGAACTAAGTAATCTATGGTTGTAGTGTCAATTTGTGTTACGAAAGTTTGCTGTAAAAACTCGTTGTAGAGTAGCTGGCGATAGATTAAAATCAAAGATATGGAACACTGCGTTGAAACTGAACGACATATATCGAACTGGATCATGCTGACCATAACGACTGTTTCGAGTACCAAGCTGAATGAAATCCCTCCTCCTCAGCGGTCGCATAGGAGCGTAAAAATTCATCCTGTTAAGTATTGCTGGAGAGTCAAAAGCACCATTCAGGATTTTCGCTACGAACATGGCCTGTGCCACACGGCGTCGAACATCCTATAGGTATCCAGTCCAAGCAACAGACAGCGGTTTTCATAAGGAGTGAAATGTTGACCATCGCGCCAAGGGAGATTGCTCAATGCAAAGCGCACGAACTTTTTTTGCACAGATTCGATCCTCGAGATCCAAGTGGTTTGGTAAGGGCACCAGACAGTGACACCAAATTTTAAAATTGATCGTACAAGCGCACAATATAGTGATCGCAGGCAATAAGAGTCACGTAATCCTTTGGCGATTTTCATTATGAAGCCAAGTTGTCGGTTTGCCTTAGAAATCACGTTATCGTAGTGGAAACGGAAGGTTAGTGCGTCGTCAAGTGTAGCTCATAAATCCCTGATGTGGTTCACTCGCTCAAGAACTGTCCCAGACAGCGTGTAATTATAGATGATAGGTTTTCGTTTTCTGCTGAATGTTGATGTCTGACATTTATGGATACTGAGTGACCAACTGTTACGCACGCACCACCCCTCTAAACGGGTTAAAAGCATTTGTAGTTGAATGCAGTCTTCAAGACTGTTGACAACAATGTAAAGCTTTGCATCATCAGCATAGAGCAGTCTCACCAGGTGGTAGCACCAGTGTCACATCGTTGACGATTATCGAAAACAATAATAGTCCTGGATTACTCCCTTGTGGTACATCAAATGGCGTGACGAAGGGATCCGAAAGAGATGATCCGACTTTCACACGCAATTTTCGATCCGTCAGGTAAGATCGAAACCAATCAACACACGCAATGGAAACTCCCAACTTCTCAAGTTTGCCAAGTAGAATACGATGATCCACTCGGTCAAAAGCAGCTTTAAGATCTCAGTATACCGCATCCACTTGCCGCCCATTGTCAAGAGCCTCAATACAAGTTGTGAATTCTGTCAAGTTGGTCGCTGCCTGCAGCAGGCGAAGAGCGTGTCGTTCATTATTATTCCAAAAATTTTCGAACAAGCGGAGAGAGTGGTTATTCCACGATAGTTGCTCACGTCGCATTTGTTTCCTTTCTTATGAACTGGAAAGGTATGACGACTTCCAGCGTATGGGAAACGTCGAGGGAAACGTTCTGGTTCGAAGTGAAAGATTGAAGATTTTTGCTAACGGCTTAATAAGAGCGCTCGAACACCTGCGCAGCAAAGCAGCCGGAATCCCGTCCGGTCCAGCGCAGATCGAAAATTTCAATTTCCGGATCGCTCGGCACACATCTTCATCACTGATGGGAAAGATGCTCAAGTCCAGTACATCTCGAGGAGTGTCACGAGAAGCCTCGATGACAAGAGATAGTGGAGCTACGAAATCATTGAAGGAGGTCTTAAACTGTTCAGCAAAAAGCTCGCATTTGTCAGCTGGAGTGTCAGCAGAAACACCATTCAGTTGCATTGACGTAGGAAGACCATCATCAATCTGTTAGGACCTAACAAATGTCCAGAATTGCTTGGGATTTAGACGCAGATTTCGTTGTGTGCGACTGATGAATCGGGAATACAGAAACTGATTATAACTTCTGTATACACTGCTGGCACTATTGAACTGTTGCTTGTTGTAAGTGGAACGATAATTGCAGTATCTCCGAAGTGCAGAGGACCGGCGACGATTAAGTATTCGTAATCTGTGATTGGACCACGCGGGCTTTCATGCAGCTCCATCAATCGGAACATGGATAGCAAATGCACGAATGATACTGTCGGTGAAAAAGTCCACAGCACCGTCGACGTTATCAAATGAATTGATGCAATCCCAATCCATTGCAAGTAGCATTTCATTCAATGAAGAGTAATCTGCTTTTCGGAAATTATAACTGCTCGAATCATGTCCAGACTCAAAGGTAATTGGCGGTACATACGACAACTCCAAGGTAAGCGGAGGATGGTTGATATCAACAGGTGTCAGCGGTTCAAGAGCAAGGCATAGTGCACAACTAGGCAGCACTGCATCGTTTGCCAGAACGAGATCAAGCACACGACCATTTGAATTAACGATTGAGTTGATCTGGGTCAATCCATGAAAGTTGAATCCGTCCAACAATGTGCAACTGGATTCTGATAGACGAGAACGTATCAAGTCAACGGTCGGGTGAGAACTCTCGGCCGAACACCAACGAATCGCAGATTGATTGTAATCACCAAGCAGCAGGGCCTTGTCGTTAGCCCTGAGTGTAGAATTAATTGTTTCGAAAGATTCTACATGGCGTTGAATATCATCAAGATTGTTCATACGATCAGGTGGCAAGTACACAACCCCAATGCTGATAATGAATCCAGGCATATTGACTCGAACCCATAATTGTTCGATGGTATCACTAACGAAATCAGATTCCCGAGCACAATTGAACTTAGATAAAACTGCGATTAGTATATGGTTTTCATATGGTTTTAACAACCCTCTGGAAAACTGTTTTCGGTCGTTTAATAGTGCAAGTGCTGTTTTTGATTTTAATGTGTCTAAACTAGTTTTTAAGAATAGAATAAGAAATATTAGATAAGAAGCAGTCAGAGGAGTTTTATAATTCAAGACGAAGAAATAAATAAATAAAGTACACCGCCACGGGGCTTACGGCTATTCAAAGGAATGCGATCAGTTCTGAACACCGAGTAGTGGCGTCCAAAAAGCAGTGCTGATTGTATGGCGTCGCCGAGCCAAGTTTCGGTTAATACAACAACATCGTAATCTCCTTCGCATACCGCCAAAAAAAAATCGTCGATTTTGGTACGAAGCCCGCGAACATTCTGATAGTAGATATGCAGATCACCGTTTTCGTTGCTGATGTGGGAGTGACAAGTACTGGAATATTGGGGAGCATCACTTTCAAACGGAAGAAGCGTGGTCGCGAGTTGCCTAGAATCAGGAATCTTGTCAGGAGATGAACTGAACGCGTTGAATGGAAACTTGCCAGATGAACGTTGTTGGAAGGTCCCTTCACCTGCCTCAAACACAGAACCGGAACGGCTGATGATCGCAGGCTGGATTGGCTTGACTGTGATGAGCGGACAGGGACCTTCCACAAGACTGGGGGCAAGTGTGCGTCCCGGTGTCCGATCAAGAGAATATTCAGATGAGAGAAACGTCGCTGCACATTGGCTGGAAACAGGAGGCTTTTCGGTGAATGAACTGAACGTATTGAGAGCGTACTTGCCTGATAACTGCTGTTGGAAGGTCCCTCCACCGGTCTCAAACACAAGCCCGGGACGGTTGATGATCGCAGGCTGGATTGGCTCGACTGTGATGAGCGGATAGGGACCTTCCACAAGGCTGGAGGCAACAGTGCGTCCCGGTGTCCGATCAAGTCCGATGAATGATGCACAGCCGCTTGATGACCGAAATAAGGGAGCTTCCCACTATCAACAAATTCTCCTAATTGCTAGGTCGAAAAATCTATTCGTTGCCGTGCCGATTTAAGTCGCTTGGCGAAAATGGGACAGTCAGTACTACAAGTGGCGTGGTTTATGTCGAGCAGTTGGTCATAGGGGGAACTCCGTTTTGTATTCAACACATGGCAGTTATTACATTTCAAATAATCAGCATACTCTCTGCCGTTTGATTAAATCGTCGAACCCACGTGCATCTGTTTCTAGTATGACTGACATATGATTGATTTTTTGTGACTCATTTTTATGTATTCGGATTAATTTCAGCTCGGGAATATTTGTTCCAGGGTTCTGTTTTCTCAACTTAGAAATCCATTCCTCTTCGTCACTATCCTTGAAAAATCCAGTTATTTTCACTCTTGGTTTCAGCGGCTTCTGGCTTTCAACGCAATAATTCTCGTTAAGAATATTAGAGGCGGCTGAAGCTAATCGCACTGCGTAGTCGCTAGTCTCGCATCTCACAGAGACAACACCATTTTCCCTTAAACGAACATCCTTTGAGAAAGAAAATTTCGGATCAGAAAATTCCGCGGGATCGAGCTTAGCGCAAATATCAGTCTTAGTTACCTCTGCGGATTGTTCCCGTTTAGGTTTAGCCCCGCCCCTTCATTGATCATTATGAGTGCACATCATATTTACACCCATATCAGATTGCAAAGAGACGGGGCTAACGGGCCTAATTTACTGAATACAAGAAAGCCGCTTGCCGGCGCGCGCGAGCCATTTTGTTCGGGATTCCTCAAAGAGCGGTTGAACAAGATTTTATGCAGCGGAGCGGACACAGCAGCACGAAGGCGTGGGTAGCACCAGTGGTAATGCTGAAAATTTAGTTCAAATGGTGAAAGCTTAGGGAAAAATCATCGAGTGGCTGACAATTTCATCGCAAGATTTCGAAAAGCATTTGGATACAGTTAGTAATAATAGGAAAGGCGCATTGGGAAAAGAAAATTGGTTCTTCTCAGGGCTGATTGCAAAAATGATCTGTTTTGGTGGCCTCGGCGTTTGGCGTGGTAGCTTGGTTGCTGTTAGTGATTCCATACAGTCAAAAAAATTATTACATCATCTCTTCCGTCGAGCGCTTGTGATTCTGCTACCGAAGAGTTTTAAGAACCCGTTTACAACTGAAATTAGGAAATGCGGAAAATATTCTGTAGCCAACTACGCATCAGGACCCCCTATTCGGATTGACCTTCTTTTGTATAAAATGGTGCTAATGGTGCTAATGTCGTGCGAGTCATTACCGATGTGTAGAGTAGCAATGAAGACACTGCAACTCGTCGCAACTGTGGCATTTCGTGCTATGACGATGACTATTGTCAGCCCTGCTTTTAATCAGCTTTTGGCTGATGTTTTAGGAGCTGGGTTGTGTATTTTTGGATTTATTGATCAGCCGAAAACTATATAAAAGTTCATTTAATCATCGTACAATATTCTATGAAATTGTTCTGTACCAACTGCTCTTTTTGCAATTCTAAGCTCAATCAAGCAATCAGAACCAATTTTCATATCGAATGAGTAATGGAAGTGTATTTTCTCATATATTTATTCAAATATATCTTCCGTTAATGTCTTTAAAATAACCAAAATGGGCTGCAGCCAAACGACTTTTTGACCGCATGTCATTTCCGCCAAATGGCAAATTCGGCTAATTGAGCTATTCGGCCAACCGATTGTTTCAACCAAAAGAACTGTTTGATTGGAGCAGATGACTTTAGGTGACGAGAGTGACGGTGGAGGAGCTAATGACGGTGGCAAAGTCCCTCGACCCGAGTAAAGCACGGGATCCCGAACATAGCGTTAAAGGCAGTCGTAATGACCATTCCCGGATATATGGAAGAAACTGCGTTTGGTCCTGTTACCGTAACCGGGCAAGCCACCAGGAGACCCCTCAGGGTACAGATCAATCTGTCTAATAGACACGGTAGGGAAGCTACTGGTGAAGTTGATCCAAAACAGGCTGTCACCGTACGTTCTTCTTCTTCTTCTTATTGGCATTACATACCCACACTGGGACAGAGCCGCCTCGCAGCTTAGTGTTCATTAAGCACTTCCACAGTTATTAACTGCATGGTTTCTAAGCCAGGTTACCATTTTTGCATTAGTATTTCATGAAGCTAACACGATGATACTTTTTATGCCCAGAGAAATCGAGACAATTTCCAATCCGAAAATTGCCTTGACCGGCACCGGGAATCGAACCCAGCCACCCTCAGCATAGTCCTGCTTTCTAGCCGCGCGTCTTACCGTCTTACAGACCTCACTGTACGTGGAGTAGGCGGAATAAATATCGAGCCTTCGGAGAGGATGGTCTACTCTGGGTGCCATCGAATGGGTGGTTAACACTGCAAAGGTCTCCATTAAATGAAAGAGACACGGTAACACTCGACGTGCGATATGCATTCAACAGTGTGTTCCTGGATGGAGATCACGAGCTCGTTGCTTCGACTGGGAGTACCGGTAGGGCTGAACAAGATTCGGGGAAGCTACTTCCAGAACCGAGTATTAATTTATTAGACAGACGAGGGCTACAAAGTGAGACCGGTGCCAGTCTAGGCAATTTTCGGATTGGAAATTGTTTCGACTTCCCTGGCCATAAAAATATCATCGTGTTAGCCTCATGATATACGAATGCAAAAATGATAACTTGGCTTATATACCTCGCAGTTAATAACTGTGGAAGTGCTAAATGAACACTAAGCTGCGAGGCGGCTCTGTCCCAGTGTGGGGATGTAATGCCAATAAAAAGAAGAAAAAGATGCAGCATTTCATTGTACTTAGGGTCGATTTCGTTTAAGCGTATGGGTAAACACCGCTTAAGAGTTATGCGGAGGTGAAGAATTTGCCCTGAATGTACGAGAAAGACAAAAAGGCATTCAGATCTTTGAAATATAAAAGCGTACTATAGTCTTAACAATGTTGAGAAAATTTTCCAATATTGATCTATTAGAACTCCTATTTAAATTTTAAGTTTGTTTACGGTAATGCTTCAAATATGATAATGCAAGAGTTTTTTTTTCGTTTAAATCTCAACATTTCATACCGAAAACAAAAGTACACAAGCACCATCAACGCAGTTCAAAATTCGAGCAATTCAGCCACCTCCTGGGGCAACATCACACCCATAAACACTAAATAATAACCGCGCACAATCGCGATACGCGAGTGGAGGATCGATTCGGCTCTCAACGCACTGACTGGTTCACGGACGGGGCAACTCTCACCTTCGCAAGCACTCTGGAGACGGTGCATCGAGCACGCGGAGGAAAGCGAAGGTGACGAGCCTGAACAAATAAATTAATAAGAATTGGAAATATCAAATTTAAGCGATCTTTCTCTCATTTATCATATGACAAAGCAGGTTGTCACTATTAAAAATAAGATCCACGAAATGAGGAACAGTGTTCGTGTGCTGCTGACGGAAGGAGGAGAGAGTGAGGATCGAAACATCCTACGCACTGGGCACCTGTGACATTTTGTCTTAGCACAGAAATGTGTTAATGGTGAATATGTTTTTCAAAAAAATTGAGTGGCTTAAATACTTTGGAGACCAGGTATCACATAGCTTGAAAAACATTAGATGAATGGACGTGCCCTTTCACCCAAACGACTAATACTAGTATGCTTAAACTGTAGTGAAGAAAAGGAAATAACATATTAAGAAACGAAAGGGTTTAAAATCGAACTGAACTTAATTGGATTGCTATACTAAAGGCCAGTTCTGCAGACAGTGTGACGAGACAATACTAATTCCACAATTACTGCTACGATAATTTCTGTCGTGTTAAGTTACCTGCCCAAAAACGATCGAAAAACAAACTCAGGGAGGAGTCAAGAGATAATCTGGCTGTTGCACCCGTGATTTGTATGAGAAAACTAGAATGAAACCATGTCTTGATAAATGGATTGCCACATTTAAGCCACTTTAATCCCGGTAGACAGCAAGTAATGCAATTAAAGCAAATTCGATTTTTTTCCATAATCCACAGATTGAAAAGGTACATTATGTGCTGTTTTCTCTCGGGAATTATTCACTTTAACCTAAACCCAAGAATATAATTTCATCTCGTCGATCATGAAATCCATTAATATAAAAGTTAATTGTAGGTTAGTCAAAACTAACGGCTTTAAGCTGTTACGCCGTTCGCATGAAATGTTTCCCAAAGCTTGTTTTACGAACGTCATCGCCAATTGTACTCCAATAAGATTAACTTCTCACGCTTACTGCTTAAATCGATCCAATCATAACATATGGTACTAATTCCACCGCACTTGACGTTGTCAAATCGAACCTACCGCTATGGCTCACTTGCCAATAAACCAGATTGACGGTCGTACCATAGAGTGGTGGAATATAATATTTTCTCTGGCCATTTTAACAGGTAATTACGTTCCGTTTTGTTTCATCACTCTTCGGAACCGATCAACTTTTTTTCTCTAAACCTGTACGGAAGACCATGCAGGAAGTGACGTAAAACGAAAAATGAACACTGCGTTGGCCCAAATTACCAACCTAACCAGTAAATCAGGGCCTCCAAATTAGTGGTGCAGAGCACTTTAAACATGATAATTCCTCGCCACGACGACGAATGGGAAAAAATGGTTTCCACTCGCAGCTCGCTCACGATATCCATGTAGTTTCCACTCATAAATCATAAATAATTATAGCTAAGCGCTGCATCGTGCGATTAAATGGTATTTAGCCAAAAGGATAAATATTTGGCAGAACGGCTGTTAATACGGTGGTTCTCGCTCGGGTACACGATGGTTGGTTCTTTCGGTAAGCAAGTGAAGACTGATCGGTACAGGCATCAAAATAGTGTGGTGAATTTACATGGGATAGTACGAACTCGTCTTATGACAAGTGAAAACATTCTACTAAATAGAGGAGTGCGCCGCAGCACCACGCCACCGCCGATAGTTTTTGGCACGTCGCCGCCGCCGTTTAAAATTTGTCACCCCGCTCTGATCTATAACTTTCCACGCCGATTCAACTTCGAAGAAGTCCGCAGAATTTCCCGATAGATATCCCCAACTGATCACGTTGAAACTCCACTGAATTTTTCGTGATAAAAAATGATTTCCTTGAAAAAAATTAAGAAGAATTTCGAGTGTAAATTCTGAAGGATTTCCCTTTTGAAATCCAAACTATTTCTCGTTGAAGGGTCGTTTGGCAGGAAGTCATTTGGCCGAAACAAAAATGTTGTTCGGTCAAATATGTCATTTGACCGAACAAACCTTTTATCCGATGTCCATCTAGCCTTAAGTTGTTTTGCCGAAAATGTCATTTGGTCGAAAGGTACTATGTCGAAAATGTTGTTCGGCCTAGCAGTTTTATTTGGCTGAAACATCCGTTAGCCGAATAGCTCAATTGGCTGAAATGGTTGTTTGACAGATTTTGTTGCTGTCACTTTTTCTTTTTTTGTTGGTGTCATCATATTGTCTAAATTGTGGAAAAATGAACGGGTACTGAAATAAATTCCCTCAAACATGTGCACTTTACGATCCAATCATATACAGAAATAGGTGGTTGAAATTCAAAAGATTCACAAAACTTATTAGGGCATTCAGCATCCATAATACAAGTTCAAAACAACTCGAAACATTTCGGGCTCAAAAATTCTCCTTGAAATCCTTCTAGAAGCTCCCCTGGGAACTTCTGAATTCCTGCGGAAAGTTATCCACAAATTCCTCTGAAAATCGTTCGAAAATCCTTCTCATGTAATTGTAATTCCTCGCGGGGTCCCGTAGCGTAGTTGGCTACACGTTCGCCTATCAAGCGAATGGTCATGGGTTCGATTCTCAGCCCCTCCACCAAAACTCTTGGCAGTCGCCGGATACGCAGCCTATGCGGTGGCGTATTGGGGCGCACGTCTCACCATCACGGCTACCTGATGACGACTGACAACTTGTTCTTCTCGGAGGCATTCCTTCAACGTTACCCGGATAAATGGCAACCGGACAATGCAACGATCATTGGATACACGACATGGACAAAACGAACACAATGGACTCACGACGAGATGGACCAGCAACGACAACAACAATGAATAATGGAAAAATCTAAAAATAGATTCTGTGTGGATTCTGGCAGCAGAATACCACAGTAGATCTCGGCACAGTAGCGGTTAAGTAACACAGAGTGCCTACCAAATAAATAAAGGAATAAAAAAAATCGTAAATTCCTCCTTATCTAGAAACCCCTCACTAATTTTTTTAAGAAATTCACGAGGAATTCTTTGAAGATTTCTTTTCTTCTCTCCAAGATTTACTTCGGCTATTCTCTCTTCAGGAAGAATCAGGCATTTCCTTCAGGCATGCATTCGAGAGTTCCGTCAAGAATACATACAGAATTTCTGCCCAAAATTCTACCAGAAGTTTCTTCAAAATTTATAACACATTCCGGACTTCACTCGGAATTTACTCGGATATCTGCCAAGAGTTCTTCCAGAAATTTCTTCGGAACAATCCGCAGGATTTTCTTCAGCAATTCATCTGGGAATTTCTTTCAGGATTTCTTCTGGAAATTTCTGCATGAATTCCTCCTGGTATTTTTCTGGGAATTCCTTCAGATATTTTTCGGAAATTCCTTTAGGAACTTCTCTAAGAATTATTTCAGGACTTTCATGTGGGAAATCCTCCGGAAGTGCTTGTGGGAGTTCCTCCGGGATTTTTCCAGGAGTTTTTTTTGATAGAGGTGAGCCCGCCTAGGCTGCAAGCCTCTTTAATAAAGAAATATAAAAAGGAGTTTTTTCAAGAAATTCTCCGGTAATACCTCCAGAAACTTCATAAGGAATTCCTGGACGATATTTGGCAGGAATTTCACGGGAAATGGGATTTCGGAAGTTCCTTCAGAAATATTTTTTCTCTTCCTCTAGGGTATTCCACCGGATGTTCCTCTGAAGTTCCACCAGTAATTCCTTCGGGAATTCAATCAGGCTTTCTTCTGGTAGGATGTCCTTTGGGCAAAGTTTATCGCCTTCAATCGTCTCTGTAGAATAGGTCTAAGCAGCGGAAGCCGGGAAGTGGACGTCCATTCATTCATTTATTTAGTTTACATCTAAACAGATAACACTGAATCAACAATTTGACGCCACAATACACGGTTCGAGGCCGCATCTCTCCATCCTCGGATACGCCCCACGCTCGCCAAGTCGTTTTGCACCTGGTCTGCTCCATCTAGCTCGCTGCGCTCCACGCCGTCTCGTACCTGCCGGATCGAAAGCGAACACCATCTTTGCAGGGTTGCTGTCTGGCATTCTTGCAACATGTCCTGCCCATCGTACCCTTCCGGCTTTAGCTACCTTCTGGATACTGGGTTCGCCGTAGAGTTGAGCGAGCTCATGGTTCATTCTTCGCCGCCACACACCGTCTTCTTGCACACCGCCAAAGATGGTCCTAAGCACCCGTCTCTCGAATACTCCGAGTGCTTGCAAGTCCTCCTCGAGCATTGTCCATGTTTCATGTCCGTAGACCGGTCTTATTAGCGTCTTGTACACGACATATTTGCGGTGCGGTGGCGAATCTTTTTCGACCGCAGTTTCTTCTGGAGCCCGTAGTGGGCCCGACTTTCACAGATGATGTGCCTTCGTATTTCACGACTAACGTTATTGTCAGCCGTTAGCAAAGATCCGAGGTAGACGAATTCCTCGACCACCTCGAAGGTATCCCCGTCTATCGTAATACTGCTTTCCAGGCGAGTCCTGTCGCTCTCGATTCCGCCCACAAGCATGTACTTTGTCTTTGACGCATTCACCACCAGTCCAACTTTTGTTGCTTCACGTTTCAGGCGGGTGTACAGTTCTGCCACCTTTGCAAATGTTCGGCCGACAATGTCCATGTCATCCGCGAAGCAAATAAATTGACTGGATCTGTTGAAAATCGTACCCCGGCTGTTACACACGGCAAGCAAGTGGACGTCCATGCTTTGCACGTATGCCAAACGTGATCAAATAGGCTCGTGCAACGATTGCTCGCAACCTGGTGCGTTCCGTAAAAAAAACTTGCCAAGGAAGTCAAAATTTTTGAGAAATCCATGCGGGAACTCTTAAAGTAGACTTGCATGTATCTTCCTGAGCTTGAGTGAAACGCCACTTGATTACGGACCGTGTATAGGACCTACGAGTGACTCGTTCAAAAAGATTGCTTTCTTTGTTGAAGAAGGAAAAACATGATCCTGTTCTCCGACCCGAATAGCTTTTCAGCATCGATGCTGACGCCAACGACCGCACGGACTGGTTCATTTCACCGAAGAAAATTGTGGATGTTCTGGAAAAAATTAAGCTTAAATTCCAAACCAATCCGGCTGATGTCATGATGTTTGGCTTGGTGGCTTCCAACAGTTTGAAACTGCCGCTTGTTTTCATTTATGTTGATGATGATGATGATGATACTACCATCTATTGTAGCAAGGCACCTGCCGATAGCACTGGCCATATCTGACAAACGATTTGATCATGATTATATTATTGTTTGTATTTCATCAGACTCCTGTATGAAGGGCCAAAATGGGTGGGGTGGTTCCATAAGCAGAGACACTTATGCGAATCCACGGGATGAATAGAGAATCTCCTTCCAGAAGAAAGTTCGTACATACAATAATATAATCTAGCCCTCGTTTCCCAGATTGACCCAATAGATGGGGAGAAGAGCCCGCCCTTTATCCACGAGATGTTAACAATAGGAAGTTGGCGATTCCACTCTTCCTATCCAAATCGCTTCAATCGGGTGCCCTGATGGTATTTTTTTGGTTTATAATCATATAGTTACAATATAATTTGGTAAATATATATATATATATATATATATATATATATATATATATATATATATATATATATATATATATATATATATATATATATATATATATATATATATATATATATATTAGGTGGCTCAAAAACACTTTTCAAATTTTTGATGGGCCGCCCTTTTATTCGGTTCTATTTGATCCCCTGATGCTCTGGACAAAATTTCAGCCAAATCGGTCAACGTTTGGGCAGTGCTAAACTTGTTGGAAGTTTATATGGAAAAATGTATGCAGAAACATCCAAAAACAGTGATTTGCAATTGGACGGCACAATTTACGATCAAGAAGCATGATACTCATTCAGTTCTTGTAGAATTAAATACAGAATGTTATGCTGAAAACCGCGAGATGATTATAGTTTACTAGACAAAGATATCAGCATTTTACTGGAGTGTTGTAGGGGTGAATTTATTTCTTTTCAATGGTAAAAGAAACGAAATTTGCTCAAACCCCACTTCAGAGAAATGCTAATAACTTAGCCGGGCAAACTCTAATCTTCTCGCGGTTTTCTGCATAACATTCTGTATTAAATTTTCCAAGATCTGAATGAGTATCATGCTTCTTGATCGTAAATTGTGCCGTCCAATTGCAAATCACTGTTTTTGGATGTTTCTGCATACATTTTTCCATATAAACTTCCAACGAGTTTAGCACCACCCAAACGTTGACCGATTTGGCTGAAATTTTGTCCAGAGCATCAGGGCATCAAATAGAGCCGAATAAGAGGGCGGCCCATCAGAAAAATTGAAAAGTATTTCCCATACTAATTTGAGCCACCTATATATATATATATATATATATATATATATATATATATATATATATATATATATATATATATATATATATATATATATATATATATATATATATATATATATATATAATGGAATTCTCTCACCAAGTTTCAATTCCATGTCCTGAACGAGAAGTTTTTTATTTATGTTGGGCTTAAAATGGGGAACTGTACCGGTTTTGGCCATGATCCTAATTTGGCCAATTTTGCGAAAAACTCCAAAATAAAGCAATTCGCAAGGGTTTTATTAGTTAGAGATATATCCCTCACGCTTCAACGCTGCTTTCAACTGATCGATTAATTTTTAAAAATATGTATTTTCCAGGGTTGGCCAAATTAGGCACTAAGTTGGCCAAAACCGGTGCACTTCCCCTACCGAATGATTTATCGGTATTTTAAAGAACCAAGTGCTTCCCTGAGTGAAAGCCAAATTCTCCGATGATCATAACGTTGTCGTATAGCATTATGGAGCGCCATGTCACACGTCCAATCGACTCAACAATGGCTGAAGAACAACATGAAATTTTGGTCGAAAGATTTGTGGCCCTCTAGCAGTCCGGATCTTAATCCGTTGGATTATACGATTGGGGCATATGTTGAAGCACGAGCCTGCAAACCATCGCACCCTTGTGTGAAGACCCTAACGTCAGCCCTAACATGCACATGGCAGTCGATGTCGGAGGACTAGGTTCGAAAGGCGTGTTTTAGCTCCAGCTTCGGCTTGAGGATATTATTAATAAAAATAGAGCACACCATCAGTAAATTTGTTTGAAAGGACCTTATAATGATAACTGATATGTTGATATTATTGATTGGAGCAGTTCAAATGGGATTTGAAAGAAATAGAAACAATTTTCGCATTATTTTCTGCCGCACCTTGTAGAAATTTGTATCAATTTCTCTTAGAATTGAATATTCTGAACTTTTTTCAATAATTACATATGTAAAAAAAGTGCACCGGCGCTATCGGTTAAAATGGCTTTCGGCGTGACATTTGTCCGAATAGGACGAATGGCATGTTTGCTCGAATAGGATATTTACCCGAATACTGCATTTGCCCGAATAAGACAGTTGCCCGGATAGGACATTTGCTCGAATAGGACATCTGCCCGGATAGTACATTTGCTCGAATAGGACATTTTCCCGAATAGGACATTTGGCCGAAAAGGGCATTTGCCCGAATTGGATATTTGAGCATGAGCATGATTGACCGCTAGGGTGGCTCAAAAAACACTTTTTCAAATTTTTTGATGGGCCTCTTATTCGGTTCTATTTGATGCCCTGATGCTCTGAACAAAATTTCAGCCAAATCGGTTAACGTTTGGTCGGTGCTAAACTTGTTGGAAGTTTATATGGAAAAATATATGCAGAAAAATCGAAAAACAGTGATTAGCAGTTGGACGGCACAATTTACGATCAAGAACCATGATACCCATTCAGTTCTTGTAGAATTAAATACCGAATGTTATGCTGAAAACCGCGAGAAGATTAGAGTTTATTACGCAAAGATAGTATCATTTTACTGGAGTGTTGTGTCGTGACCCGGACGAGATTTCTAGGCTCGACCGTTCGTCGCAACAATTCTCAGCAAACTGAACTCTGTTGTCGATTCGTTCCGACACGAACGAGAAACCGAAAACACCTTTGCGTTACCATGAAGCTCAAGTTAGCTCTCTACACGCTGATCAAAATTAATCAATAAACGAGTACATATCGTTACAAGGCAATAATCTCAGTGGTATTTTGCAATAACTCCTCACTCCAATCTTATCCACTACATGTTGTAGGGGTGAATTTACTTCTTTTCAAAGGTAAAAGAAACGAAATTGGCTCAAACCCCACTTCAGAGAAATGCTAATAACTCAGCCGGGCAAACTCTAATCTTCTCGCGGTTTTCTGCGCCATAACATTCTGTATTAAATTCTTCAAGAGCTGAATGAGTATCTTAGCTCTTCATCGTAAGTTGTTCCGTCCAACTGCAATTTACTGTTTTTGGATGTTTCTGCATACATTTTTGCATACAAACTTCCAACAAGTTTAGCACCGCCCAAATGTTGACCGATTTGGCTGAAATTTTCTCCACAGCATCTGGGCATCAAATAGAACCATATAAGAGGGACAACCGGCCCGTCACATACAATTGGAAAAAGTTTTTCCCATACTAATTCTAGCCACCCTATTGACCGCCTACGGTTGCTACTCCGTTACTGTCAGGTCAGCTGGAATTACACAGAGAACCAACAGATGAAGTTTGGGACTAACATCATCTTCAATGTGTAAGAACTGGTGACCCAAAAATAAGCAATACCAGCGCCGGCCGTGTCCGAATGCAGGTCAATTAGGGAACGGGGAGGAAATTGTTGACGTGATACTCGCTTTGATAGAAGCCGACGAATCATCTGCACTTCCACGAGAAATCACTGGGATGTTGGATATATGGGGTAGGGAGTATGGCAGGGTTCGTTTTGGTAAACGGTATGCCGTGTATAGCGTGTAGTTTGATCGATAAAAACAAAACTTTTTTTTTTATTAAAGGTCGCGCAAAACAGAACACAATTTCGGTGATCGGCTGATCGTTCTTCTCACCGCACAAAGCAGAACAAAACTTTGACGACCAGCCGACCGTTCTGCTTACTGAAGAAAGCATGTCTGGACGCAATTAAAACTTTAATTTTGTAATTAATTCACTCACACGCAAGAAGCAGCACAAAATTTCGGTTACCGGCCGATCGTTCTGTTTACCGCACAAAGCACAACAAAATTTTGATGACCAACCAGTCGTTCTGCTTACTGAAGAAAATACGTTTGGACGCGATCTCCGATCATTCTACGCTCAATACAAAACACGATCAAATCTGCACTGAACTGATTGTTTCACTTTCAAATTTATTCGCCCACACAGCAGAATCAGACATTTTGATAACCGCTCAACCGCGTACTGCGTACAACACAAAACACGAACAAACTTACACTCTTTACCTTAATGATTCTGCGACGAAGAGAAAAGAAAAAACTATTGCGAGAAGATTGAAAAATTCGAACCTCCGGGTCCGACGGTCGACTGTCGGGTCGGAAAGCTGTTCCGCAAACGTCAAATCACTTGTTGCACGGTAAAAATTTTTGGTTTATTTTTTCGGTGTGAATGTTGATTATTAAAATCACCGGGAATATGCAACTTAAAACGAGTGTTACATGCCGCTATATTTTTTAAACAAGTTTTATGATACTTTGAAGGCATTTTGTCATATATTTATGTGATTTTGAAACATTTTAGATTTCTCGAATATTCTTGATATCAAGAAATATCAACACTTTTCGTACAGTGCATGCCATTTTGAAGTTTCCGACACTCAGTCTGTTTCTTCTTCTTTGCTCCGCAAAATTAGAATTTTTCTCTTTTCTCGCAATAATACAATGCAGGCTCGGTCGCTTCTGCATAGACGCGCTCCGCCTGGGGCAAAACGACTTTCGGGTATTCACTTATATTTAGGGGCCGTACACTTATTACGTAAGCAATTTTTCTGGGATTTTCGACCCCCCCCCCATGTAAGATTTTCTCCATACAAAGATTTTTTATTTATATGGCGCGTAAGATATTGACCGACATCCCCCCCATAAGTACTTACGTAATATGTGTACGGTCCCTTACCATGTTTGAGATAGCCTTAATAAAACTAGACGTGAAATTATGTAGGTTAGGCGAAAAAGTGTCAAAATAATGGATATGTATGTACGAAAAACAGAAATTTTCCACATTTTGATGAAACATCTAACATTTCGGCGAGGCAAAACCCCTTAGTGGAACTAGCCTACGTCTCTCCTCGGGTCTCCACGCACTGTCCATACTAGAATGCCGATGTGTCGACGCGTGGTACGTTGTTCCCTAAGAGCTGCTGGCTAAAAGGCGTTTTGCCTCATGAGTTTTCCGGCAACGAAATATCACCACTTTTTTGAAATGTGAATATTATCAATATGATTGAGATTTTTTTCTAATTTTAATATGGCATCAGCTAGCTATATTGTTTAACTGTTGCGTGAGGTAGTAACATCCGTGAAAATCGTTATAAAAGCAGTCTATACTTAGCTAGGGTATATTGCCCTCCTTCCCTACTGAGCATCGTGTTACTCCGACCGAATCGACGCGCACTAATCTGTTAATTAGAGAATCGTAAAACAGAATAAATTCCCTGGAGTATCAACTGGAGCTCGAATATATAAACCAAGAGCACTTCGGTTAAAACGGCTCTATACGAAGCATATAAAAATATGAAACTAGTTACAATATATTTTGGACAACATAGGTATCCTGTGTTGGCTATCAAAAGTGCGGTGAGATTTTTAATGACAATGTTCAAATTATGAAATGTTATGGGGTGTAAAATAATAAACATAAAATATCACACATTGAGATAAATCATATTTCATGAATCATTCAGTGAATAAAATTAACGATTATTTACTATAAACTATAACTCTATATTTACTATAAACTATAAATAATTACCAGGAGTAGTTTCAACCACACTTTCACACCACACTATTTTAAACATAATGAGCGTAAATGTCATGAATAAAAAAGATAAAAATAATCAACATCATTATTTTAATTCGTATGATGAAACTTCATCCTGAATTATAATTATGATGCACAGGGCCGATATGGTAAGTAATTATAGGAGAAAGATCTGCACTGAAAGTTTGAACTGAAAGTCTCTATAGAAAAAGGCCAAAAATATATTTACAATTTAATCCTTAGTTGTAATTGAAATTGAATTCATGAATTTATGTTAATTCAGGTGCACATAAAAACATCAATCATCTCGGACCTAAATATATGAGCCTCCGATCATAATAAAATTCGGGTTGCTGGAGTGCGAATGAGTGCACTGCTTTGGAAACCATCAGCTCGAAAAATATGTATGTACATTAGTACATCCAAATTGTCAAAATATTGTGAATAGGAAATTTAATATTGTTAATATGAAACAGAATAAAGGTAAAATCCGATTAGGTTTATTTTCTCAGATTCGAAATTTCCTGTAAACAATTGCACAACTAACTTTATTGCTATTTTCTTAACAAATACCTGAATCAGCACTGGTTAAAAATATAAACAATAATTGTACTCACCTTCTCGTGTACCCTAAACGTACTTACGTTGTCTATTACCCGAAAGTTTCACTATGTGAGGAATGCGCAGTTAAATCCAACGTCGAATTATTGAGTATACCACGAAGAAACTAATTTTGAACTTGTGTCTCGAATTCAGATGCAGGGCTCAAACTTTGAACATCCAAACTTTTAGGTCCTTGAGCCGCCAAATTATCTTGAACATTCGTGAATGGGCTTCTTCAGTGAATTAGAAATTCTTGAAACCGAGTTTAAAAAATAATTAAATTTGGGATTGAAAACAATTTGACGCGAAAAAATTTCATTTGCTCGAATAGAACATTTTCCCGAATAGGACATTTGGCCGAAAAGGACATTTGTCCAAATAAGACATTTGCCCGAATAAGATATTTGGCTGATTAGAACATTTGTCGGAATAGGACATTTGCCCGAATAAGAAATTTGGCTGAATAGGACATTTGTCGGAATAGGACATTTGCCCGAATAGGACATTTGTCCGAAAAGGACATTTACCCGAATGGGACATTTGCTCAAAAGGGATATTCACTCGAATAGGATATTTGCCCGAAGAGGACGTTTTCCCGAATAGCACATTTGCCCGAATAGGACATTTCCCGAATAGGAAATTTGCCCGAATAGGACATTTGCCCAAATAGGACCTTTCCCGAAAAGGACATTTGCTCTAAGAGGACATTAGCCCGAAAATGACATTTGCACGAACGGGATATTTGCCCAAATTGGACATTCGTTCGAATAGGTCATTTGGTCGAACAAGTCATTGGGCATCTAGCTTATCACTTCTCAATCATCATTTCTTATTTCTCACTAAAAAAGTAACGAATAAGAAGTTAGAAATTATGAGTGAGAAGAAAGGCGTCTTCTTTTTCTTCGCTCTTCCCTCTTTTCACATGATTAGTGAAGTGATACTTGATTAGTGAGAAATGGGAAGTGAGTCGTCTCACATCTTACTAATCGTTTCTAACTTTTCACTTCTCACTGTAAAAAGTGATCAGACGTCTCACTTTTCACTCCTCATTTCTCACTTCTCACCATGAAAGTGCGAGAGTGCGATGTGATTAGTGAGACGTCTCACTTTTCATTGCTCACTCCTCATTTCGCTTCACATTTCACTTCTCACTGCGAAAAGTGTAAAGTGCGAAAAGTGTAAAGTGCGAAAAAAGAAAAGAAGCGTCTCTCTTCGCAGTGAGAAGTGAGAAATAATGATTGAGAAGTGAGAAGTGAGACGTCAAATGCTCTATGTGGTCAAATGACGTATTTGGCCGAACGACCTCTACGACTAATTGACTTGTTCGGTCAAATTATTCAGCCAAATGACATATTCGACCATATTACCTATTCGGCCAAACGACCTGTTGGAACGAAGTTTGAATGATTGTTGAAGATAAAAAAGATAATTTGTTGAAATGTTAGTCCTTAAATATACAGTTTAACCTCCACTTGATATCGACTCATAGAAGCAAATTCTGTCATATTAAAAAATATTTTCTGGGTTACGCTGAAGGTCTTCTAAAATGGCTTTTCAAGGATTCTCCAATACATATCTCGATATTTCCATGAATCAATGGTCCCTTCAATATCGACTCATGGAGGTTTGACTGTATTAAGTTTTTGTCACGAACAACCAGCAAAATTTTGTGTAAATTACTTGTGCTGAAAATTTCAAAACCAAAATTCATTGCCTTATTTTTATCTTTAATTTTTATTTTTTTGTATTTTTTTGCCTTTTATTTAATGAAGTAGTTTTTTATTTAGAACATAAATATCCGTCATATGAATCGCGGTGCCCACTAATAATATTATAGGGTTTTACAAATCTCAAAAAGTAGTGGACGTCATATTTGAATCACCCCTAAGATAAAATCAGAAGGCCTTTTGCCAAGCTTGGACTTTTATGTACCTACGCGTATCTTGAAAAATCGTGGCTTATTTTAACTAAATCAGCAATGAACATCGTATGCTAAAAATGGACAAGTCAACTCTATGATAAACATAATATGATGTATTATATAATAAATGTTGTGAGGTAATCGACTTATTAATGTCTAACACATTAGTAAGGAAAATAATTAATAGTTTTGTATAAATTGCAATAATAATGAAACAGATGGTGCTTGAGTAAAACAATGTATGTGTAGTCTACACTGTTTGACAAAATAAATTCAACTGTCTAAGATGAGTTTAGAACTATCCATTTAATTCCACTACGTTTTGTTATCTTTATAGATACGTATTTCGACCTCAACTGTGAGGTCGTCTTCAGTGTCTCGTACTTGACTCGACTTGGTACGAGACACTGAAGACGGCCTCACAGTTGAGGTCGAAATATTTATCTGTAAAGATAACAAAGCGTAGTGGAATTAAATGGGATGGAAAGTACTAAACTCGTCTTAGACAGTTGAAGACATTTTTTTATGCCATTGCCCGGCAATTTAAAAAAAAAAAGAATAAAGTTCTTCAACAAAGGGATATTAGAACCGTATGAAGTTTGGAGAATAACACCCAATCTGGTGGTGCAGTTTATTAGAAATGTACTACCAGACCGCGAAAAGGCTACGAGTCACATTTGACGGTCATTCTAAATAGTGGCTTGACATTGTGATAAAGCCATATTAAAAAAGGGAATACGTAGATCAAAAAACTGGTCGCAGTGGTAACGATACCCAAGACGGAAAAAAGACTTTATTCCTTTGTCAGAAATAGATAAAAAAAAAATCAAGTTGAATTAAGTACAAATAGGGTTACTGCTCCTGGAATTTATCTAATAGATCCGATATTCATCCCACGAAAAACAAAGCAATGAAAAGGTATTTGATGTTACCATGTTACCAAAAAGACTTGACTCTGCAAAAGAAATGATTTCGCATCTCTGAAAAAGCAAGTCTTGATTTTCAGGTTTTTGAAATTGGCAACCTGTCTTTTTTTGATCAAAATGTTCTCTTTTTAGCCATGATTTCGGAGAAATGTCCTCCTTTGTGAAAAATTAATATGGTACTCTTAGTTAGCATTATCCGCATGACCGTTTTTTGAGTGAAATAATGCCCCTTCGGTACAACTTGGTTCACGATAAAGGCAATAAGGCCTGTGCTCGGATTTGATCAGCTTGACACTGCATGCTGCACCTTTTACATTTCCAATCACACCCTTAAGAACATTCTAAAATATAATTTCGAATTGAGATCTGCCATTTAAAGACGTTTTCAAGTAAAAACGGATACCGTGGGGCATCCAAATCCGTACACATAAGCACCTTAGTATATGAAAAAGTCATTAGAAAATAGAAATCGAATGTAAATAAAACGTTTGTCATTGACACAGGAACATGAAGGCTTCTACTTTTGAAGTGTTTCACATTTATTCATTAAAAACTACGAAAAACATGATAAAATAATGAGGATCAAAAGGAAAAGGATCAAAATCCGTACAGCTATTTTTTAACTAAATATTTAAATTTTAGCAGTATGATTGACTAAACTACCATTGTAAATAGTTCGATACGCACCTTGAGAAGCGATCCCTTCGATTTGTATTCCGCTTATCTTATGTAATGATTCGCAATTAGCAATTAAAACACAGTTACTTTTAGTGCAATAGCTCTACCCGAAAACAAAATGGCGGCAAAAACTCCGCGTTTGATGGGTGGCGATTTGTTTTTGATTTTTGTTGTTTTAATTTCAAAGCCTTCTTTCCATGTCTATGTCCTAAAAGCTTACTGCCAAGTATCTGAACAGGATAAGATAAATTATTTCTACATTAATTACCTTTAACCCCCTTTAATGTATTGATATCTCATGAGGAGGACGGAATTCGGTGCTGTACGGATTTCGGTCCCACACGGGACGTAAAACTGAAGATAAATGCATATCTTATTAACAAGCACCGGCGGAGCTGGTATGGGGCATGTGACAAAATTTTTCCGAAAAAAAACCTGGTTTTCTACAGTAAGCGCTCAACTTCCGAGCCGATCGGACGTTTTTCACGTCGCGCTGTCGTCTACGGAAGCCAATCGCCGGCTATTGATTAATTCTTCGTTTTTCTTTAAGAATACGTCCCTTGCGAGTGTTCAGATATAGTTTCGCAGCGTGCTTCGACATCATCGTAAACCGATGTCCGCAAAAAAACGTCGCGAAAACACATTTCGCGTAGACTATGCGAATGTGCCGAAAAAGCCGTCATCCGAAGAGGTCCATAATTTCGTTGGTGTGGAAGAAGTGTTGCGAATTCAGTACAGTCGCAATCTCGGTGTCGCTTTTGTAAAAGCCGCTCGCCTCGAGGTGGCACAACAGACAGTCCAAGCACATGATGACAAACACGATATTGTTGTGGACGGTAAATCGTTCAACATTCGTTTGACGATGGAAGACGGGGCGGTGGAGGTGAAGCTCTTCAATCTCTCCGAAGACGTCACGAATGACAAAATTGCCAAATTCCGCACATCATACGGAGAGCTACTCTCAATCCGAGAGGAGGTTTCGGACGAAAAGCATCTCTTCGCTGGTTTACCGACAGGCGTCCGAATCGCACGGATGATCGTTAGGAAGAATATTCCATCCTACGTGTCTATTGATTGCGAGACCACTATGGTGGCTTATTATGGACAGCAACAGAGTTGCCGTCATTGTAGTGAGTCTGTACACAACGGCGTTTCGTGTGTGCAGAACAAAAAACTGCTTCTGCAGAAATTAGCTACCACAAACACGTCTTACGCAGATGTGACCAAAAATCCACAACCACTACGAACGAGGAACACCAGCACGAAGCAACCGTCCACCGGGCTTCCTATCACGAGTACGATAAACGTAGCAAAACAAACAGCTTCAACTTCGGCAGTCTCCACTGGCGGAGAAATGCTCCCTCCTCCTGCTCCTGTACATCGAGACAAAGAAGTAGGAGACGGCCCGACGACGATCATCCAGCAACGAGAAAATGAGAACGAACAGTGGACTAGAATAACCCGAAAATCAGCCAAGAAAACCGACGGCAGCGAGACTGACTCTTCAGATTCCAGAAGACAGTCCCACAGGCGTCCGCTTGGCAAAAAAATGCGTTGCGATGAGGGCAACGACGACACCGACTCCCAGCTTTAAAACCTTCCTCTTCACCAGTTATAACATTGCGACCATAAACGTGAACGCTATCACAAATGTTAACAAAATCAATGCGCTCCGAATGTTTGTTCAGTGTTACCAACTGGACATCGTCTTTATTCAAGTTGAGAACGAGCAACTCACTCTTCCCGGCTTCAATGTAATCGCAAACGTCTTCCATTCCAGGATATTCACTGCCATCCCATTAAAAGACCACATCCAATACTCGCATGTGGAGCGAAGCTTGGATGGCCGTCTCGTCGCGCTTCGCGTCCACGGCACAACACTGCTGTGTATACGCTCCATCCGGCAGTGCACTCCGAGCACAGAGAGAACGCTTTTTCAACGGCACCATTGCATACTACCTTCGCCACCGAACGGAGCACACCATCTTAGCAGGCGACTTCAATTGTGTTTTGCGGCAATGCGATGCAACCGGCAGCAATATGAGCCCTTCGTTGCAAGCCACGATACAACAGCTACAATTACATGATGTGTGGATCAAGCTCAGATCTCGAGATGAAGGTCATACTTACATCACGGCCAACTCGTCCTCCCGCCTAGACCGTATTTATGTCAGCAACGGTCTCTGCGAACAATTAAGAACAGTACAACACCACATCTGCTCCTTCAGTGATCACATGGCAGTAACTTTACGCATGTGTTTACCCAACCTCGGGCAACCGCAAGGGCGCGGTTTCTGGTCGCTTCGACCCCACCTTCTGACGGCAAGAAATATTGAAGAGCTTCAAACGCGATGGCAATTCTGGACTCGACAAAGGCGGAACTATCGGAGCTGGATGGACTGGTGGCTCGAGCATGGCAAAACCAAAATCACCAGCTTTTTCCGCTGGAAATCCAAAGAGGCATATGATGAGTTTCATTATGCGCATCAGACTCTATACGCACAACTGCGCCGTGCTTACGATGTCTATTTCCAAAATCCAGGAATGCTAACTACCATCAACCGGCTAAAAGGTGAGTTACTTGCGTTGCAGCGTCGCTTCACCCATGCCTTCGTTCGTATAAACGAGCAAAGAGTAGCAGGAGAACCACTCTCTGTTTTCCAACTTGGTGAGAGGCGAAAAAAACGAACAACCATAACAAAAATCAAAGACGAATATGGAGAATGCATAGAAGACTCCCAAGCCATTCAACACAAAATACATCAATATTTTTCCGAACTGTATTCCGAACCAAATGAAGAAACCGATCCAGATCAAGAGTTCTAGTGTGCCCAGATTGTTCCACCAAACGATCCAACAAATGCAGCACGTATGGAGCCAATTACCACTGCGGACATATGGTCAGCGATCAAAACGAGTGCATCGAGGAAATCACCAGGACCGGATGGAATCCCCAAGGAATTCTACCTTCGCGCATTTGATGTAATTCACCGTGAATTGAACCTGATTCTAAATGAAGCATTGGCATCAAATTTTCCATCCAAGTTCGTCGACGGTGTTATCGTGCTAGTAAAGAAAAGGGGAGCCGGCAACACTATCGGCTCGTACAGACCAATCTCCCTACTCAACTATGACTATAAGTTGCTATCCCGCATTTTGAAAGCGCGCCTAGAAAACGTAATGCAAGTTCACCGCATACTCAGCGCCGCTCAAAAGTGCTCGAATGCTCAACACAACATTTTTCAAGCCACGCTGTCGTTGAAGGATAGGATCGCCCATCTCACGGCGAGAAAACAAGTGGGGAAACTCGTAAGCTACGATCTCGACCACGCTTTTGATCGGGTAAGGCACTCATTTCTTTTTGACAATATTCGCTCCCTCGGCATCAACGCAGAACTGGTGGCTTTACTCTCTCGGATCTCGACTCTCTCCTCTTCCCGCCTGTTGATCAATGGGCACATGACGACGGCTTTCCCTATTCAACGATCGGTGAGGCAAGGGGACCCAATTTCGATGCACCTTTTTGTGTTGTATCTACAACCTTTGGTGGCATCTCTAGAACGCGCTTGTGGCAATGATCTGGTCGTCGCATATGCTGATGATATTAGCGTTATCGCCACATCAACGGTCATGATTCAAAACATGCGTGATTTGTTCCAACGTTTTGGTCGTGTGTCAGGTGCCATGCTGAATCTACGGAAGACTACATCAATTGACGTCGGTTTTATCAACGGAACCCCGATCGAAGTGGAGTGGTTAAGAACTGAAAGCTGTATCCAGATCCTGGGGGTCATGTTCGCGAACTCTATCAGGCGTATGGTTACACTGAACTGGGATTCGCTTGTTGGAAAAGTGGCCCAACATGTATATTTGCATTCATTGCGCACGCTTACACTGCAGCAAAAAGTCATTCTCATCAACACATATATCACTTCAAAGGTTTGGTATATGTCTTCATTACTACACTTGAATAATGTGCATACGGCAAAAATAACATCCAGCATCGGAAACTTTTTGTGGCGAGGACATCCAGCACGTGTACCAATACAACAACTGGCAAGGCAGCGGGATCAAGGTGGAATGGCACTTCAGTTGCCAATTTTTAAATGTCGATCACTACTAATCAATCGACATACAATTGAAGCCGGCTCCATCCCCTTTTATAATTCCTTCCTTACCCAAGTTAATCCTAATCATATCCCGGCTGATCTCCCCTGCCTCAAAACCATCCTTCAAACACGTTCTCGCTTGCCCCCTTTGCTGCTACAAAATCCATCCTCCGACCAAATACACCGCTTCTACACATCTGATCAACGCAGTAGCTGGTATCTTTTAATAAACGAAAAAATCGAGCACAGGCAGTTGTGGCACACTATTGGTCGTGCGGACTCGGGAGGCTGTACATACTGCAATGCATTATCGGAGACGTTGAAGCACAAATTTTGTGAGTGTCAGCGAGTGACGGCAGCATGGACGCATCTTGAAAACACGTTGATGGCAGCGGTTAACAACACGAACAGATTCTCTTTTGAGCAACTAATCCATCCCGAATTGACTAATGTAGGAAGAAGACAGAAGATATTAATTTTGAAGCATTTCATTAATTACGTCACTTTTATCAACCAGTGTGATAACAGAGTAGATGTAGATGAATTGAAGTTTTTTATGCAAGTTGAATTGTAAATTCATTGTTATGTAATTAGTTTTATACAAATATAAACCAAATATACTAAGCCTTAAAAAAAAAAAATTTAAATCCTCAAGAAGTATCTCGAGGTATGTTGAAAGCGAGCCCTCACTTTGAACACTAAAACAGTCTAACGATCCATTAAATTTTTCGATAGTTGCCCCGGTTATTTATGTATTCTTGTTCTGATTCATTTTTCGACAGAAAGGAATTTCCAGATTGATGTGATTTCTCAAGCATTTCCAGAAATATTTCCGAATGAAATCCTGACGGAAGTTCTTGGGGAATTCCCAAGGAAAATTCCGAAGAAATTGTTAGAATTCCTTCTTTGAAGGAATTATTGGCTTCATTTTCATGTAAATATCTCTGAAGTAGTTTCCGCAGGATTTATTGGAGAAATGTCCGAAAAAGTTCTTAAAGAAATTTAAGAAGGTCGGAAACTCCTTCGGGAGTTCCATTTTTAATTCCTTCTGGAATACCTTTAAAAATTCAAATAAAAATCAGTTTGGAAATTCTTAGAATTCCGTGCTGGAATCTTTGGAGGAATCTCTGGAGAAAATCCAAAAGAATTACTGTAGATTTTTTTAAGAAATACATGGAGGAGTTTGTACGAAAATTCCTTAAGTTATTTACGTGGATTTTTTGTATAGTTTTCCGGGTGATTTTCTCAACGCATTCCAGGTAGAGATTTAGACATAATACCTGAAGAAATTTTTGAAAGACCCTCGGGATGAATTTCTGAAATAATATCTGATTAAATTTGCCAAGAAATTTCTGGAGGAATTTTCGAAAGAATTCTCCTTGGGAATTCCAGGAATTGGAAGAGTGCGGAAAAACATTTCTACTCCGATAAATTACTAAACTATTTCAAGTCTATAAAATAGAATTAATGTTTCGTAATATTTGAAACCGCCTGAAAAACGTTTTAAATTATTAATCGTTTAACTGATTGACCCTTACTATATAATACTTACTGCTGCGCCAAATTATCAATGAGAGATTACGCCCAAATTAGAGGTTCCGCATCAGAACTCTGACTTCACGAATGTGAACTAGACCGTGTTAAATCCGTTTATTTTCCAACGTTAGTGTAAACCGTATTACCTTCTTCATTTCTTGGGATCATACTTTCATAACACTAAAAGTTTAATGTTTGTAAAATATTTTCTTTTAATTTAATCAAACGTCACTTATCCCACTCGCTTTTAATTCAACCATATGTTTTGTGTGATCCTTTCCATAGATTATTGAGTTCGATTATAATATTGATTTTCCGCACCTAAAACCGACAAAAATGTTAGTTCTTGAACGCTAAAACGCCATTGTTCAGAATATAAGTCATGTTCGGGATTGCAGTCAAAACGGTCCCTGATTCATCTTGTAAAGAAACATAATGTGGTTTGCAAACTATGCTGATGCCTGTGACCAGTGGCGCCGGGAGTGGGTGGGACAAGTAGGACATGTCCTACGCATGAAAATACCTGGGTAGGACAGTCTAAGCATTGTCCTACCCATGATTATGGTAAGAAAATACCATATGGATGACTAAAAGATCTTATACTATCAATACTGTTTTAATATCTAGATCTAAAAATATCATTGAACGTTTCACAGTTAATCAGTGGTAAAACAGACAGTCGTGGAAGTTTCCGGGATTGTAAAGGAGAAATCTATTCCGAAAAACTTCTTAAAGTCTATGAAGAATTCTTTCCATTTTAAAAAGTTCTTAATGATGTATTGAGATTTTCCAAGAGTCTTCAAGTTTCTAATAGTTTCTGCTATATGGAACTATTTGTTAAACGTTTTCTCGAAGTACGTAATTATTTTTGCTAGTTCAGGGAGGCTCAGAGAATTTCTGAATTTTTTTAAGAATTGACAGACTGGTGAAGTAATCAAAAGATGAATATCTAAATAATAATATAGCTTAGCCTTAGCTTAACTTAGCTAAGACTGACTGTACTTTTCAATGGTTGCTTCTCCGTCACTGGTCATAACTTGTGTAAATTGTGCTACGATCCAAGTGAATAAAGGTTGGTATTCACTACATACGGGTCCACCCAGTTGGGAAAGGAGAGAAATGTTAGTGTGGTTATTGTTGCTACTAGAGACCGAGAAAACCTCAGAATCTGAACATTAGCACGGAAAGGAAATTTAGTTATCTTGATAAGGTAGATGTCCAAAAATATGGATCGAGGATTCACTTAAAAAAATATGTAGCCTATTTCACATTATGTGATGTAGTTGTTTAGTCTTCGCCAAACCACCTGTCTATAAGGCAGAAGCGGTAGTCAATAGACTGCCGAGCTCGTCTCCAAAAGTTTAAAAAAGAAGCAAAGATATGAGAGAACAATCGCAGAAATATGCGAATATGAAGCATTTTATAATGATTGTAGCCCATGCGGATGTCTGGTCGTAGGCCTATGAGAGAGAAAAATGTTGAAAGCTTCTAAGAGTTTATTGGAATCTGCAGGAATCACAAATATACCCACGTTTGCATAAAATCTTAGAAGTTAGAAAGAAAACTGGAAAACTGTAAATAGTATTGAACTCCCTTAGAGATTTTTGGACGATCATAAGCTTCACTGATAGACCGTAGCTGTTTCCGAGTTTTTCTAAGGGTTCGAGTTCTTAGAAGTTAGTGATAATTGCATGAGACCATCAAATATTTTATAAAATTTAAAGACTGTCTCAACAGGGAATTTATAACTTATCTGAGGATGTTCGAAAAAACTCTAGAAATGTTTCCTGGGGATCTCCGGAAAGTCTCTAAAAGTATTCAATGGATATGATAATCCAGTTTGTCCTACCCACGTCTCAGAACGTGACGGCGCTTCTGCCTGTGACAATATTCAAACTGCATTTGCATCATTTTGATTCCTCATAGTTTGATTAGTATCAGCCAACTTCCTAAGCAAACTGCAAACATATCTCGCTCATATCGTATTCTGATAGCCCGAGTCAATTCGTGGAAAGCCATCCTAGTTCAAATAGCATCGTAAACATAGATAATTGAACTGCTCTGTCGTGTTTCGACAGGAATCCGAAAATCGGCCGTTAACCGAGACCACCCGACGACTAGTCCCCGAAACCATCGCCGAATCCATAATGAGCGCCTTAAGTGCTCCATTCAACCGCGATAAAGATCTATTCAAACTCAATTTTCAATTGCTCAGAATTCTGTGAACTACTAAAATATGACGTCCCAATTGAATGGCCATTCTTTCGTCAACTGTTTTTGGAATCCAAACGGGTGTCGGTCAGGGCGGTTGCTTCTTCAACAGGCCAATCAGGTGCGCGCACCTCGTCTTATCATTGACACCATCATCGTTGTCGACCAAGAAATGTTGTTTTTGGCTAGCGTCTTCTTCGTTTGACGACTGGCACGTACCTTACCCGTACCGTATTCCGTCATTCGCGCAAGGCGAGCCGTTTTTCCAGCGAATTCGATTCGTCCATTATTGGTTGATGGGAACCAGTCGCGGTTGGCGCCTCTCGCATGAAAATCGGCACTATAGGTTAGCATGCGAAAAAATTGTATTCTTTGAGAATATTATATTCTATCTAGAAAAAAATATTACACAAAGCATAACACCAATGACTTACAAGTGCTTACAACATAAACAAAACAATAAAGAAAAAAAAACAAATTTCCACGCACTGTTTCTATCATCACTCTCAAGACTAAACATCCCACCATCACAAGTCAAACCTGAGCTACACATCTCCCATAGTGCATCGGTTACGCTGTTGATGTTCATCGGAATCCAATTATCGTGCTTAATTGGAGCTAAAACTTCCAAATACTTCCTGAATGGGTTCTGCGCCCTGGCACTCCGAGTTAAAAGTGCAAATCTGTTCCATATGTGAAACCACAGATTCCCGCCAGCCAACATTAATCATCGGCTTCAATCGTTTATTTTAATAAATATAATTTCCAACTTGGGTCCCTAATTGATTGTTCTGAAAATTGACGATAATTTGATTATGATGAGCATGCAGTTTTTGCTTCTTCTCCCATGGGTCGGTCCGATCCGGTTGGTCATTTTCGATACTTGGTGGGATTTTTGTTTTTGCGTTTCCCGCGAGGACGGTTCTGATCGACTGTAAAATTGTTCCAAACCCAGCAGTTGAATGGTTATGTATCGGAATCATTCCAATCGCGTGACAAAGCATGCGAACATCTAAGCGTTTTCGAAGCTATTCCAGGAATGAAAGTATTGTCGATTGGTCGATTGCAGCCTGAGACAAATGCGACAGGTCAAGTGGAATGAACAAAAGTAACTGTAAGGTTAATTTGATTTTGATTGGTTGTCTCATTCCAATAGCTATTAAGTGGAATGACTTTCTTGCGTGAGGTAGTCCTTTAAGGGTTACGTATTCTGGGGAAAGCAATGTGCTGACATGTATGGGTTTGTGTTGAATAAGCAACGAAACAGTAATTCGGAATTAAACAACATGTAAAAAGGGTACAGAGTTTTGAACATGATTGTCCCAATCTTGATTATTTGTGGCAAAGGTGCTCTTTACATTTACCTGAATATTCGATTCGAGAGCTTAAAGATTCTTTCAAATGCTCCATGAATTGTGCTTTTTCACTATAAAGTTCTTAAAATTGCTTTTAAGTGGAAAGTTTACATGGAAAGTACATACAAATAAAAATAAGTACCTCAATTTGAATTCGACATATGGTTAGTGACCTTGGACCCTTATTCAGTTGAGGAAAAAGCTAGTTAGTTGAGAAACAAACACATTTATTTGAACTCTCGAAAACTCCGAGAAAAATAGGAAAAACCAAAATGCCTTGTGTGCGAACTTTATCTTCAGATGATCCTCTAACTACAGAAACCTCCAATTCAGCAGACGCTGCAAATTAATTACTCTCACATGAGCGTCCAGTTTCGAGTATAAAATTATAGGCTTTTAGCATCAAGTGTTTTCCTTCTTCTGGCTATCGTTCTTGTTCCTCATTGTCGAACGAAAGAAATTGCATCAACTTATTTCACAGAGGAGTACAAACCCAATCATTCTGAAAGAAATAAATTGCTCAAAGTCGTGTATCATGCGTATGAGAATTATCCTTCTCTGTTTGTGGAAGATTGTTTTGCATATCCACTACACAATTTGATCCCAAGATATTCGGCCAACGCTCCATTGTGCAGTAATCACAGACAGGATCACGAATGTCGGATATCTCAGGCGAGCTACAATTTTCCACTTTACTGGACTTCTGCGGATTGTGACCATCGGGAGAACCATGTAAGAGAATTTTCGTACAAATCGCTTTTAAGCACAAGCGCCGAGCATTTACCAAGCCCGATGTTGTTGAACACATTTCCGTTAATTTGAAGTCTTTAACAGTGTTATTACTGCCTGAAAACGAGTGCAAATTATACTATGGCCACAATATCTTTTAGCGCTTGCGACGTGATGACGGCACCGAGTGGCGGTCAGTTTTGGTGCACAAAATCCTACATAATAGAAAACTTGTTTGGTTTGGATTGTATTTGAAACGGCGCAGTCTAATACTGGCAGATGAAAATCGGAAAGAAGGACCATGCAAAACGCAACGGCCCAAGCTCAACAACTTTTGTGAAAAACTGATAATTTTAGCCGGTAATCCAATCGGCATAATAATTCAGAAGTCAGTTCTTAGAAACGGCCCTCTGTCTGGTTCAGTTGGATTTACCTTTGCTGGATTTGGGGCCTCAGGCCAGTGCAGTGGGCTTTTGTTTGAATTAGTTGAACAACCTCTTTTACCTCTTTCTGTGTGAGTATGCCACGGCTGCATGGAGGTGTCGGCTAATGCTCAATGATCTGGTCGTAATTCTATTAGCATTTTCGAGAAAGGCTCGCAATTTACTTATCCTTATTCTTATGTTCTGGCTTCATTTATGTAGTGGAAACTGATGCCCTTCGAATTTCGACCAGAACGTCATTTGCGTAAAATGACTGTGGCTAAACCCCTTTAATATAATGACGGCTAGCAGATGAATATCGAATTTATACTATTTACGATTTTGAAGTTTTCCAAAGGGACTTCGGACATGTTGTCACGGGTACAAACATTAAAAATTTTTATATGTCAAGTCCGATTGAACATAAGGTCATAAGGGGTAATTTGAATTATGACATTTTCATTTAAGCTCATTTTGCAAAGTTTTCATTTAAATTTGATGAAACAAAATCTCCCGTACAGTCCATTGGTACCCTGATATTAAGTAAGGGTGAACATGGGGCGAACTGGCCTAACTGCTGTAGTACATTTTTGGGCGATTATTATCATTACAATTCAACATTAGATATTATTTGTCGTATCGATGTTGCGCAAAGATTTGAATAGTCCTTTTATGTTCACTCAAAATCAGTAATTTATGGTTCTTTAAACTCACCGATAAGATTTTCGTTCAGTAAAATATGATTTACAAACAACCATGCGTTCACTATTTAATTCTCATATAAGTATATTTAGCACCACGTTCAGAACGTTTTGCCCTGCCCCTTTTTAATTTGTAACGCAAAGTTTTTTTTTTTGTGGTGGCTGGCCCAATTATTACTTCCGGTCTATATAGTATACTTAGTATAGTGATAGTCGAGCATTCGTTCTATATATTACTAATATGGGGAATAAGCGTGCTCAATTGTTATAGAATTTAAATAGAAAATGAATGCTAAAGCGGGCCAGTGTAATGTGGGGTAGTTAGGGTTTAACGAAATAAATTAATAATACAGTGTTGACCCGATTTTGTCACTCCCCGATTTTGTCTACCCCCGATTTTATCACGTTTTCGACCCGATTTTATCACGTCCCGATTTTGTCACGTTTTCGACCCGATTTTGTCACCCCAAAAAAATAATACCAAAACCAACATTGATTTTCATGAAATAACTTTCACCGACTGTAGTTTATTACGAACGACTTCTGAGTACCTGGGAAATATTCTGCAAGCAATTTCGACAAGAAATAACGGGTACCGTTCACGCATTTGGCCTTTCCAAGGCATACAATGATTCATAGCTGGTGAATGAATTAAAAAATTAGAAATATTTTTTTTCCAATTTTGTCACATACCTTGTTTTATCACCCCATTCACCAGAAGGGTGATAATATCGGGATATTACTGTATAACTTATTTTACCACGCACAATTTTAGGATAGTTTCCACGCATCATATTATTAGAAGGTTTGTTGTCAGCATTACTTAGCGCAAGAGAGGGTTAAAACTCTGCGTTACGTTGCATTTATTCCCCGATTAAGTGAGTTACTAAACTAAGTAATAGCAGTTTCGGGGCGGAGTGCCGTTTCTGTCCCAGTGCTCTGCCGCCGTCCTGCTGAAGTTCCAGACCAGTGACCTGCAAAATCGACGAGTGTGGTGTGAGGTAAATATGGATTATTGACTTTTGATGTTTTTGTTCCTTTTCTGTAATCATCTCGATGAAATCGATAAACACGTTTCTAACATAGTGAAGAAAAGTTTACACTAAAAGCCTTCTGCCTACAATGGCGGTAGCCCCCCAATTAGAAACATGCGATTAATGAGCAGCACAAGGGGCTTCGGAACCTTATCACCTAAGTCAGAGTGGGAAGGGGGTGACGGCGAATCACACATAAAGTGCAATAATTTTTCGTTCCCTTAGATTACGGTTGATATTATCGTTTTCAATATGTTGCTTATTTAGTAGGGACGAATGCTATCGGCTGTCTAACGAGCATAAATCTATATATGTATGTACAGTTTTTTGAAGTTCCTCCGCAATGATAGCGAAGGTTCTGTATTCGTGCACATCATGTATATGTAGGGGCTACGAAATGGTGAGTTGACATCCGGGAAGGAGCGCCTAACATAGCTCTAGTTCTCATAAGTTCCAATACTCACGCTTTCACGGGTCTTCCGAAGACAATTGACCGACAGGTAAGGGTTACGTGCTTAACTGGTAGTGTAGCCTGGGCACTGTTGTCCTTCTGATATCAGCTAGAGTGAGAGGGTGCGTCCTGTGGGGTCTGCCTAGGATGTGGTGGGGTTCGACAGTGGGCTCTGTTGAACTTCTATAAAAAGCTGCATGTGTCTCCAAGCAGGCCCTGTCAAAGCGACCGTGTGCCGCTCAAAGCGCCCTAGCCTAGTTCTGGTGTTGGGTGGGACTTTAAACAAATTTGACCCGACTGATCGAGCGTCTGTCCACCAAGGAGGTGCGGCTCCAACAGCGTCTGTTCTGGCATCCAGCGGCTGAGTATGAAATGCTATTCCCCGGAAGCTATACCTAAGATGGCAGCCCCATCCCGGTGGATAGGGAACCTTGGGCCAACAACCTACTGTTCCCGAAACATCAATTTGTTCGAGAATCCGATAATGAAAGAATACGGACTAATTTTACGGGGACGACTTTTAGCGCGAAACAACGGACACGAATAGTAACATTGAACGTTTTAACCCTAGCCCAGCAGGGTAAATTGGCACAACTTGCCAATGAGGCACGCCGCATGAAGCTTGAGATCCTGGGACTGAGTGAAGTCCGTTGGCCAAACTTTGGAGAACACAGAACGCCGTCGGGACAAGTTCTGCTATACTCTGGTTTACGAGGTGAACACGCTCCCCGGCATCGCGGAGATGGCCTCCTACTAAGCGCTCAGGCACACTCTGTGCTTATGAAGTGGGAACCTATAGGTGAAAGGATAATCGTTGCCAGATTTAGAACACGGGTCCGAAACCTTACAATAATCCAATGTTATGCGCCAACCGATGCTGCCGATCTGCAAGACAAAGAGAACTTCTACAGCCAAGTCAATGCCGTCGTAGATAGAATTCCGAAGGGTGATATCAAGATCTGTTTGGGCGACCTCAATGCGAAGATCGGATCCAACAACTCGAACCATGAGCGCATTATGGGACGCCATGGTCTTGGAGAAATGAGCGAAAACGGAGAGCTGCTCGCAGAATTTTGTGGTAATAACGACATGGTGATCGGGGGATCGGTCTTCCCTCATCGACCGGGTCACAAGGTCACGTGGGTCTCCCGTGATGGCTTTAGAGAAAATCAAATCGACCACATCTGCATCAGCCGAAAATGGAAACGGAGCCTTCTTGATGTACGGAATAAACGTAGTGCCGATATCGCGTCTGATCATCACCTCCTCATCGGCGAAATACGCCTGCGCATTGCGCGGATTCGTCGGCAGGAGGAAAGAGTTGGACGACGATTCAACACACGCCGACTGGAAGATGCCACGGTGAAACGGTCCTTCGTTGAAGAACTGGAGACGCGTGCTGCAGATATTCCGGAAGGTGGCAGCGTGGAAGACCAATGGACCGCCATCAAGAATGCCTTCATCGCCACCATCCAGAATAATGTGGGCGAACTGCTCACCCAGAGAAAACAATGGCTCACCGAAGAGCCCTGGAGGACGATAGAGGAGCGAAGGGAAGCCAAAGCCGCGATAGAGCGATCAAACACCAGAGGAGCCAAAGTCTTAGCCCGTCAACGATATGCGGCTCTTGAGAAGGAAGTAAAACGCTCATGTCGATGGGACAAGCGAACGTGGGCAGACTCTCTCGTTGACGAAAGAGAGAGCCGCCGCAACCGCGGACATTCGCCTCCTCTACGATATCTCACGACGCTTAAGCGGGGCGAAGATGAATGCAACGATGCCTGTGAAAGACGCGAATGATCAGTTATTGACCGACCGAGCTGACCAGCTGAAACGCTGGTTCGAGCACTTCGAACAACTTTTTCAAGTGCCAGCCAGGCCATCACCACCTCAACATGATCTGCCAATCACGAGAATATGTGGGGTGCCCTGAGACGCAAGGGAGTTCCTGAGAAAACCATCGGCCTCATCGAGGCACAGTACGAGGCCTTCTCGTGTAGAGTGCTGCACAATGGGGTCTTGTCCGACCCTATCCGGGTCGTAGCCGGTGTGAGGCAAGGATGTATTCTATCACCGTTACTGTTCCTCATCGTAATCGACGAGATTCTGGTAGATGCGATTGACCGTGAACCAAACCGCGGGCTGTTATGGCAGCCTATAACCATGGAGCACCTAAATGACTTCGAATTGGCGGATGATGTTGCACTCCTCGCGCAACGGCGCTCTGATATGCCGAGTAAGCTCAACGACCTTGCCGAGCGCTCCTCTTCGGCAGGTTTAGTCATCAACGTCAACAAAACCAAATCGTTGGATGTAAACACGGTGACTCCTTCCAGTTTCACAGTAGCCGGGCAACCAGTGGAGAATGTTGAAAGCTTCCAATATCTTGGTAGCTAAATGGCGTCAGACGGCGGTACCAAGATCGACATAGGCGCACGGATCAAGAAAGCAAGGGCTGCCTTTGCGAGTTTAAGAAATATCTGGAAAAACAGGCAGTTAAGTGAACGCACCAAAATACGAATTTTCAACTCTAACGTGAAATCTGTGCTGTTATACGCTAGCGAAACATGGTGTGTATCAGTGGAGAACACTCAACGGCTGCAGGTGTTCATTAACAGATGCCTGCGGTATATAATTCGGGCCTGGTGGCCTCACAACTGGATCTCAAACAACGAGCTCCATCGTCGTTGTCACCAGAGGCCGATAGCAACAGAAATTCGGGATCGGAAGTGGGGCTGGGTCGGCCACACTCTACGTAGGGGCGGAAACGAAATCTGTAAACAAGCATTAAACTGGAACCCAGCGGGACATCGCAGCAGAGGCAGACCCAGAGGCTCATGGCGGCGAAGCCTCAATAAAGAAATAAAAGAAGTCGGCCGAAATCTAACCTGGGAACAGGTTAAAGCGATAGCCGGGCAACGCTCAGGATGGAAATCTTTCAAGTCGGCCATTTGCACCACCGGAGGTGAACAGGATCCATAAGTAATAAGTTTGTGCGGAAAGCAAAACGATCGGCCGGTCGCCGTAAATTTGTTCTGCTTTGCGCGGGTGAGTAAATAAGGGGAAGGGTCATTTGGCCGAAACCCATTCGGCTGAAATCCATTTGGCCGAATGCCAGCAGGTCGAAATACCGAATACACCATTTGGCCGAACAGACCATAAGGCCGAAAGGGTCGTTTGGCCGAAAGGGTCGTTAGGCCGAAAAGGTCATTTGGCCGAAATAGTCATTTGGCTGAAATTGTCTTTTGGCTGAAAGGGTCAATTGGCCAATAGAATGGGTCGTTTGGCCGGAGGGGTCATTTGGCCGGAAGGGTTATTTGGCCGAAAGGGTCATTTGGACGAAAGAGCCGTTAAGCCGAAAGGGTCATTTTGCCGAAAGGGTTATTTGGGTGAAAGGGTCGTTACAACGGGAAGTGATAAATGAGGGGTGAGAATGGAGACGCTCACTTTTCACTCCTCATTTATCACTTCTCGTTGTAAAATGTGAGACGCGCTCCTCATATTCACAGTAAAAGGTGAGAATTGAGGAGTGAGAAGTGAGACGTCTTTTCCCTTACTCCTTGTGTCTCACGTTTCAAATGTCCTATTCAGCAAAATGACCCTTTCGGCCAATTTACCTTTTCGGGTTTCGGCCAAGCTACCCTTCCTCATGAATAAATCAGAAAGTGAAAGTTTGTTTCTTTTCTAGTCGTGTTTCTCCAGTAAGCGGATAGGCCGATCGTCGAAATTTAGTTTTACTTTGCGCGGAAGGCAAAACGATCGGCCGGTTACCGTAATTTTGTTCTGTTCTGCGCGGGTGAGTAAATAAATCAGACAGTGAATGTTTGTTTCTTTTCCATTCGTGTTTTTTCCAGTAAGCGAGTTTGCAGTAGCCATCGAGCAAGAAAGTGCAACGCGTGTTTCAGTCGTCGGGAAAATAATAAAATATCTATTTCATGTTCGGTGGCTCATGCGCATGTATTGCGCTTTGCTCCAGTCGAGACAAGTGCGGCCGGCGCCGTAATTGACTTTAGATATTTGAGCTCCCGAAAAGTGTACATTGATAATGGGTAGCTTGTCCCAAGCCCCATTTATTGTGCTCTCTGTACAGTTTCGCAAGTTCTAGTCAATCACAGAGTAGCATCTACGAATTGTGCGGTCATAATGCTCATGCTTATGCTCAGAATCGGATCATACTTGCCAGGATTCACTATATTACTATAACAGAGCTTATCATTCATTTGTTGCGACGCATATTTTTTGGTTATTATTATACCTATGGTGAAGGTATAACTCTATAAAATATTGTTTGTTAAGGATCATTGACTAACTCCTTAGTCATTATGAGAAAAGGTTCAGAAGAAAAATGTTGGTTTATGAGGAACTGTACAAAACGACCATTTTTGGACGTTCCAGATTTGCGGAAATGCCGTTTGGTTGCCACCTGCGGTCATTGCAGAGTAAGAGCTGTGAATTAATTCTAAGATCACCGGCGGACGGTAAGGCGGACGGTAAGTAGATCAGGCGAATGAACCACGAGTTGCATCAGCTGAAAACCATCCATCGTTCACACCGCGAAAATCATACGACTAGAATGGGCCGGGCACGCTGCCAGAATGTCGGTTAGTAATCCGGTAAAAATGGTTCTGGACAATGATACGACGGGCACAAGGTAGGGGTGGTGCACAGCGAACAAGGTGGATCGATCAGGTGGAGTACGATTTACGGATTTCGTCGATTTACGATTTCACCGTCGGAAATTATTTAAAAAATGCGCTGCTCTACGTCAAACTTTCCACAATGGCAATTTTAACAGACGTTCCGAATTATCCGGAAGGCCGTCAGGTGACCAACTGCGGTTATAGCTGAGTAAGAACTATGTATGAACTCTAAGGTATTGCTTAGACAAAATTGCGCTGCTGTAGGACGAAGTCTCCAAAATAACAATTTTTACGAATGTTCCGGGTTTTCTGGAAGGCCACCTGATGGCCATCTACGGGCATAGATGAGTGAAAACTGAGAATTAACTCCAAGGTTATTATCAGAAATGTAGATTTATTCGCTCCGGAATAAACACGAAAATTCTTCGGAGGTCTGCTTCGCATTCACAAAATGTACTCTACAGAATCCTACGGCAACATGCCTCGGAGTTCTACTCGCTCCGGAATGAACAAAAATTGCTCGGACATGTGCTCTGTATTCGCAAAGTGTGGTCCTCTATAGAAAACCTGGACGTAGTCCTACGTAAACATGCCTCGGATTTCCACTCGCTCCGGAATCAACAAAAAATGCCTCGGAGTCCTTCACATTCGCAAAGTGTACTCCTCTATAGAATACACAGCCGAAGTCCTATGTCTACGGTACGAACACAAAATGTCTTTGAATCCTGCTTCGCATTTGCAAAGTGGTCACAGACGTAGTTCGACGTCAACATGCCTCGGAGTTCTAATCGCATTCACAAAATAAAATGCCTCGGAGACCTGCTCGCTCCGGAATAAACAAAAAAAAAATGCCTCGGAAACCTGCTCGTTCCGGAATAAACAAAAAAGTGCCTCGGAGACCTGCTCGCTCCGGAATAAAAAAATGCCTCGAAACCTGCTCGCTCCGGAATAAACAAAAAATGCCTCGGAAACCTGCTCGTTCCGGAATAATTATTCTATCCTCAGGAGACCTGCTCGCTCCGGGATCATGTTTTATTAAACACTCGAAGACCTGCTCGCTTCGGTATTTTTTTCTATGATCGCTCGCTCCGAAATCCACAACATGAGAGCATACTTACCATTTAGTAACTAGCACATTAATGGATGTGGCAAGCACCATTTTCATGCGCTAGTTACAAATATAAAACCAAACACTACCGACTGCGACATGTCGTATTCCAGCCGAAAACGGCTGAATGGAATCCGCCGTTGAAGAGCGGTGCGACTGTTCGTTTTAAAATTCGACAACAAACTGACGGTGCAATCTTCGTCGTTGCTACTCAACCCGATGGCGCTACCAACACCATCTCACACTGCGCAATCATGCACAGATTCTTTCACGATAGAGATCAGTATTAGTGCATATGCAAAATTGAGAGTTCGAATCAAGTCTAATGTAAAACTTGCCACATTGCACTATGGTCCAGGATACAGATTTACGCGGAAAGATGAATTTTACGCCAAAACTATATTTTTTAGAAAAAACTGTTGTTCTACAAAATTGTTCGAAATAGTAAGGCCATCACTATGGTTCTACCAAAAATAGGGTGGCCCATCATATAAAAAATTAGAAAATATTTTTTATTTCTCAGAATATTGACATGTTATGTTCTACAAAGTTGTAGCGCAGCTCATTCCAATTAATTTTGCTAAAAACTTTTTGTAGCTCTTAAGTTGGCTGATTTAGAGCAATTTTACCTAATTGGATTAGGGTGTACCTCAAAAAACAGTATTTTGATCTAATTTTTTGTTTCAGGTTACTCGAAAAAGTCGTCTTCAGGTGACTTTTAGAGCACAAAAAAATGCAAATTTTGATGGGTAAATATGCACAATATCTTTTTCCGATCAAAAGTTATAATCATTTTCCTGTCAAAATTACATTTTTTTCATAAGTTGATATCTCCGGTTAGGGCAGACCAAAAAAATATGTTTATACGGCATCTAAAAGAGAAATTAATATTCTTCATTATGTCAAAAAATTGGGGATATGTTATTTTTTATCTCAAGTTTCACCAATTTTACTAAAATCATGTTTAAAAAAAAAATGAAATAACTCGACAACGGAAGAAGATACAGACGATATTCTTATGGCAAAACACGCGTTTTAAAAAGCCCCAAAAGTCTTCAGAAGGTGACATTCTTGAAAAATAAAAAATAAAATTAGCAGATTATAAATATTGTTTTGTTGACGGACACCCTAATCCTGGTTAGTAAAATCGCTCTAAACAAGTGAGCTTAAGAGCTACAAAAAAAGTTTATATAGCAAAGTTGATTGGAAAAAGCTGCGTTACAATTTTGTAGAACATTTTATGTCAATATTCTGCAAAAAAATGGCCCATCCTATTTTTCGATAACTCTATAATATAGGCCCAAGTATTCAGAACAACTTTGTAGAACAAATTTTGTTTCTTAAAAGTATGCTTCAGACCGAAAATGCATCTTTTCTCGTAAATCTAGCAATACGATGATAATGATAAATAAAATAAAAAGTGTTAGAGCTGTAGATTTTTTATTTTTCATTTCTCACGAATGTCATCTTCTGAAGACTTTTGGGGCTTTTCATAACGCGTGTTTTGCTATAAGAATATCGTCTGTATCTTTTTCCGTTGTCGAGTTATATTCATTTATTTGAAAAAACATGGTTTTAGTAAAATTGGTAAAACTTGAGATAAAAAAATAACATATCCCCAATATTTTGACATAATAAAGAATATTAATTTATCTTTCAAATGCCGTGTAAATATATTTTTTTGGTCTGCCCTAACCGGAGATATCAACTTATGAAAAATGTAGTTTTGACAGATAAACGATTATAACTTTTGATCGTCAAAAGATATTGTGCATATTTACGCATCAAGAGTTGCATTTTCTGAGCTCTAAAAGTCACCTGAAGACGACTTTTCGAGAAATCTAAAACAAAAAATTAGATCAAAAATACAGTTTTTTGAGGTACACCTAATCCAATTAGGTAAAATTGCTCTAAATCAGCCAACTTAAGAGCTACAGAAAAGTTTTTAGCAAAATTGATTGGAATAAGCTACGCTAAAACTTTGTAGAACATAACATGTCAATATTCCAAGAAATAAAAAATATTTTCTAATTTTTTTATATGATGGGCCACCCTATTTTTTGTAAAACCATAATGATGGCCTTACTATTTCGAACAATTTTGTAGAACAACAGTTTCTAAAAAATATAGATTTGGCGTAAAATTCATCTTTCCGCGTAAATCTGTATCCTGGACCATAGTGCATTGTACGGTAAATTGGGGCACGCGAAATATGTGATTTCACGATTGGTATATTTGATTGCTTATGTTTAATGTACTATCCGCAATAGCAGAATCAATTCATAGTCTAGAATCACTTATACAAACTAAAATCATTAGCCGCTTACTCTGAATACTACAACTTGGTGACGGGCGAAATTCTTTGTCGGTGGCAGCCCATGCGCTCCTTTCAGGGAGACGCTGCAAAACAATGTATTAGAATGGATGACGTCTATCGTGTTCCAGCGGCAAATCATAAACTGGCTGACAGCGGCATCAGTAGCAGTGAAGTGGAAATTCATTTCAAAATTTTGATTTGCTGCGTGCGTGGTACGAAAACTCCTTTCCTTTTTGAGTGGGGCAGGGGCTGGGCGGGACAGGGGCCCTGAAAAGGGCCGTTTTAAGTGGAGCTAAGTCCTCGTTCATTCACTAGGAGCTGACTTACTTGATGACGAATTTGGAACCCTCCGAGACGGCGGGCTTGGCCTCTATGGACACGAGACCTGGAGGATGCTCGGGGAGGACAAATGCGCACTTGGTGTTTTCGAAAGGAAAGTGCTGCGTACCATCTATGGTAGGGTGCAGATGGCGAACGGTACGTGGCGGAGGCGAATGAACCACAAGTTGCATGAGCTGCTGGGTGAACTATCCATCGTTTAAACCTCGAAAATCGGACGACTGCGGTGGGCCGGACACGTAGCCAGAATGTCGGACAGTAACACGGTGAAAATGGGTTTCGACAACGATCAGACGGGCACAAGAAGGCGAAGTGCGCAGCGGTCAATGTTGATCGATCAGGTGAAAGATGTCTTGCGGACCCTCCGTGGACTGCGTGGTTGGCGACGTGTAGCCATGGACCGTGCCGAATGGAGAAGACTCTTAGTCGGCCTTAGTCTGAATAAATAATATAATAACATCGGCAATACAGAAAATTTTACCAGGAAACAGGTCGTCTTTGCTGCGAAACGATTTGATGCTTGCAAGAAAAGTTATTAAGGGAATACTGCATCGTGGGAAATTTAATTGAGAATAAAATAAAGAAAATAATATCAACTTCATAACTTTGCTTCCAAACGACAAATCGCTTCGCAACAACAACTGCCTTTCAGCTTAAAAAGTATTCTATATAGTCAATATATTGATTATATATTAATAGTTCATGGGCCACCTCACGGAACGGTATTTTACTTAAGGGTCGATTTTCACAGTAATTTCCATACAAAGTTTAAATGACGTGTGCACAATCAAATTACATCCAAATTTATTAAAAATTTAAGGGGATTATTAAAATGGCAAATGCAATAGTTTAAGCACCGGGGGCAAAAAAGTCAAAATTTAAATCACTCTAATACACAGCACATATTTCGAAATGAACAAATTGATATAAAATTTGCGAAAAAGGATCCACGTGTCTTGGAGGGACTCGAACCCTCACCCTCGTACTAGATAGGTTTGATAACCCCTACACAACAAGACCACTTTAAAGGTCCCGTTTGTAGAAAACCATCAGAATCTGAGTACCAAAACTCTTCTTTCAAATTGAATGTCTTTCGGATGGTTGCTTTGTCCAATCGTCACATGCGCTTTACTGTTGTATATCCACAGTCAAGCAAGCTCATATTGTTTATTATTGAGAACTTCACACACTATGCCCAGCACTATGAAGCCGGTTTGCGGTACGTTGATAGTGCCACATCTTTGGTGGAAGGTAACCGCTCGATGTAACCCTTTTTTCCATTTTTCTATCCTGTCCAGTCCAGCCGATATCTTGCAGCGCTACGACGTCGAAGTTGCGGAGAATTCATCGTAGATTATCCTGTCGCAACCTGCGAAACCCAGCGATTCGCAGTTCCATGTTCCAAGCTTCCAATCTAGATCCTTTATTCGTTACCTAGGTCGTTGCCGATTGTCGAGTAATATTATCTTCTATGTTGTTTGTTAATGGGTGCTTTTAAAGGCGGCTTCTTGGGCCTGCGCAAACCTCCTGTCTCGTCGGAAAGCTTTCGTGTCAGGTCTGTTTAGCGTCCCACCTAATAACAGGACTTGGGCTTGTGCGCTTCGAGCGGCTCACGGTCGCTTTGGCGGAGCCTGCTTGCGGATACATGCAGCTTTTTATAAAAGTCTAACAGAGCCAAATGTCAAACACCAGCACATCCTAAAGATGGCATCACATCCAAAGGCAGGCATTACAACTTGCAGATAGCCTGGGGAGGGATTGTCAAGCCCTTGGACATAGTCCATGCTGCCTGATTTCATGAATCTATTAATAATTAAAGCTTACGGCAAATGACTCATTACGATAGCATATAGTCTGAAAGATATCAAAACACTTTGCTGGACCGTCTACAAAAAAGTTATAAAGCTTCGCAGATTGATTGTTCGAACCATATGGAAGAAAATAACGTTTCTGCTAGCACTACCGGGCAACCCATATGGTTGTTTGTAGGCAAACATTTGTTGCCGTTTATTTATTTATCATCAGACTAAGGCCGGAGTGGCCTGTGCTGCATATAAAAGACTTCTCCATTCAGCTCGGTTCAAGGCTGCACTTCGCCAACCACGCAGTCTGCGGAGGGTCCGCAAGTCGTCCTCCACCTGATCGATCCACCTTGCCCGCTGCGCACCTCGCCTTCTTGTTCCCGTCGGATCGTTGTCGAGAACCATTTTCACCGGATTACTGTCCGACATTCTGGCTACGTACCCGGCCCACCGCAGTCTTCCGATTTTCGCGGTGTGAACGATGGATGGTTCTCCCAACAGCTGATGCAATTCGTGGTTCATTCGCCTCCTCCACGTACCGTCCGCCATCTGCACACCACCATAGATGGTACGCAACACTTTCCTTTCGAAAACTCCCAGTGCGCGTTGGTCCTCCACGAGCATCGTCCAGGTCTCGTGTCCGTAGAGAACTACCGGTCTTATAAGCGTTTTGTAGATAGTCAGTTTGGTACGGCGGCGAACTCTATTCGATCGGAGCGTCTTGCTGAGTCCAAAGTACGTACGATTTCCAGCCACTATGCGTCTCCGAATTTCTCTGCTGGTATCGTTATCGGCGGTCACCAGTGAGCCCAAGTACACGAATTCTTCAACCACCTCGATTTCGTCACCACCGATAGAAACTCGTGGTGGGTGGCTCACATTGACCTCTCTTGAGCCTCTTCCTATCATGTACTTCGTCTTCGACGTGTTGATGACTAGTCCAATCCGTTTAGCTTCGCTTTTCAGTCTGATGTAGGCTTCCTCCATCCTCTCAAAGTTACGTACCATGATATCAATGTCGTCGGCGAAACCAAATAACTGGACGGACTTCGTAAAAATCGTACCACTCGTGTCAATCCCTGCCCTTCGTATTACTCCCTCCAAAGCGATGTTGAATAGCAGACACGAAAGACCATCACCTTGCCGTAACCCTCTACGCGTTTCGAAGGGACTCGAGAATGCCCCTGAAACTCGAACTACGCACAGCACCCGATCCATCGTCGCCTTGATCAACCGTATCTGTTTATCCGGAAATCCGTTTTCGTGCATTAGCTGCCATAGCTGGTCCCGATCGATTGTATCATATGCGGCTTTGAAGTCGATAAATAGATGATGTGTGGGCACGTTGTATTCGCGGCATTTCTGCAATACCTGACGTATGGCGAACACCTGGTCTGTGGTAGAGCGTTCACCCATAAATCCCGCCTGGTACTGCCCCACGAACTCTCTTACAATTGGTGTTAGTCGACGGCATAAAATTTGGGAGAGTACCTTGTAGGCGGCGTTCAGCAATGTGATTGCGCGGTAGTTGCTACAATCCAGCTTATCACCCTTTTTGTAGATGGGACACACGACACCTTCCATCCACTCCTGCGGCAGAACCTCATCCTCCCAAACCTTGGTAATCACCCAGTGCAGCGCTCTAGCCAGTGCTTCACCACCGTGTTTAAACAGTTCTCCTGGTAGTTGGTCAACTCCAGGGGCTTTGTTGTTTTTCAGCCGGCCGATCTCCTCCTGGATTTCCTGGAGATTCGGAGCCGGAAGTCGCATGTCCTGCGCGCGTGCTCCTAGGTTCATTACCATACCGCCACCGTTGTCTGCCATATCTCCATTCAGGTGCTCTTCGTAGTGCTGCCGCCACCTTTGGATCACCTCACGCTCGTTCGTAAGAAGGTTCCCGTTTATGTCCTTACACATATCGGGCTGTGGCACGTGGCCCTTACGTGAACGGTTCAACTTCTCATAGAACTTTCATGCGTTATTAGCGCGGTACAGTTCCTCCGTCTCTTCACGGTCTCGATCTTCCTGCTGACGCTTTTTCCTCCGGAAAATCGAGTTTTGTCTGTTCCGCGCCCGTTTGTATCGTTCCTCGTTCGCCCTCGTGCGGTGTTGCAGCAATCTCGCCCATGCTGCATTCTTCTCCTCAACTAACTGCTCACATTCGCCGTCATACCAGTCGTTTCTCTGATCCGGAGCCACCGTGCCAAGTGCAGCGGTTGCGGTGCTTCCAATGGCGGATCGAATATCTCTCCAGCCATCTTCAAGAGATGCTGCGCCTAACTGCTCTTGCATTGGGAGTGCCACTTCCAGCTGCCGCGATTAGTCTTAGACTAGTCTACCGTCTTGTAGCCGCCCAATGTTAAGCCGCGGCGGACGATTGCGATGCGTGTTGGACACCGTCGAGAGTTTTGAGTGCAGACATACTGCAACAAATTAGTGGTCGGATTCAATATTCGCACTGCGGTAAGTGCGTACGTTCGTGATGTTGGAGAAGAATTTACCGTCGATTAGAACGTGGTTGATTTGGTTTTCCGTTTCTTGATTAGGTGATTTCCATGTGGCCTTGTGGATATTCTTGCGGGGGAAGAAAGTGCTTCGGACTACTATTCCGTGGGAGGCTACAAAGTTTATGCATCGTTGGCCGTTGTCATTCGATACAGTGTGCAGACTATCCGGTCCGATGACCGGTCTACACATTTCCTCCTTCCCTACATTTGCGTTCATGTCACAGATGACGATTTTTACGTCCCGCAGTGGGCATCCATCGTATGTCTGCTCCAGCTGCGCATAGAACGCTTCTTTCTCTTCGTCGGGTCTCCTTCGTTTGGGCTGTGCACGTTGATGATGCTATAGTTGAAGAAACGGCCTTTTATCCTCAGCTTGCACATCCTTGCGTTGATTGGCTGCCACCCAATCACGCGTTGGCGCATCTTGCCCAGCACTATGAAGCCGGTTCCCAGCTCGTTGGTGGTGCCACAGCTTTGGTAGAAGGTAGCCGCTCGATGCCCGCTTTTCCACACTTTCTGTCCTGTCCAGCAGATTTCCTGCAGCGCTACGACATCGAAGTTGCGGGGATGTAATTCATCGTAGATTATCCTGTCACAACCTGCGAAGCCTAGCGACTTGCAGTTGCATGTTCCAAGCTTCCAATCGTGGTCCTTTATTCGTCGCCTAGGTCGTTGCCGATTGTATCGAGTCGTATTATCTTCTATGTCGTTCGTAATAGTTGTTTTTAAAGGCGGCTTATTGAGCCTGCGCAAACCTCCTGTCTTGTCGGAGGGCCGTCGTGTCAGGGCTGTTCCAATACACTGTGAAAATGTGTGCCTGGAACATTGTGTTCAGCGTCCCACCCCTTGGACTAACATCATCTTCAATGTATAAGAACTGGTGACCCAAATATAAGCAATACCAGCGCCGGCCGTGTCCGAATGCAGGTCAATTAGGGAATAGGTAGGAAATTGTTGACGTGATACTCGCTTTGATAGAAGCCGACGAGTCATCTGCACTTCCACGAGAAATCACTGGGATGTTGGATATATGGGGGAGGGAGTGTGGCAGGGTTCGTTTTGGTAAACGGTATGCCGTGTATAGCGTGTAGTTTGATCGATGAAAACAAAACTTATATTTTTATTAAAGGCCGCACAAAGCAGAACAAATTTTCGGTGATCGGCTGATCGTTCTGCTTTCCGCACAAAGCAGAACAAAACTGTGATGACCGGCCGATCGTTCTGCTTACTGAAGAAAATATGTCTGGACGCGTCGCTTAATAATGACGTCACATGTTTTATGGGGAGAGGAGGGCAACTATTTTTTTGACGGTACATATTCTAGGCATACAAGAAAGCATTAAGGGGATTAGAAATCTCAAAAAGTACCGGACGGCATATTTGAATCGCCCCTGACGTTCGGACTTAACAAAAATCATTAATTAAAGACAAATGTCAGCTAGGTATTTGAAAGCCCTGAAATTAGATAAAAACATGGGAAGACAAATTATTATCGTTGCTACATGGTGACTCATTTAGCTCTCCGTGATATTATTCACTGATAAAACCGTTCGTCTCGTCAAAGTTTTAAAAGTTAATTAGGTTATTAGATTCAGACATATTTAAACATAGTTTCATTTTTAGAAACTACACTTTTTGTTACTGTAAAAGATTTATAATGATCAAAAAGAGATGAATAAATTTTGATTTATTATTTGCTAACGAAACTAAATAGAGTTAAATCAGCAAAAATATCTAGTTATACACAATATATTCATACAAAGCAAATGATTTGTAAGTAGTAAAAATAATAAAAATATAAGTTCAATTAAAATCTTATTTTTTTAGTTTTATTTAATGATCAATCGAAACTAGCCAAGAAGCACATGTAACCACTATTGAATATGAAAAATAAATTAAAGGTTACATAATGGTTGGATCCTAAACGCTTGAAACATTTCAAGTCACGGTAGTGTAAATTTGTGTGATTTTTCAGTCATATTGAAACTATTTGCTAAAAGCTTTCAAGCAGTTACAAAGTCATTTGGTTGTAACCATAACATTGAACTGTCATAAGTACTTAAGTCACAATAAAGTTCTCAATAAGTTACGGAAAGACAATCGGATTGGTAGTTGCCAAGTAGCAAAAGCACAACAACAATTTTATGATATCCAAAGAAACCGAACCTCTATCCTAGTTTTCAAAACTATGCTAACGCCATTGATAACTGGTAATGAATTGTAGTTTCGAGCCAGACATACTGCACATGCCAACTTTGTTGTACATATAATATTCACTAATTTGGAAAGGCATTCGAAAATTGAAATAAAACGCGAATTATTCAAAAACATTTCCATTTGCCATTTCCAGATACTGACAAACGTCAAACGAAGCGAGTTACCCTGAAACATTACTAACTATGAAAGTGGATTACAGTGTAACTTTAATTCACAGTCACATCATAGTTGTGAAAAAGGTCCAGTTACTAGTAACTAATTTTCACGGACGTAATAGTTGCAATGTAACCTGTTCACGATTCATCAAAATGATGGGTTACTTGTAACTCGTATGTAACGGATCTGTATAGTTCGATTTATGTGATCAACACTGCATGTAAAAGAATTTTGCCAATGTTGAAAATCGTGGTATACTAAAAAGTTTTATGTTCACTTTGAAAAATTAATGTTGGTATTGCATCTGTCTACTGCCTATTTGAGAGTACATGTTGCAACAAAGTTATATAGCAAAATAACACATTCTGATACAAATCTGTTAATTTCTGTTGTTTTTTTTGTCCTTTCCTTTTTTGTAACTAGGAAATCAACCCTGCTGTCTCGAGCAAGTCCAGATACATACAACTAGTGGACAACAAAAAAAAAAACTCTCAACAATATGCCATGAAAGGTGTTTCCAAAGAAGATAGTGCTTAGTATCTGCTTCTCTCAAGTGTTGAAACACAAGGCACGGTGTATAAGAAAATCCCACAACTTCTTTTGCCCTTAGGTGATAATTTTTGTATCACCTTGTCTAGTTTTGTAGGAAATATGAAATAGCCAATCAAAATATATAATAATGCAATTAATTGCAATAAAAATATAAAATTCAAGTCCTCACTCACTCACCTTTTTATATTCCATGTAGTTACTTACCACTTACTAACAATGACTTACTATCCATAAGGTTCATATAATTATAACTCCTGACAAAGACTTGAAGGCTGTATCCGGACGTTGATTTGCTGAGCATCATGGTGGATCTACGAGATGAGGTTATTCTTGCGGGACAGAGTGCTTCCATCGCCGGATCTACAACCGCCGCCGCCACAGCTCCTTCTCTTCATCGTCATCGTAGTCGCTTGATAGTTGGATCGTTGAATGATCTTGAACTTGTTAACTGGCAAGGATGGATGCAGCCTCCAAACGACATTCTTCTGAATTACAACCATTACGCCTATCGTAATCGTATAACTTGATTTTGTATTTTCTCCGAAAACCAGAAACAAAAATGACGCTTGAAAAAATTTTTGTGTCCGATTTCTTTCACGTCCTACTGTGATCTCCCCAAAGTTAATTTTCTAACTCAGATATCAAAATGACGTCATGCGATGATTTCTAGCATACTATTTTGACATGTGACATGGGACACCGCGGCTCTACTGTGTTGTTAAGAAATAAAACTCCTGATAAATATAAAATATCTCTTAATATGCAAAATTTCCAGTAACGCAAGGAAATTTATGAAAACTCATATGTGGATATGTACGTTATGTGGAAGATATTGATTTGGAGAATGTATTGGAGGTAACCACTTTCCCTTCGATGGGACTCGAACCCATGACCCTACAGTACGCTAGACTGGTGCTTTAACCAACTAAGCTACGAAGGACCTCCGTCGGCCTGCACAACCTAGCGGCTACTGAACGAGCTCGAGATTCCCAAATTGGACGCATAGTCAAGTCACTCACAATTCATTTCTCAAGCCAATACTTCCACATGTGTATAGTACACGTCCACATTAGAGGAGCCTGAGTATTTAGAATGTCTGGCAGGCTATACACATTCTTCATCAGCAACTGTACTGATCAAGTGAACGTGTACGTGTACTATACACATGTGGAAGTATTGGATTGAGAAAAGATATACGAGTGCAGAAATGGTAACTTAGCTTAGAAACCTCGCAGTTATTAACTGTGGAAGTTTACAATGTTGTGAAAACTCATATGTGAATAAGTCGAGTCAAGTACGAGACACTGAAGACGACCTTACTGTTGAGGTCGAAATACGTATCTGTCAAGGTTCAATTAAGTGGTGGAATTAAATGGGATTGTACAAACCTATGGTTGTTTGTGGGCAAAAACCTGTTGTCTTCTTGTCCCTATTATTACGCTAAGAAATGATGAGTATGAATGAGCATGAGCATGATAACCGTGCATTTCGTAGTTGCTACTCCGTGATCGACCAGAACAATCGCAATTGCCAATGGATGGAAGGAAGCATGGGATTTGCACTCCAACCTCAATGTGCACAGTCCGAGAGCTCTAGTATTTTTGGAAGGTCGATAACGGCGCTGGCCACGTCCTCACGGTCTTCGGGGATGGGAAGCAATTGATGATGCAGTCACTCGCCCACTGCAAGCCGAGAACACCTCTGGACTCGCCATGAATTCCTGCGGAATTTACTGATTATGGATCGACTGTACGTTTTAATTTAATTTATTGAACGGCTACTCAGTCTTGCACTTATTACAACGAGTTTTTTATTTACCCGACGTGTCGAAACGGGGTAAAGTAAAGTTTTATGGCAGAGGTTCGCCTTGGTTAACGTGATAGTAGTAATGAAAGGGCGGTGTAGTATTCTAATTGGATGCCGAAACGAACTTTTCGCTAGAACTAATCAAGTTGTAGTTATAGAGATAGAAGATAGAAACGGTATGAAAGCCATTTCTAGTTGTAGCGATTGCTAGAACATGAGAAATATATGAAAAGGTTCAAAGTAGGTTAATGGAACGGGCCTGGGATTGAACACACGACCTGCTGCGTATGAGGCAGAAGCGGTAGCCATATGACCACCAAACCCTGCCTATTATTACGCTAAGAAATGATTACGAATAACTCCAATTAGCATCCCAGCACTATAAGATCAATAATTTCGAAATACAGTCATACCTCGATATAAGGCAACTCGATTTTTTTTTCGTTACGTAATATCGAGTTACGTTATATCGAAGCAAAAAAAAACATTTTTTTTTTTATTGGTAAAAAGCTGAGTATAGTTCCCGAAAACCAAAATAAAATACGCTGGTCATCTTACAGGTATATTTTTCCTTTCTTTTGTATTTTTTGTTAGCCCTTTTTGGAATAAAAAATTATCATTTTGGATTTAATTTATTTGGCTTTCAGTATTACTGCACGCAACTTTCATCAAAAAAAGGACTTAAAAGGTGAACGATCTCCATTAAGGAAAGTTTGTCACATAGGGTGGATTGAGTAATAGTGGACTTTTTATGCGGAACTACATGTTTAAAGTATAAAAAAAGCATTTTCCTATGAAATTCCTCGGCAGAAACTGATATATATTCCGACGTTATGTTTCCACTCATTTTTAATGCCATGAAATATAAAAACGTTCAATCAAAAACAACTTGTAGTAATGTGATTATTTACTTTGCGTTGAAATATTCGCTAAAAAAAATAGTAAAATGGTTCTACGCCATATTTTCAGTGTTAAGCCATTTTGCTCTGCAAGTGCGTTAAACACCATTCATCTACCATTTACCCCATCAATCAATTCAGTTATTGAACCTATGCCATATAACCGAATTATCTGATACAGGTGATTGAAATCATGCGATAATTGACTGATTGTGATAAAAAATGTGTTTGAAAATAGGACTCAAATCAATAGTTGACTATAGAAAATTGTTGGATATCAATGGTGATTCTACATCTTAGATGAATTTGCAAACATTGATGACAAAATCAAGGAAATACGTAGGAAAAAGGTCGAGATTGTTTCAGTGACGGTCTCGTTTTACCAAATTATGACAAGTATGCCAATTTAGATATGGAGAAAACAAAGACCTAGTCCTACGTCAAAATGCCATAATTACATGGCATTCTAGAACTTATTGGCACACATGGTCACTCACAGAACCTCATAGATACTTAAAGCGACGTGCTACTGAACAATTATGGGTATTCGCAGAGTTCAATACTTTCAATTTTATTATTTTAAAAAATCTCATATCATTCATCGGTACCCATGACTACTCAAGGTCGCTCATGGAAACTCATGGAAATTTTTGTTTGCACTTTTAGGAGCTTGTTGGTACTTGTTGCAAATTATTGGCATTCAGAAGCACTCATGTGTTCTAATCGATACAGTCGTTGGTAAATCTACACCACGAGCACTCACGGCCACTAATAGGTACTCACTGGCACTGACTTTTAATCGTGGAGACTCGTTTGTTGTAATGTGCACTCATGAACATTCACAGAACTCATAATTTTCAAGTTTATGATTTTAAAAAAAAGTTACGTTATATCGAGGATAACGCGATGCGAAAAGCGAGAAAGTAACCAATCAGACCATCTAACTAATTCATTTATATCAATTCATAAAGAAATATCCATAGAATTCAGAATAAAAAATTTACAACTTTGTTTCTCAAAATTAATAGATTTCAAATCGAGAATATATTGCACACAACCTTTTGATGCAATGGATCTTTTGATATAAAACAAATCTATTTCAACAGCAAAAGTTGCTCCAACCAAAACCTTTCTTTTAAAATATGTCTAATTTGCAGGCTTCGGAATTCTCACTCATATGAATAAAAACCTGCGATTAATCCATTAAGCCGGAGTATGATTTTTTATGTTCTCCTACGAGGAAGTATTCTCACACAACATTTTAATCCGGATAGAATGGAGGGTGATAAAATCGCGAGCGCCGACTAGCCGGATAATTTAATTTTAATCCATAAATTTTCCTTCTCGTCGCCTCATCAGATAAATTTTACAAGCATATTTACAAAAATATGGAACCGCAACGGGATTCGAACCCAGAACAATTTCAAAATGTTTTAATTTTTCGCACCATCGCTTGTGCCGGAGTTTATCGCGATAAAATGCATGGTGGAGTGATCAGTTGTTGCGTGAGTGAGTGAGAAATCCGAACCCTGCAAATTTGTAAATTTAAATTTTTCTAACCTAGACAAATAACTTGAATAAAATTCGTTCGTGTTTTCTTGACCAACTCTCTTTAGACTGCTCCCTAATATACGAGATACGACCCGATTGATTTTAATTCCAAATTTGAATAAAACAAGAACAATTTACGTGTGTTTGGTCACTACAACATTCCGGTGTTAAAATCACATCACAAGAAGCATTTTTACAAACATACACTAGCTCCACATTTATTCTGAAATTCATGCAACAACCACTCATTATCAAACTAGAACGATTGATAACTTCTCTAAAGTTGCCATATCATTCCCAAAACGTGCAATTTCCCATAATGCGATCACCTCGTTTCATGAATGAACCAGTTATGTGCTGAATGAGTTCTTTTTTTCCTCCAAAACGTTTCCGGTCATCACAACAGATACACGGCTCCTCTTGGCTGCTGGGAACCAACAACACCTTTTCGTCAATCATACTTCGATCTGCAGCTGAAGCTGAGCCCAACGCTACAATTTGTCTCGATCTTCATTCGGATCGAAAATTTGCCGGACACTTGGAATTACTGCAATGACTAGGTGCTGTTGCTGTTTCGGTGCCGTATAATTTTCGATCTTTGATAAATCTAATTATAATAAAGGATTAGGAAATTTAATAATAACCCGTTCAATTAGCTACGAAGATTAACATTAAACATTTCAAATTAGACGTCATTAAGTGTAATTTGCTGTTTATATTGGCTGAATGACTCTCTCTACTCTACACACTGCTGCGGTGGGACTGGTGCCGACTGGCTGGGCTGCTGCCCCTAATCTCGCGTGTTCTCACCCGTTTCTTGGTCGGGGTTTCTTCAAGCATAAAGTGAGACCGAAAATTTTCGACCGACTCGCGAGCACAGTGGTTTCTGTCGAAAAATCAATACATATTTTAAAATGGTAGAAATGGTATTTTTTGTGCAACTCCAGAAAGAAACTTTTGATAAAGAAAATGTTGCTAGAATGCACTTGCCCATTAACAAACAACAATCATCTCTTACTAACATTCCTACCCTTAATAATTCCCATCGATGAACCAATGCTTAAAATTGAAATAAAATATTCCAGACCACTGCGGCGCTTGACCTTCATCGTTGAATCGCGCTAAACAACCAGTTAACGATGCCTCCAAATCTAGGCGCCGGATATTTTTCGACCTGAATGGCGCAGATTGGGCCGGCCAGAGAGCGAAACACCGAGATCGACTCTAATCGTTCCGGACTGGGAGCAACCACGTCCACCGTTGAATATCCCAAATCTTGTGGAGCCCTATAATTATTTCGTTTTTGATTTATATCGATAGTTTCGTGTCCCGGCACATCGCCCGTCGCCGTCGGATGTCTGCCGGCTGCAGACGCTGGCGACCTTGCTCTCGCGCACTCGGATTGGAATGATGAGAAAATCGTTGGACCAGTGAAGATTGAGATCGAACGCGAGAGAACCAACGGCCAAAAGTGTGGAAATGAGTTGGTGCCTGCATGTTTCGATTATAGATGTTTATCTACGATTAGAACAGAATTACCTAAATTATCTGGCGCTGCGACTGGTAACGTGGATTAGCTGCCGTTTTGCTTCGCAGTCTGTGGACCACAAATTGAGGGTACGGAGCTTCAGCTTGATTGGCTAGCTGATGGTAATAATTTAGTGATAATTATCAATCGCTCTATTAGTGCGTATGTGATTGGATTGAACCTTGGCTGTGAGAATATTTTCAATGTTTTGCTTTTAGTGACGAAATTTGCTCCACAATTACCACACACAGCAAAGATGAAAAATTAAAAATTCCACGCTGTTACAAATTTCGCTGTTACAATCAGTTCAACTGATTGAAAGTATACTCGTTTGTGGTCGTAATATTCTATATTGCAACATAACTGATCCCCAAAATCAAAAGGCATTTCTTTCTTTAATAAAATAAGACAAAGCAGGAGTTTCATTGCTTTTCACAATATTTATGAGTTTAATTTCATTAAATTTTACGATACTAACCAAAAACTCCCCATGACTAAACCGTCTCCTAAAGACATCAGCGCCGTTTCAATATATCTCACTGGAAACAGTTTGCTACTATAATTGACAGTCTGCCTTCGTACTGACATTCAGTAGCATAAATCAACCTCCATTTACTACGCAAAACCAATTATCGACCAATTATTCACTTGCTATTCAATTTATTTAATTGATTCCTGGTTATTGTATTCGACATGATCTTTTAAGGATAGCTTAATTATTCGCACACCGGCTACTAACTGGTATGTACAGTGAACTATTTACAGAAACTATTTTCCTTGCCTATTCAATGTCCTTGTGTTGCGTTAACGAATGCGACTCTGGTTGACAAATAAATAATAAATAATCTACGGTTTCTTTCTGGTTTAGTTCGAAGTCTAATTTCAGTGCAGTGCACTGTTTGATCAACCGCTTAGTTTGGCACTCCGTTTTCCCAGTCACTTCTTCCCAATTAACAAGTGTGTTGCGAGGCCCGTACCTGCTACCCTGAAAAACTTCCAATAGTTCGGACGCCAAACACAAATTTTAATGACGTCAACGCCTAAACCCAAATCCGAATTTTCACAGTTAAAACGATTGTGACCCCGAATGCATGCCTCATAAAACATTGCAACTGTTGTTCACACGGTTTGGCACCAGCAATTTCTTCAATGCCCTTCCTTCCCAAGCCTTATGTTAGGAACTATTGATCTGTGTGACATGTACCTGAATCTCTAACTCCCGTTACTCAAGAACGATCATCCGAAGCAACCGTTCTCGAACCGAATCTCATGTCCGGTGCTGCTGCGCCAGATGAGAATGCAGTGAAAACTGATGATGTTGTTGTTGCTGATGGTGGTGATGTTGCTGCTGCTGTTGCTGCTGCATAAGCTCCTGTTCCTCGTCGCTGGGACAATCGTCCATTTCCATATCGATTAGCTCCTCGTCATCCTCGTCGTCGTCGTAGGCGGCACCGGGACTCGATGAACGATTACAATTGCCAGCACTGCCGTTACCGTCACCCGATTTTACATCCTCTTCCTGCTGCATCCGTTTGTGCTTCGTTCGACGGTTTTGGAACCACACCTTGACCTGGTGATGAGATGGAAAAAGTGATCGTTTATAACAACGGTTCTCCACCTTTTTCTTGAGAGGTACTCCTTCACAGATGTGAATTTATTGAGGTACCCCCTATTTTTGGCTGTAAATGAAAATAAATGTAACTCATAAGATCGGGGTCAGGGTTCAGCGAAACCGCGCCATGCGCCTTTTTGGCCGACTTTCATTCGTACATTTGTTGTTGGATATCCTCAGTTATAGGGTGGAAGGATATCCAATAAGATTTGTATTCAATTGGATCTACTACAGGAAAGCTTATGTTAGAAAATGGGTAATTTTTCATTGGCGTTTGGTGTGTTTTGGCTGAACATCAACCATATGAAAAATGGAACTGAAAATCAACAGTATATATGACTCTCCATAAAACTGGCTTCCGAGTCTCTTGAGAGGAGGCTTCCGAGCCTCTTGAAAGGAGGCTTCCGAGCCTCTTGAAAGGAGGCTTCCGGGCCTCTTGAAAGGAGGCTTCCGGGCCTCTTGAACAGAGTCTTACGGGCCTCTTGAAAGGAAGCTTCCGGGCCTCTTGAAAAAAGTCTTACGGGCCTCTTGAAAGGAGGCTTCCGGGCCTCTTGGAAAGACGCTTCCGGGCCTCTTGAGAGGAGGCTTCCGGGCCTCTTGAAATGAGGCTTCCGCGCCTTTTGAGAGGAGGGTTCCGGGCCTCTTGAAAGGAGGTTTCCGGGCCTCTTGAAAGGAGGCTTCCGGGCCTCTTGAAAGGAGGCTTCCGGGCCTCTTGAAAGGAGGCTTCCGGGCCTCTTGAAAGGAGGCTTCCGGGCCTCTTGAAAGGAGTCTTACGGGCCTCTTGAAGGGAAGCTTCCGGGCCTCTTGAAAGGAGGCTTACGGGCCTCTTGAAAGGAGGCTTCCGGGCCTCTTGAAAGGAGGCTTCTGGCCTCTTGAAAGGAGGCTTCTGGCCTCTTGAAAGGAGGCTCTGGGCCTCTTGAAAGGAGGCTTCTGGGCCTCTTGAAAGGAGGCTTCCGGGCCTCTTGAAAGGAGGCTTCTGGCCTCTTGAAAGGAGGCTTCCGGGCCTCTTGAAAGGAGGCTTCCGGGCCTCTTGAAAGGAGGCTTCTGGCCTCTTGAAAGGAGGCTTCTGGCCTCTTGAAAGGAGGCTTCTGGCCTCTTGAAAGGAGGCTTCTGGCCTCTTGAAAGGAGGCTTCCGGGCCTCTTGAAAGGAGGCTTCCTGGCCTCTTGAAAGGAGGCTCTGAGCTTCTTGAAAGGAGGCTACTGGGCCTCTTGAAATGTGGCTTCTGGGCCTCTTGAAAGGAGGCTTCTGGGCCTCTTGAAAGGAGGCTTCTGAGCCTCTTGATAAAAGGATTCTGAGCCTCTTGAAAGGAGGCTTCTGAGCCTCTTGAGAAGAGGCATCTGAGCCTCTTGAAAGGAGGCCTGAGCCTCTTGAAAGGAGGCTTCTGAGCCTCTTGAAAGGAGGCTTCCTGAGCCTCTTGAAAGGAGGCCTGAGCCTCTTGAAAGGAGGCTTCGAGCCTCTTGAAAGGAGGCTTCTGAGCTCTTGAAAGGAGGCTCTGGAGCCTCTTGAAAGGAGGCTTCTGAGCCTCTTGAAAGGAGGCTTCTGAGCCTCTTGAAAGGAGGCTTCTGAGCCTCTTGAAAGGAGGCTTCTGAGCCTCTTGAAAGGAGGCTTCTGAGCCTCTTGAAAGGAGGCTTCTGAGCCTCTTGAAAGGAGGCTTCCTGAGCCTCTTGAAAGGAGGCTTCTGAGCCTCTTGAAAGGAGGCTCTGAGCCTCTTGAAAGGAGGCTTCTGAGCCTCTTGAAAGGAGGCTTCTGAGCCTCTTGAAAGGAGGCTTCCGAGCCTCTTGAAAGGAGGCTCTGAGCCTCTTGAAAGGAGGCTTCCTGAGCCTCTTGAAAGGAGGCCTGAGCCTCTTGAAAGGAGGCTTGAGCCTCTTGAAAGGAGGCTTCTGAGCCTCTTGAAAGGAGGCTTCTGAGCCTCTTGAAAGGAGGCTTGAGCCTCTTGAAAGGAGGCTTCTGAGCCTCTTGAAAGGAGGCTTCTGAGCCTCTTGAAAGGAGGCTTCTGAGCCTCTTGAAAGGAGGCTTGAGCCTCTTGAAAGGAGGCTTGAGCCTCTTGAAAGGAGGCTTCTGAGCTCTTGAAAGGAGGCTTGAGCCTCTTGAAAGGAGGCTTCTGAGCCTCTTGAAAGGAGGCTTCTGAGCCTCTTGAAAGGAGGCTTCTGAGCCTCTTGAAAGGAGGCTCTGAGCCTCTTGAAAGGAGGCTTCTGAGCCTCTTGAAAGGAGGCTTCCGAGCCTCTTGAAAGGAGGCTTCTGAGCCTCTTGAAAGGAGGCTTCTGAGCCTCTTGAAAGGAGGCTTCTGAGCCTCTTGAAAGGAGGCTTCTGAGCCTCTTGAAAGGAGGCTTCCTGAGCCTCTTGAAAGGAGGCTTCTGAGCCTCTTGAAAGGAGGCCTGAGCTCTTGAAAGGAGGCTTCCTGAGCCTCTTGAAAGGAGGCTTCTGGAGCTCTTGAAAGGAGGCTTCTGAGCCTCTTGAAAGGAGGCCTGAGCCTCTTGAAAGGAGGCTTCTGAGCCTCTTGAAAGGAGGCTTCTGAGCCTCTTGAAAGGAGGCTTCTGAGCCTCTTGAAAGGAGGCTTCTGAGCCTCTTGAAAGGAGGCTCTGAGCTCTCTTGAAAGGAGGCTCTGAGCCTCTTGAAAGGAGGCTTCTGAGCCTCTTGAAAGGAGGCTTCTGAGCCTCTTGAAAGGAGGCTTCTGAGCCTCTTGAAAGGAGGCTTCTGAGCCTCTTGAAAGGAGGCTTCTGAGCCTCTTGAAAGGAGGCTTCTGAGCCTCTTGAAAGGAGGCTCTGGCCTCTTGAAAGGAGGCTTCTGAGCCTCTTGAAAGGAGGCTTGAGCCTCTTGAAAGGAGGCTTCCTGAGCCTCTTGAAAGGAGGCTTCTGAGCCTCTTGAAAGGAGGCTTCTGAGCCTCTTGAAAGGAGGCTTCTGAGCCTCTTGAAAGGAGGCTTCCTGAGCCTCTTGAAAGGAGGCTTCTGAGCCTCTTGAAAGGAGGCTTCCTGAGCCTCTTGAAAGGAGGCTTCTGAGCCTCTTGAAATGAGGCTTCTGAGCCTCTTGAAAGGAGGCTTGAGCCTCTTGAAAGGAGGCTTCTGAGCCTCTTGAAAGGAGGCTTCTGAGCCTCTTGAAAGGAGGCTTCTGAGCCTCTTGAAAGGAGGCTTCCTGAGCCTCTTGAAAGGAGGCTTCTGAGCCTCTTGAAAGGAGGCTCTGAGCCTCTTGAAAGGAGGCTCTGAGCCTCTTGAAAGGAGGCTCTGAGCCTCTTGAAAGGAGGCTTCTGAGCTCTTGAAAGGAGGCTTCTGAGCCTCTTGAAAGGAGGCTCTGAGCCTCTTGAAAGGAGGCTTCCTGAGCCTCTTGAAAGGAGGCTTCTGAGCCTCTTGAAAGGAGGCCTGAGCCTCTTGAAAGGAGGCTTCCTGAGCCTCTTGAAAGGAGGCTTCTGAGCCTCTTGAAAGGAGGCTTCTGAGCTCTCTTGAAATGAGGCTTCTGAGCCTCTTGAAAGGAGGCTTCTGGAGCCTCTTGAAAGAAGGCTTCTGAGCCTCTTGAAAGGAGGCTTCCGAGCCTCTTGAAAGGGAGGCTTCCGAGCCTCTTGAAAGGAGGCTTCTGAGCCTCTTGAAAGGAGGCTTCCTGAGCCTCTTGAAAGGAGGCCTGAGCCTCTTGAAAGGAGGCTTCCTGAGCCTCTTGAAAGGAGGCTTCTGAGCCTCTTGAAAGGAGGCTTCTGAGCCTCTTGAAAGGAGGCTTCCGAGCTCTTGAAAGGAGGCTTCTGAGCCTCTTGAAAGGAGGCTTCCTGAGCCTCTTGAAAGGAAGCTTCCGAGCCTCTTGGAAGGAGGCTTCCGAGCCTCTTGGAAGGAGGCTTCCGAGCCTCTTGAAAGGAAGCTTCCGTGCCTTTCGACAGGAGACTTCCGAGCCTCTTGTAAAGAGGCTTTGAAGCCTCTTGAAAGGAAGCTTCTGAGCCCCTTGAAAGTAGGCTTCTGAGCCCCTTGAAAGTAGGCTTCTGAGCCCCTTGAAAGGAGGCTTCCGAGCCTCCTGAAAGGAGGCTCCCGAACCTTTTAAAAGGAGGCATCCGAACCTTTTAAAAGGAGGCATCCGAGCTTTTTGAAAGGAAGATTCCCAACTTTTTGAAAGAAGGCTTCCGGGCCTCTTGAAAGGAAGTTTCCGGGCTTCTTGAATGGAGGTATCCGAATCACTTGAAAAGAGGTTTCCGAGCTTCTTGAAGTAAACAAATTATACATATCTCGGTACTTATTCAAAAGTGACGTATGTGTTTTGTAAACAAGATTCAAACGTCGATTTGTCCGATCTGATGGCACTCCCACGCAAATCAATACCACCAACAGGCAGCCGAAGCCTCCCCATCTATCTATGGTGATGGTTTGCGGAGGGCAATCAGATCGGACAAATCGACGTCTGAATCTTTGTTTACAAAATCACATACGTCCTTTGAATAAGTACCTGAGATATATCAAAACTTTATAAATAATTTGTAATATATCCGCAATTAAGCATTTCTGTCTGAGGTACCCCCTGGACCCGGCGAAGGTACCCACAGGGGTACATGTACCCCAGGTTGAGAACCGCTGGTTTATAGAATAAAAATACTTTGCAGTTATAAATGGAGACATTTCAAAATAAGATCATAAGAGTTAGAAAACATTTCACGATGATTCAAAATTGGTAATGAACTAATGAAAAGGATCTTTATTTCAATTTTATTTAATCTATTTAGTGAAAAATAAATATTTCTGACGGATTATTTAAAGTTGAGAGGCCAAGTCGAACGAATACGCAATTCAAGAGAAAACAGTACCATAAAGGGTTAAAGACGTAGATACCAGATTGAAAAATGAAAATATGTATTACTTTATTTCGGGTATTGATCTCACTAATAAAGCAAAATCAGTATTTTATTTAAAGTAATTTTTCAGGTAATTCAAACAACCATGCTGAACAAACCTTTTACAATCCAATATATTATAAGTGATGAAATCACCAAAATTCATACTTTAATGAAGATGGCCATGTCTCTTTGGCGCTTTTATAGCAACCATCACGTACATCCTATGCCTCAGTCTCAGTGCTGTGGCAGTGCGGTTTGCCCGGAAAGCACCCGGCGAAAAAGCTAATTTGCTTGCAAAGATTGGCAGATTGAGCTCCGCGAACGGGCGCTAAATCAAATAATGGAAAATTGTGTGGCGTAATATTTTTATTACTGGTTCCTGACTGCGGAACAGTCGAGTGGCGTTCTCGGCGCTCGTTTAGCCGTTCGCCTAGATCGGGCAGGGAGATTTTGCATAAACAGAAGGGAAATTTGCCGTGCATGCGCGGTACGATCCTTTACGAAGTCCTTCTACCTGTGTTGCCATATTCTTTAGCGGCGAGCTTAACTGTAAAAGAAAACCAAAATCCGAAAGTTGGCAACATTTCCATCGATGAATGTGTCGTCCCGATTCTCAACATACTGCAATTTTCCTAAATCGAGTTCCATCACGTAGCACAACCACTTGAGCGAAAAAAGGCAGTAAAATATGCGACAAAATATAAATCGTTACACCATGTTGTGCGGTGTTCCAACTAACGACAGCAAGCCTAGGCTGCCGGGGAGAGGGAAAATAAAGTGTTGGCACTTTGTCGAGCAAATATTCGATGATGGTGGAAAGCGTTTTGCGACGAGTAATAAGGATTATATGCTTCACTAGGGGTGCGGTGTTGGAACTGCTTTTTTTCGTTCGCTAGTAGAACTCGAGCACAAATTGAAGAGGGGTGGTTCATGAAGTGATGGCCCTAAATCTCGACCCTAGTCGCTGGGAAGGGAGAACGCTGTTCTGCTTTATTCGGTAGCGGTTATACCGGTGACAGTTAATAAAAAGCGTATCAATTTTCGTAACGAATTTATTCATGAGATTTATAACGAGGTAATTGTTGGAAACGGGAGAGAGCATACATTTATTCAAGGGGAAAGGACATCCATTATGAGAAATATATGACAGATAATTATTAGATAGCGTTTGCAGCAAAACATAGAATAATTCTGAAATATCTAAAAAAGTTGAATACGAAGTCTTTTTTGAACCGTAGAAGCATAAGTATTATAATATTGTAATATTTTTCAGGGAAGATTGTTCGGTATCTCAAACAAATAATTTAAAGGATTTTTTTTGATTACTATCCATACGAATTTTTTTTGGAAATTCCACGGGAAATTATTTAAACAGGCGAAGGATAACTACCCTTCACGGCCGAAAATAATTGGGCGGAAAGCTATTTGACCGGATAACACGTTAAGCCGAATGAACTTTGTTGAGCCGACATACAATCGAACTTGTAAAATGGCCAAAAAAAGCCGTTTGCGCTAACATGACGTTTGGCCGAAAAGGTCTTCAGGCCGAATATTCCGTGTGGTTGAAATGGTCATTTGATAGAAATGACCATTTGGCCGAACGGGTCATACGTCCAAATGTAAATTGCTGAACGGCGAATGCAGTAATATTCCGATTTTATCACCCCCTGGTGAATTACACATTTTGGCTGAATGACATATTCCGCAAGATGAGTTTGTACGGCCAAATGATATATTCGTTTAAACACCTTTTGAACTTCTGGCATTTGAGCAGAATGGTCGTTCGGACGAAAGTCATTCGGTGAAAAGACACTCGTACGGAAGACACTTAGCCGCACGTCAGGTCAACCTGAAAGCCATCTAGTCGAATTCCGAAACGGTTACAAGGTCTAAAATGGATTAACCGAATATGTAGTTTGGCCGAAGGAGACTCTTGGCAGAACTGGATATTTGGTAGAAAAAGTTGTTTACCCTAACAGTGCATTTGGCCAAAAATGCACGCTAGGCCAAATCGAAAAGGGCTGTTTTGTTGAAAATATCATTTGACAAAAGGACATTTTTGTCATATGACCTATTCGACTTAATGACCTTTTTTTTTGCAAAATGATCATGAATTCGAAAGCAAGATTCTTTAACAAATGCTAGACCAGATTAGAGAATATACTGCTGGCTGGAGTACTCGTCGCAATGGTTTGCGACTCGATATTGTTACGCTGCGACTCTGGGGGATAAAATATTAGCAAGAGAAAAGTTCCACAGTACGCAACCTGATTACTTTCTGGAAGAATCATGGCACAGTTCTTCTATCAGTTGGCCAATCCAGCAGACCTGTTCAACTAGAGATCAGAAAACCGAAATTGGGAATGAGCCATCCATCCACTACCGGGCGATGCTACTTTTGGTCAGAATCATTGAGGCTTTCAGATCGGTACGATGCTGTGAAGATAAACGGATTGTGCCTAAATTGTCTATCAGCCGGTCATCTAGTACGCTAGATTATCTAGCAAGAGATCCTAGCGTTTTTGCGGAAAGCGACACAACACGCTGCTTCATCCGTCGAACGATTGGTGCAACACAAAGAAACTCCGTTTCACACACGACACGACGACCCCCAAGTGACTATCAAATATTCAATAGTTAGCATAATAGACACGAAACTAAAACTAAATACAGCATGCCACACACTCCGAGTCACACCACCCATAGTTGTCAGTACCCCTGCACCCAGTCAACATTTTGGAACCTATAGCTCTCGATATAGGTTATAATATAAGAACCAACTTAATCGCCTATATACGTACCAAAGTGGAGGCGATATAGGTACATACGAGTTTTATTTTACGGTTTTTCCCGACATCATAAGAACAGTATTACGATTAAACATCAAAATATATAAAATACAAATTATCCAACCAGCACCAAGTCTCGAACATACTATCTTTAGAATTGTGGGCGAATACTATACCAGCACACCATACTGCACATCTTGAAGTGAATCGGAATTTCGTCCAATTTAAACTACACAACTAATATATTTACAACTGCTTAAAACTTCTACAAGCCAGACTGAAGTGGTTGCGATTATATTACGATTCACATAGACATTCATTCGCATAGATATAGGATATTGCAAGGAATATTATTACGAGTCATATTATCACGAGTCATTACGTCATTACGAGTTTTTATTCACACATTTACGATTGATTTTCACTTTTCACTATTTCCACTTCACCACAAAATTATCGTATACGATGCATTCAATACAACATTTTTCGACAATAATCTGACAAAGTTTGATATGGGTGAAATAAATATGTTAGTTAACATAGTGTGATTGTTATCCGTTCATCTGATGAGCGAAAATAGATAAGTTCACAGGTTCAAGTTCATTCAGAAAATTTCTTCATTGGGCAGAAAAAAAATCTTGTTCAGCCTGCCTGCTTAAGTCGATCAAACATGGCTACCAAAAAACCATGTCAAAGTGATTATGACGCAAGTTTATTGCGTTTATCAGTTGAAAAAGCGCAGGAGGGGAAGAGTAGTGTGCCATGGCAAATATCGGAAGTGTAAATTTTTCGCTCCGTCATTTTTTCTGGGTTTCAACTTCCCGAATTCGTTGATTCCCATTTCAAAATTAACTTAAATATGACATCTTTCTATGTATATGGAAGTAAAATTAAATAAATTTACATGTGACAGTGAAGTGCTCGAAACGAAAATTGTGTCAGTTGTCAACAAAGAGCTATTTCCCTGCAAGCTTTGTAAGTGTGTCAATTTGTGAAAAAACGTATTTTCAGCTTGTGTACCCGGAAATTAGGTAAGTTTTCGAAATATTCACGTATTCTGTGCATTGGATCGAACGCTGGAATAAATTCACAATATGTTACGTCACTTCTGGATTTGAGTTCAATGTCCTGAGATGGAAAAAGATCGGTGTCATCATTTCCTGAGCGTCTTATTTGTCATCCTACATGGTTGTAAATCCACTAACAGATTCTGACCAAGAGATCACGCACATATTATTTATTTGTTGGGCACCTAGTTTTTTTTTATGTTTTTTACAAATACACGAATAAAACCCGTGTAATTCAACAATTTAACATTCTATCTCATGGACTGTCATCCCACTGAAAAAATATTTTTGCAATTCTTGAGTTAGGCAACAAGTTATGAAAGTTATGGAAAGAACGAAAAGTATTAGTTATATGTATTAATTGGTTTTAAATTCACACAACGATATTTGATAAGAAAAATTTATTAATTACTTGAATGAGTTTCAGTTCATTTAAAAATCCCTCCTGCGAGTTTCTGCATTCATTGATCACCGCTGAGGGAATCATACATATGTCTACTATGGAGCAAATTTTACTGAAATTGCAACCACAGGTAGTTAAATTTAAATTTGATATTCTCAGGAGCAACATTATGATCACCGGTTATAAGACGTGTTTGGTGCTATACCGGAACTACCACCACGTTGTAATCTTTACGGACTGTGTCGACTCCAGCTGCGTGTGTCGGACACAGCTCGAAGTCGAGTAAAGCAAACAATTCCCATCATGACAACTCGTAATGTAACAGATGACCAGGAGCTCGCTACATTTTCATTTGGTCTCTTGAAAATGAAACCAGTACAAAATAAAGGGTATAAATGTTTAAAAGACCAAAAACAAAATTTAAAAAAACTTAATAGAAACTCATAACTCCATACACAAAACACGTAAGCGACGTGTAAAATAAACATCAAAATTAACGTAACCTCAAGTTGAGATTCAATAAGGATTGCTGATTGACATTGGCTTTCCGATAATTATCAATTTGGCTGTCTACATGATTTTCTCCTTATTTTCAAATTCATAGAAAAGAAATAGAAATAGAATAGAAGTTTCATAGCTCATATCACTTTCCATGGTGCATCCCGATCTATGATTTTGATTACCCTGCTCAACTACAAAACTTTCTTCCCGTGGTAATTGTAGAGATGCAGAGGTATTCTCGGTATCTAGTAGCAAGAACAACCACATACTACTTTCCCTTCCTTTCTCAACTGACTGTAAAGAATTGGCCGGCCCCGTTATTGATCAACATGTGCGAGCTGCTGAAACGTGCACTTCGAGAATAGATGGTAAACCCCAACCACCATTCACTTGGATCGAAGTGCAATTTGCACTAGCTCTGATCAATCACGGAGTAGCAACCATCGATATGTACAGTCAGTCTAAGCTAAGCTAAGCTAATCATCTGACAAAGTTTGATATGCAATGCGATTAAGATTTTGGGTTGATGCAAATGCGACTTTATTTGCTATTTGCTATACGATATGTGGTTTGCTGAGAAGCCACAATTCGTTAATTAAATATTTAACATTAAGCAAAAATTGTTGTATTGCAAGCAAAACATCAGTTATGTTACATTCTACTTGTCATAAAATGACAAGTCGAGTCAAGTACGAGACACTGAAGACGACCTTACTGTTGAGATCGAAATACGTATCTGTCAAAGGTACAATAAAGTAGTGGAGTTAAATGGAATTGTACAAACTTGACTTATGGCAAGTAAATACATTCCACTAAAAGCTTAAAATAATTTTCGTATAATGTTACATTCGTTAGAATGTTAATCGATAAACATTCTTGAGCTTACAGTAATTCGGAGTTCAGAAAAAAGTTCCAACAAGTTCCACCCTGAAACATCAATAGAATCGTTACTTAAGGTGTACCCTATAAAATCAATTGCATTACAATTGCAACTATCCGCAACTTTGTGAGTTTCAAGCAGTTGAAGTTGCATTAAATTGCCTTAAAGCTAACTTCCCACTAATTATTCTTGCAGAGACCGAGCTACTTTTTACACGAGATTCATACAAATGCCCATAAAAAAACAATCAAAAGGATTGGCCGAGTATATGTTGAAATCGATTTGAGATCTTCAAATAGTTGGGCGTTGGGCCCCTCGTTAGTTATTCATGGAACCATTTGCACTGACCACTCGTGTTTTTGAAATTCTTGGATCAGTAAAAATGTTATAACACGAACATTCTCTAACCAAATCAACTTGTTGACATACCGCTGGAAAAATGAAAAAGTGTGGCTTAAATTGTCATAGTTAAAAATAATTTGAATTTTAGATTTTTTTTTCAAATTAACATTGTTTCGCAAAATTCGTAACTAACCATTTACATTCATCGAATGAAATATATGAAAGGTTATCCAAGTTAATATCATATAAAAACTCAACTATGTTATGCGTTATTCATATCAAAATGTTTTTGGTGATTAAATGAACTTCGTTGACTTTTCACCATATTAAAAATTGTAAATTAGATTTACTCGGAATAAAAGTCATCGCGAGGCAGGATATAGCACTTATCGTTTGTACACTCGTCAACTAAGAAATTTTGGAATTACCTTTCAAGTCGACCAGTTTCGAGCGCGATGTTGCCCATCACCAGGACTATTGATGGACGATATCGCGTTTTATTAGTGTCGTGTTATTTTACGTTAGCATAAACCAAAAAACCAAAACAAAAGTCATGGTTTAAAATAGCAGAACAGTAAAACGGATATTCAATAATTCACTCAAACACGTACAATTTGATCAAAGTTTGCAATATTCCTCCAGAGGAAAGACATTCTTGCTATTACCCGTAAGTGACATTTATGCTAATAGCATCGGTAATGGTTTGGGTAAAGCCCTTCTATGTTATATATGTGTAAAAAAAAGCCTAAAACATCCAGTTATGATTTTTGTCCCGAATTGCCATATATTCAACGCACTGTGCACCGTCGCAAAGCGCAAACTCGCAACCAGCTACAGTCCCACCACGCACGCAATCAAAACGGGGAAGGGTCGTTTGGCCAAAACCCATTCAGCTGAATGCCACTAGGCCGAACAAACGATTAGGTCGAAGCCCATCTGGCCGACAGTCATTTGGCCGAACGGGTCATCCGGCCGAATAGATCATTTGGCCGAATAGGATATTTGGCCGAAAAGGACATTTGGCCAAAAATACATTTGGTCGAATAGAACCATCGGCCGAATACGATACTTGGCCGAATAGGACATTTGGCCGAATGTAAAATTTGGCCGAATACGATATTTAGCCGAACGGGTCATCCGGCCGAAAAGGTCGTCTGGCCGAAAAGGTCATTTGGCCGAATAGGACATTTGGGCGATTAGGACATTTGGCCGAAAAGTACATTTGGCCGAATAGGTCATTTAGCCAAGACATTTGGCCGAATAGGTTATTTGGCCGAAAAGGACATTTGACCGATTGGGGAAATTGGCCGATTAGGTCATCTGGCAGAATAAGTCGTTTGGCCAAATAGGACATTTTATCGAATAATACATTTAGCCGAATATGACATTTGGCCGAATAGGACATTCGGCCGAATATGACATTTGGCGGAACGGGTCACCTGGCCGAATAGGTCATTTGGCCGAATAGATCATTTAGCCGAATAGGCCATTTGACCCGTGCAACACAGATCAAGCAAAAAAGCCTGCTTCGAGGACCTGTGTCAAAGTGCCAACGCGAATACATGGGGTGACGCCTATAGGGTCGTAATAGCCAAGACACGTGGGGCGATAGCCCCTACAGAGCGGTCTCCAGAGATGCTGGAGAGGATCATTACGGGGCTCTTCCCACGTCACGACCCAAGTCCCTGGCCTCCCTTTGTAGAGCTGCCAGGGGCCAGGATGGCCGACGAGGGAAGAGTAACTGTGGCGGAACTTGCGGGGATTGCACAGTTTCTTAGTGTAGGTAAGGCGCCAGGACCGGATGGTATTTCGAACCTGGCCATCAAAGCGGGCATTGCTGAGGCTCCCGAGATGTCCAGATCTGTCATGCAGAGATGCCTGGACGAGGGTGTCTTCCCTGAAGCATGGAAAAGGCAGAGCTTGGTCCTATTGCCAAAGGCGGGAAAACCACCGGGGGATCCGTCGGCATATAGACCAATATGCCGCTATTGTGCAGTAGTGACTCTCGACGTGAGGAATGCTTTCAATATTGCCAGTTGGGCAGCTATTGCAGTTGCAGATGCGCTCCTGCGTCTTGGAATTCTCGAGTACCTGTACAAGATTCTCGGAAGCTACTTCCAGAATTGAGTACTGGTATACGACACGGAGGCGGATCGGAAGTGCGTTGACATAACCTCAGGGGTTCCGCAAGGTTCCATACTGGGTCCGAGGTTATGGAACGTCATGTACGATGGGGTCTTGAGGTTGAAGTTCCTGGTGGGCGTGGTAATCGTCGGCTTCGCTGACGATATTACACTGGAGGTCTACGGCGAATCGATTGAAGAGGTGGAGTTGACTGCAGCCCACTCGATCGTGATTGTGGAGGAGTGGATGAGTTCCAGGAAGTTAGAGCTGGCTCACCACAAGACTGAGGTGGTTGTTGTTAACAACCGAAAGTGGAGCAACAAGCGGTGATAAGGGCAGGCAACTACACGGTCACCTCTGAACGCTTCATCAAACTCTTGGGGTAATGATCGACGATAAGCTCACCTTTGGTAGCCACGTCAATTACGCCTGCAAGCGGGCCTCCTCAGCTATAGTGGCATTGTCCCGGATGATGTTCAATAGCTCTGCGGTTTATGCCAGCAAGCGCAAGCTTCTGGCTAGCGTCGCTCTGTCCATACTGAGGTATGGGGGGCCAGCTTGAGGCACGGCCCTGCGTATCAACTGCTACAGAACGAAGTTAGAAAGTACGTATAGGCTCATGTGCCTAAGAGTTGCGAGCGCGTACCGTTCCGTGTCGCACGATGCAATTTGCGTCATCACCGGTATGATGCCTATTGACATCGTTATCGGTGAAGACATAGAGTGCTTAGAAATACGCGGCACGAGAGGCATCCGTAGGACTGTCAGGTTGGCCTCAATGGTTCAATGGCAGCGTGCGTGGGACAGTTCCACTAAGGGTAGATGGACACATCCCTAGTAGCAGACCGGATTTAGTCACAATCAAGTTGTTGCAACCATTATGGTCTGACTTGTGCTGCTCGGGATAGGGTTGATACCGGTGATAGGTACGTGGGTCAAGAGGCGCCATGGGGAAATCACTTTCCACCTGACCCAATCCTTACAGGCCATGGTTGCTTCAGACAGTACCTACACCGGTTCCAGATGCCCCAGGACCATGTCAATAAGGCCAGGGTAGGCCATATCAATTTCCGGAGGTCACACTTGAGCTCCTGATTGCAAAATTATGACATATGACGCAAATCATATTTGGAATTTTCGCAAAAGTGGTCCACCGGGACCGGATTCCGGATGCCCCAGGACCCTGTCAATGTGGCCAGAGTAGGCCATATCAATTCCCGGAGGTTACACTTGAGCTCCTGATTGCAAATTTATGACATATGATGTGTCGCAAGTCATATTTTGAATTTTCTTCCCAATTTTGCCATCCCGGGATATTTATCCCTTGTAGCCAGTTCCGGAAGGGCGAATAATCCCTAGTCTGGTTAGTGGTTATAAAAAGTTCCATTACGGGCAGAACATGTACGATATACATCTCCGGGTCAACTCACAATATTAGGTAATTTTAACAGCATAGACTAAAGATTCAGTCGGCAATACCCACCAGTAAAAAAAACTACCCCAGTACAATCCGGAATAACTCCGGGACCAAGTGGCCAATCCTAATTTTGAGTCATCTGTCATAATCTAGAAACCTATCCGGTTCTTCTGAGAAAAAATTATACAAATCGGTTCAGAAACGCCTGAGATATTCAATTTTTAAGTTAATTTTTACCCCTACCGTCAGACGTATACCTTATAAGGGTTAAAGACCTTTGCGCGACCTCTTCAACTTCAATATTTTGACCTCAAATTCTGAGGCTACTTTTTTTTTGCCATAAAAAGCGTTTAAGCACACGAATTCCAGGTTTCGGAAACATTCGAAAAATAAGCCGCACCCTACTCTGCAGCCATTTCCAAAAACGCAGTGCTAATGACAGTCATCCCTCGGATACTAACCATTTCCACATTCGAAGGAGATATCCAGTTCAACGTGCTACCTAAACTCACGATTTCCTTGTCGGCTGAGAGCATCGACATCGACATGAAAATGGCGATATAAGCATGCCTATCAGTGCTGATTTTTTCCTGAATTTGTACATAGAGGGGCGAATGAAGGCGTCAGACGGTGGACCGGCACTACAAAATACTGTTTTCGATTAGTTTGTGGCCTCTACTGCACTGGCGTTCTGAGGTCACCATCTGGTAAGCCTACGAACGCCTGGTGGAAAATTTGTTGATAATCGCGAAAAATATAAAGCATACACAGATTGTCATACAAAATGGTCATGTTTGAGGATCAAAATAAATAAAGGAATAAAGAAATGAAAAAAATAGAAAATCAAGTAAATAGAAATGAAGAATTGAAGAATTTAGGAAATACAGTTATGGAGAAATGAAAATACAAAGAAATTAGAGTCTTCATTCTGCCTTGCTAGACGTTGAATTGGCAATCTGAAGAAAAGGACTTTTATAGGGCATACGTTGGCAAGCCTGTGAAATACTCAAACACTGTTATTTGGTATTTAAATCTCGATCATGCACCTGCTATATGTAGAAACACATACATAATCCTGATTGGTGTCTTCCACAATTCTAAAAAGTTACTCAGATGGTTTTTTCTGCTTTGACAAAATCTGTTGAAGGCTTTCAAACGAATGTAAATAATATAATATCTATATCACACAAAACAGCCAGTAATCCCATTAATATGCTATCATGTGTCCCGAAGTATTCTACGATTACTAAATACAATGCGACGCCAGCCATCTAATGCTTCCCCCAACTGTAGCCAAACAATTCCTGAAGTCCCCACACATTTACATGCAGGCGTCAAGCTTGCTATCGTCAACCACAATTAATAGGCTATGGCGAGTGTAATTTAATCTAATTATGCCGTGCGACCCAGCCGAACCAGTCTGCTGGCGTCAAATAACCCCGAAAAATGGCGACACGCCGCCCAGGCATGAAGGATTTTCCACCCCATATGGATCCTGATACCCCGGAACGACTTGATAATGTCTGGAAAATTATCGCCCCGTTTTTCCACCCTTTGCCCCTCCATCCAAGCTCGACGGCAACTATCCCGAGCACACATTTCGTAAATATTATTTGAGTGTTGATTTAAAATTCCTCACCGTCATCACCCTTCCCGTGTTGTGCGCTCGGTAAAGGCACCCTACGACGTGTATTTCCCCCCGAGGGTGAACGAACAATCGGAATTGAATCCATCAGGGGGCGTAGGTACGCGGCGGCGATGGAAGGAAAGGCGACCGTGCCGAAGACTGCACGTCTAATCCGATTATACGGTAGATTAAGTGAGTCAACAACAACCACAGACCAGTTCCAAAGATGGAACGACAATCAGGAGAAGGACTTCCAAACATAACACAACACATGTAGGCAGATATCTATTGGGCTCTTTTCCTCCGGCTCTGCTCGTCGCACAATGGGCTACAAATGGAAATTCGATAAAAAAAACCAACGAAGACACTTTTTATCCAACTTCCATGTTACATATAATTCACATATTGTCGAAGTTCAAGTCGAAACCAAATACAAGATGTCTATATCTCTCTTTGCGTCCAATCACATGCTATCAATTTTCATCTTGAAAGTTTTGTAACAAAGAGACCCTACCGTCGAAGCCGTCTCCCACATTAATTTCAATTAATTTTCCATAGCAAACATATTTATTTTAACATCCACCAGGCGATCACAGATTATAAATTCATCAAAAGAAATTTCATCTCAGTTCATGCCTTTTTGAAAAAGCGTTGATTATTTTTCTTCATATTACAATCTGTGTCCCACTGTCTAACGCTCGGCTGGGACGTCTGTTAGGGAGTGCTAACGAGTTTGTTGGACAACACGCACTCCTATGATGGTAGGGCTGCATTCAATTGAGTAGGTACTGAAGGTACTACACCAGGCCGCCGCCGCCACCGCCGTAGTTGTTCTTGTTGGTGTTGTTTCGCTATGACCGATGGTTATCACTAGGACTGAGTTTGAACTCACGGAGGGGTACCAAATTGGCTCTCTACAAGTGGGACTGTGCCAAGATATTCACACAGATAGCGCGCCCATGTTGTGAAAATGTGGAATCAATTTGTGTATGAATTTGTTCCGACGCGCTTGTTTTCGGAGCCACTAAACGGCTGCGAATTGATTAGTACATGGTGCGCATGATTTGGTAAAATGTGACTTGCAAAGTTTATTAAAAATGATTTGATCAGAATCAGCGACGGTTATTCGGTAGATTTTAATTATCTTCGAATACAATCATCTTAAGGTAGTTCAGATATATTTACCTGTGTTTCAGTGAGGCCAAGAGCTTGGGCCAATGTTTTGCGTTCCGCTCCTACCACGTAGTGGTTATTTTCAAAGGCATGCTCAAGCTTGAGCAGTTGCGTAGGTGAGAATGCCGTTCTCACCCGTTTTGGCTTCCGAAACGGCAGGAGGTAACCTGAATATGAAAAATAAATAGTTGATAACGATCATTAGATGGATTTCACATGAAGATTTTATAAGAGAGAGAGAATAGATCGTAAAATTCTTAAATAAGTAAAGGACAAACTGTCTAGGAGGGATCAACTATGGTAATTATTTTCTTTTAGGTCGAATGATACCGATACGTGTAGCCGAAAGGCATCTATTCGAACTCCATTTGTTCGAATTGGACGTCGTTGTAGTTCGGCCGAATATGCAATTTGGACGGAAATACCGTTTGACCGACACGGTAGTTCGGCATAAAGAGCCACGAATGACTTGTTTTGAATGCTTTATTCAGGCTCACTTTCTTCCCCACAACATTCATCGTCTCTACTCTTTCACTGTTTATTCTAATGAGCAAATTTTTTGGAGCTGTTTATACGAAAACATGAATTCAAGACAAAATTTTCAAAATTTTCTGCTTTTGTAAACAAAGATTCAATCGACGATTTGACGAATCTGATAGCTCTCCCACGCAAACCAACACCAACAACAGGTAGCAGAAACCTTCATCTACCTATTGGTGGTGTTGGTTTGCGTGGGAGAGCTATCAGATTCGTCAAATCGTCGTTTGAATCTTTGTTTACAAAAGCAGATAAGTCGTTTTGAAAATTTTGTCTTGAATTCAATTATATTGCTTTTTAAACCGGCACATTTATTTGAAAATCAATAACAGATGAGAATTTATTATTTGAAGCTATAAATCGGAAAACTCTGTTTAAAACTATTGATTTAGTAAACCATTAACTAAACCAATCTAATCTGAATCCAATCAACATCCAATGCAAATTCGATCAAATCCGAATCCAATCCAAATTCAATCGAAATCCAATCTAAATCCAATCCAAATCCAATCCAAATCCAATCCAAATCCAACCCAATTCCAAACCAATTGAAATCCAAATCCAATCCAAATCCAATCCAAATCCTATAAAAATCAAAATCCAATCCAAACCAACAAACCCAATCCAAACCAATCCAAACCAATCCAAACCAATCCAATCCAATCCAAACCAATCCAAACCATTCCAAACCAATATGAACCAATCCAAACCAACACAACCAATCCAAACCAATCCAAACCAATCCAAACCAATCCAAATCCAATCCAAACCAATCCAAACCAATCCAAACCAATCCAAACCAATCCAAACCAATCCAAACCAATCCAAACCAATCAAAACCAAATCCAATCCAAATCTTATTCAAATCCAAACCAATCCAAACCAATCCAAACCAATCCAAACCAATCCAAACCAATCCAAACCAATCCAAACCAATCCAAATCTAATCCGAATCCAACCAAACCAATCCAAACCAACCAAACCAATCCAAACCAATCCAAACCAATCCAAACCAATCCAAACCAATCAAACCAATCCAAACCAATCCAAACCAATCCAAACCAATCCCAATCCAATCCAAACCAATCCAAACCAATCTAAACCAATCCAAACCAATCCAAACCAATCCAAACCAATCCAAACCAACCAAACCAATCCAAACCAATCCAAACCAATCCAAACCAAACCAAACCAATCCAACCAAACCAATCCAATTCAAACCAATCCAAATCCCATCCAAACCAATCCAAATCCAAACAAATTCCAATCCAAACCAATCCAAACCAATCCAAATCCCAATTCAATCCGAATCCAATCCGAACCAACCAAATCCAACCAAACCAATCCAAACCAACCAAACCAATCCAAACCAATCCAAACCAATCCAAACCAATCCAAACCAATCAAATCCAATCCAAATCCGATCCAAACCAATCCAAACCAATCCAAACCAATCCAAACCAATCCAATTACATCCAATGCAAATCTGATCAAATCCGAATCCAATCCAAATTTCATCGAAATCCAATCTAAATCCAATCCAAATCCAATTCAAATCCAATCCAAATCCAACCCAATTCCAAACCAGTTGAAATTCAAATCCAATCCAAATCCTATCCAAATCCAAATCCAATCCAAATCCAATCCAAATCCAATAAAACTCCAATCCAAATTCAATCCAAATCCAATCCAAATCCAATCCAATCCAATCCAAATCCAATCCAAATCCATTCCAAATCCAATATGAATCCAATCCAAATCCAATACAAATCCAATCCAAATCCAATCCAAATCCAATCCAAATCCAATCCAAATCCAATCCAAACCAATCCAAACCAATCCAAACCAATCCAAACCAATCCAAACCAATCCAAATCCAATCCAAACCAATCCAAACCAATCCAAACCAATCAAACCAAATCTAATCCAAATCTTATCCAAATCAAAATCCAATCCAAACCAATCCAAACCAATCCAAACCAATCCAAACCAATCCAAACCAATCCAAACCAATCCAAATCCAATCCGAATCCAATCCAAATCCAATCCAAACCAATCCAAACCAATCCAAACCAATCCAAACCAATCCAAACCAACCAAACCAATCAAACCAATCCAAACCAATCCAAACCAATCCAAACCAATCCAATCCAATCCAAACCAATCCAAACCAATCTAAACCAATCCAAACCAATCCAAACCAATCCAAACCAATCCAAACCAATCCAAACCAATCCAAACCAATCCAAACCAAACCAAACCAATCCAATTCAAATCCAATCCAATCCAAACCAATCCAAACCCATCCAAACCAATCCAAATCACAACCCAATTCCAATCCAAACCAATCCAAACCAATCCAAATCCCAATTCAATCCGAATCCAACCCAACCAATCCGAATCCAATCCAAACCAATCCAAACCAACCAAACCAATCCAAACCAATCCAAACCAATCCAAATCCAATCCAAATCCAATCAAAATCCAATCCAAATCCGATCCAAATCCAATCCAAATTGAATCCAAATCCAATCCAAATCCAATCCAATTACATCCAATGCAAATCCGATCAAATCCGAATCCAATCCAAATTTCATCGAAATCCAATCTAAATCCAATCCACATCCAATTCAAATCCAATCCAAATCCAACCCAATTCCAAACCAGTTGAAATTCAAATCCAATCCAAACCCATCCAAATCCAAACCCAATCCAAACCAATCCAAATCCAACAAAATTCCAATCCAAACCAATCCAAACCAATCCAAACCAACCAAACCAATCCAACCAATCCAAACCAATCCAAACCATTCCAAACCAATCCAAACCAATCCAAATCAAATCCAAACCAATCCAAACCAACCAAACCAATCCAAACCAATCCAAACCAATCAAAAATCCAAATCTAATCCAAATCTTATCCAAATCCAAATCCAATCCAAACCAATCCAAACCAATCCAAACCAACCAAATCTAATCCGAACCAATCCAATCCAACCAATCCAAACCAATCCAAACCAATCCAAACCAATCCAAACCAATCCAAACCAATCCAAACCAATCCAACCAATCCAACCAATCCAACCAACCAACCAAACCAATCCAAACCAATCCAAACCAACCAAACCAATCCAAACCAATCCAAACCAATCCAAACCAATCCAAACCAATCCAAACCAATCCAAACCAATCCAATCCAAACCAACCAAACCAATCCAAACCAATCCAAACCAATCCAAACCAATCCAAACCAATCCAAACCAATCCAAACCAACCAACCAAACCAATCCAAACCAATCCAAACCAATCCAAACCATCCAAATCCAAACCAAACCAATCCAAACCAATCCAACCAATCCAAACCAATCCAAACCAATCCAAACCAATCCAAACCCAACCAATCCGAATCCAATCCGAACCAACCGAATCCAACCGAATCCAATCCAAACCAATCCAAACCAATTCAAACCAATCCAAATCTAATCCCAACGCAATCCAAACCAATCCAAACCAATCAAAACCAATCCAAACCGATCCAAACCAATTCAAACCAATCCAAACCAATCCAAATCCAATCTTTTCCAATCCAAACCAATCCAAACCAATCCAAACCAATCCAAACCAATCCAAACCAACCAAATCCAATCCAAACCAATCCAAACCAATCCAAACCAATCCAAACCAATCCAAACCAACCCAAACCAACCAAACCAATCCAAACCAATCCAAACCAATCCAAACCAATCCAAATCCAATCCAAACCAATCCAAACCAATCCAAACCAATCCAAACCAATCCAAACCAATCCAAACCAAACCAAACCAATCCAACCAAACCAATCCAACCAAACCAATCCAAACCAATCCAAATCCAACCCAAACCAATCCAAACCAATCCAAACCAATCCAAACCAACCAAACCAATCCAAATCCAATCCAAAACCAATCCAAATCCAATCCAATCCAATCCAATACAATCCAAACTCATCCAACACAACCCAAATACAATCCAAACCAAACCAATCCAATCCAATCCAAATCCAATCAAAATCCAATCAAAACCCAAACCAATCCAAACCAATCCAAACCAACCAATTCAATCCAAACCAATCCAAACCAACCAAACCAATCCAAACCAATCCAAACCAATCCCAAACCAATCCAAACCAATCCAACCAATCCAAACCAATCTAAACCAATCCAAACCAATCCAAACCAATCCAAACCAATCCAAACCAATCCAAATCCAATCCAAACCAATCCAAACCAATCCAAACCAAACCAAATCCAATCCAAATCAAACCAAACCAATCCAAACCAATCCAAACCAATCCAAACCAATCCAAACCAATCCAAACCAATCCAAATCAAACCAAACCGATCCAAACCAATTTAAACCAATCCAAACCAACCAAACCAATCCAAACCAATCCAAACCAATCCAAACCAATCCAAACCAATCCAAACCAATCCAAACCAACCAAACCAATCCAACCCATCCAAACCCCATCCAAATCCCATCCAAACCAAACCAATCCAAACCAATCCAAACCAATCCAAACCAATCCAAACCAATCCAAACCAATCCAAACCAATCCAAACCAATCCAAACCAACCAAACCAATTCAAATCTAATCCCAATCCCAATCCCAATCCAATCCAAACCAATCCTAATCCAATCCAAACCAATCCAAATCCATTCCAAACCATTCCAAACCAATCCAAACCAATCCAAACCAATCCAAACCAATCCAAGTCCAATCTAAACCAATCCAAACCAATCCAAACCAATCCAAACCAATCCAAACCAATCCAAACCAATCCAAACCAATCCAAACCAATCCAACCAACCAATCCAAACCAATCCAAACCAATCCAAACCAATCCAAACCAATCCAAACCAATCCAAACCAATCCAAACCAATCCAAACCAATCCAAACCAATCCAAATCCAATCCAAACACAATCCAAACCAATCCAAACCAATCCAAACCAACGCAAACCAATCCAAACCAATCCAAACCAATCCAAACCAATCCAAACCAATCCAAACCAATCCAAACCAATCCAAACCAATCCAATCCAAACCAATCCAAACCAATCCAAACCAATCCAAACCAATCCAACCAATCCAAACCAATCTGAATCCCATCCAAATCCCATCCAAACCAAACCAATCCAAACCAATCCAAACCAATCCAAACCAATCCAAACCAATCCAAACCAATCCAAACCAATCCAAACCAATTCAAACCAACCAAATCTAATCCCAATCCCAATCCCAACCAATCCAAACCAATCCTAATCCAATCCAAACCAATCCAAACCAACCAAACCAATCCAAACCAATCCAAACCAATCCAAACCAACCAAACCAATCCAAACCAATCCAAACCAATCCAAGTCCAATCTAAACCAATCTAAACCAATCCAAACCAATCCAAACCAATCCAAACCAATCCAAACCAATCCAAACCAACCAAACCAATCCAAACCAATCCAAACCAATCCAAACCAATCCAAACCAATCCAAACCAATCCAAATCCAATCCAAACAAACCAAACCAATCCAAACCAATCCAAACCAACGCAAACCAATCCAAACCAATCCAAACCAATCCAAACCAATCCAAATCCAATCCAAACCAATCCAAACCAATCCAAACCAATCCAAACCAATCCAATCCAAACCAATCCAAACCAATCCAAACCAATCCAAACCAATCCAAACCAATCCATATCCAATCCAAACCAATCCAATTCCAATCCAAATCGAATCCAAACCAATCCAAACCAATCCAAACCAAACCAATCCAAACCAATCCAAACCAATCCACATCCAATCCAAATCCAATCCAAACCAATCCATATCCAAATCCAAACCAATCCAAACCAATCCAAACCAATCCAATCCAATCCAAACCAAATCCAAACCAATCCAAATTCAATCCAAACCAATCCAAATCCAATCCAAACCAATCCAAAAAATCCAATCCAAACCAATCCAAACCAATCCAAACCAATCCAATCCAATCCAAACCAATCCAAACCAACCCAACTTCAATCCGAACCTAATCCAAATCCAATCCGAACCCAATTCAAATCCAATCCGAACCCAATCCATTTCAAATCCAATCCAAATACAATCCAACTCCAATACACATTCATTTCAAATCCAATCCAAATCCAATCCAAATCCTATCCAGAACCAATTCAATCCAAATCCAGTTCCAATGAAGTGTATGAAGCAATTTTTAATGATTGGTTGAATGCAACGCAAACTCATTTTCATCCAGTTTCTCAAGATCAATGCATTTGGTACCTGGTGGATCGCAAGGAGTATGGGATTCTGTCAGGTGGGTCGCTTATCCAAAAAGTTTGGAAACTTCTGATCTAAACAACATTATAGAAAATGGCTACTCGCCGAATCTTACATCTCTGAGGGTCGAGCTTAAGATCTTTAGATCGATAGCCTTCAATTATTTATACGCTCAGTTAGATTTCACCTTTGTGTAAAAAAAAAGGTGTTTACAATGAGGCGGTGTCCAAAAAAATTCGCCTTTTTTGTCAGTGTGAATGTTTTTGAAATTGTGTGTTCTCGATGTCATGTACCAGAAAAATCCACGCCAGACAGTTAACGATAGACTAAACAATAGACTAAAAATAAATACAATATTTTTCCCCTGATGAAGACACCATTCACGTGTCGAAACGTCGGACAAATATACATCTTGTTTCAATTTTCAAAACTGCGTAGCCGTTCTTAAAATCTAAATATTATTTGCCTTATTTCGCTTCTTTTCTTCATTCATCTCAAAAAATGTATTACCTTGTAGGGGAGCAACAACTACACCATTGCCGTAGCCAAACGATTTGTCCGTGGAAAACAGGCTTTGGACGCCGATAAACAATCAGTGTCCTTAAGCCTCAAGAAACGAACACTGAATAATCTTCATTTATTTTCTATGTCACGCTTCGAACCATCTAGAATCCTCTGTCAGCTTACTGCGATTGAATTTCAAATTTCGTCGCATTCGTTTCTTAGTATGCTGGCATTTTAAATGCTTACTTCGATTAAATTTCAAAAATCTTTTTTCTTGCTTTACTGTCTTCTGAAAATATTTTAGTTTATTTCTTTATTTTTATTATGAAATAAGACATACGTTCTACTTTATCTATGAATGTAACCAAAAAATGCCAATGCTTTATTCAGGCTCACTTTATTCTCCTCTCCGTGTTTTTGATTGGTTTCTCATTCTTGACTACAATTTTATCTAACATGACATTGATCTAATATGTAATCTAATGTCACATAAGGAGACATTCTACCATTTGATTTCCTTGGGTGGTTCTCCTCCTCGACATTTTACTCTCCATCATCTTTATAGTTAGAGCAATGCATTTTTGGACAAAAATGTAAAACTAAGAAGCGGATTAAAAATCTTAGTATCATAATAAATAACATTTATTTTGTCTACGAGCAGTCAAATGACATACAGATGACATTTCCCATGGCTTGTGGATACATGCAGCTTTTTATAGAAGTTCATCTGAGTTTACTGTCAAACCTCACGTTCAGATAAATTTATCCAGGAACTCAGAAAAAACTTTCCTCAAATGTGATAACTTATCAAATTAACCTTAAAAACCTATCATTAGAACGGCAAAGTATACAAATAACAAATTTCATTCGGAATGTTCAAAAATACATTCAAATTGAAATTATTCAATAAGTTTTACCTAATGTTGGAAAAGTTGTTTCTGAAAAAAAAAAATATTTACGCTATTCAGATTTCAATTCAAAACCCTAGTCTCGGGGGTCTTCGTTGTAGTTCAACAAACACCGCTTCACTAACGCAATCACAAAAGAGAAGGGCAACCGAGCTCAAACTGCACGCAGAGCGCAATTATCGTAATTAGGGAGAGAAAAAACGATTAAGAAAAATAAATATTAATAAAAACATGCCTAATTAACTTGATGATCAATCTTTCGCAACCAGCCCGCACGGTTTCCAAGGCACGATAACCAATCGCTACATCGCTTCAAAGGATTTCTGTATGCGTCAATCGAGTGAGCAACGTTGTGCGCCGTAATGAGAACAAGTACTCAAGTTGGTATACAAAAAAAAGCTGGATTGAATTTTATGCAAATCAATTTCTGATAAATCAGCTCCGCGCGGAATCGGCAACGATGTTGACGGATCGTGCAAAATGACCATTCCCGGGTACACACAATTACGGCACTTTGATTAAGAAATACCCCCCAACATCCAACAGAGGACAATAATTAAATTAATTTAACGAAAAATAAAATCGAGCTGTTTCATGCAAATCACCGGCCAAAGGTACTCACGCCGCATTACCTCACAGTAGTGAGGGGACTCGCTGTAAATCATCAAAATAAATAGTTGTTAAAGAATCCTAACAGGTCCCTAACCTAACTAAGTTTGTTGGATTGAATCATCGATCTTCGAAGGGCCCTGCGCTATGTGGGTAATCTGGGGAAGAAAATAAAACACCTACAAATCCACTTATAACCTAAGATACTGATTCAGCTCGATCAGCTGTCCGTATCGGGCATCGTTAGAGAATTGCGGGTTACCGCTGCTGAAGCTTGACTTCGTGATCGTGAGTCGGTGGAATGGTGTGGAGAAATCGACTGAAAACGACCAAGAATGAGAAGTGAGCGATCGAACCGGCAGCCGGTGGACATGCAAATTGTTTGCATATTGTTATTAAATCAATTTTTTTTGCGAAACTTTTTCTCGCCGTATACATGCACTACTGGCGGCATCTTAGATAGTTGTCTGAAACAGCAAATTTGTAATATATTCTTGAACATGTAAATCGAGGTAATTATTGAATGATGAACCAAGCCTGGTGTATAATAATTTAGGATATTGAATCAGAGCTTCAATTTCTCTTGCAGATCTATGGAGAAAATAACGTTATTTAACAGTTCTTCACTATGCTCCCTGAACTTTTTTTTTTACATTTCAATGTAGCCTGGGCTTAGCACAAATTAGATCAATCTTCATAAAGGAAATAACAAGCCACATTAATAGGTAGCCAGCTCACATACCAAACTGAATCTTGCTCATAATTATGAAATTGGAAATATGGTTATGAGCTCCTAGGCAGATCCTGCAGCCCATTAAATGTATGCCAATAAATAAAAACCGACGAAGTGAATTATCACGCTGCAAAACAAATTGATGTGATCCCTCCTCTACAGTGTGGACATACAGCACTAAACAGCGGACAATACTAGTCACGATTTGCAACGGAAGACCAACAGCCGATAAAAGATAGCATCAAACAAATTCATTAATTTAATAATTGACTATAATATGACTCGCCCATGCTTGTGCAGCGCATAAAGCTCGGTGTTAATAAGCGTACCCATCGGGATCAGCGCAGCGCAGTGCACTACTGTGGGAGTGAAGCCTAACCATCCGCACAGCACTCAACGATCGCCTATCATTATCGGATCGACAGAAGCTAAGCGGACGCAGTTCAAGATCATCTTAATGCGAGTATAGTTGATGGTTCTCTGAGGGGCGTTATCCAAGCACATAGAAACGAACGTCTTCCACACTCGATGACCGATAATAGCTGATGATGATAATGTTATGATAGTTAGGCGCGTAGTGCTACCAGAGAGCAGCCAGCAACTCTCCGTACCGGGGGATTCGGTCAGACGTAAAACGGTTACGTATGTAAATTTAATTTCGTTCAGCGCTACTGATTATTCTGCAAAGCCTCCATCAGAGTAGTTAATTGGCAATCATAGGCGGTTTTAATGGTGATCGTTAATCGAGTATAATCATTCAAATTCAGTAAATTATCGACAGGTGTATGTGTGTGTGTCGGGCTAGATTTGCATTTTAAAGAACCATCAACAGTAGGAAGTTTATTAGTCAAAACAAACAGGCTGGCCTCATTAGTAGGGGATGTAATGGGGGAAAATATATTACTCTCAGGCTGTTTTCACGTGACTGCAGCCTTAGTCAAATAATCATAAAAAATAAAACACAAACAGAGCACTCAACCTAGCATTCTCGTGTATTATAAAATAGAATGGGAAAAACATGAGAAGTATCAAAATAGTACTTTAGGGAGACAATTATAATATGTCAATCAATTAATAGCCTTTTGCGTTTACTTAAATATTGCAACACCTTTAAAAATTCTTCAAAAACAATCGGAATGGATTGGGAAACGATAAAAAAAAATATTGGGAAAATTTGAGCCTCGTTCTTCGTCCGTCGTCGTCTCATCACAACTTGTTGCGAGTGAATTGCCGAAATTTTCACTTTCCGAAAGTGGCAAAATACCGAAAAGGACATTTGTCCAAAAATGCCATTTTTGTCCAAAACTGTCGGTTGGCATTATTATTATTTAATTAGACTATGGCCGAAGTGGCCTGTGCGGTATATAAGAGTCTTCTCCATTCGGCTCGATCCATGGCTACACGTCGCCAATCACGCAGTCTACGAAGGTCCGTAATCTTCCACCTGATCGATCCACCTTGCCCGCTGCGCACCTCGCCTTCTTGTGCCCGTCGGATCGTTGTCGAGAACCATTTTCACCGGGTTACTGTCCGACATTCTGGCTACGTGCCCGGCCCACCGCAGTCGTCCGATTTTCGCGGTGTGAATGATGGATGGTTCTCCCAACAGCTGATGCAATTCGTGGTTCATTCGCCTCCTCCACGTACCGTCCGCCATCTGCACCCCACCATAGATGGTACGCAGCACTTTCCTTTCGAAAACTCCAAGTGCGCGTTGGTCCTCCACGAGCATCGTCCAGGTCTCGTGTCCGTAGAGGACTACCGGTCTAATGAGCGTTTTGTAGATTGTCAGTTTGGTACGGCGGCGAACTCTATTCGATCGGAGCGTCTTGCGGAGTCCAAAGTACGTACGATTTCCAGCCACTATGCGTCTCCGAATTTCTCTGCTGGTGTCATTTTCGGCAGTCACCAGTGAGCCCAAGTACACAAATTCTTCTACCACTTCGATTTCGTCACCATCGATGCAAACTCGCGGTGGGTGGCTCACATTGTCTTCTCTTGAACCTCTTCCTATCATGTACTTCGTCTTCGACGTGTTGATGACTAGTCCGATCCGCTTAGCTTCCCTCTTCAGTCTGATGTAGGCTTCCTCCATCTTCTCAAAGTTACGTGCCATAATATCTATGTCGTCGGTGAAACCAAATAGCTGGACGGACTTATTGAAAATTGTACCACTCGTGTTAATCCCTGCTCTTCGTATTACCCCTTCCAAAGCGATGTTGAATAGCAAACACGAAAGACCATCACCTTGCCGTAACCCTCTGCGGGTTTCGAAGGGACTCGAGAATGCCCCTGAAACTCGAACTACGCACATCACCCGATCCATCGTCGCCTTGATCAACCGTATCAGTTTATCCGGAAAACCGTGTTCGTGCATTAGCTGCCATAGCTGGTCCCGATCGATTGTATCATATGCGGCTTTGAAGTCGATGAATAGATGATGTGTGGGCACGTTGTATTCGCGGCATTTCTGCAGTACTTGGCGAATGGCGAACACCTGGTCCGTGGTGGAGCGTTCGCCCATAAAACCCGCCTGGTACTGCCCCACGAACTCCCTTGCAGTTGGTGCTAGTCGACGGCATAAAATTTGGGAGAGTACCTTGTAGGCGGCGTTCAGCAATGTGATTGCGCGATAGTTGCTACAATCCAGCTTATCGCCCTTTTTGTAGATGGGACACACGACACCTTCCATCCACTCCTGCGGCAAAACTTCCTCCTCCCAAATCTAGCTAATGACCCAGTGCAGCGCTCTAGCCAGTGCCTCACCACCGTGTTTAAATAGGTCTCCTGGTAGTTGGTCAACCCCAGGGGCTTTGTTGTTCTTCAACCGGCCAATCTCCTCCTTGATTTCCTGGAGATCCGGAGCCGGGAAGATTATGTCCTGCGCGCGTTCTCCCAGGTCCATCACCATACCGCCATCTTCGTCTGCCACATCGCCATTCAGGTGTTCTTCGTAGTGCTGCCGCCACCTTTGGATCACCTCACGCTCGTTCGTAAAAAGGTTCCCGTTTATGTCCTTACACATATCAGGCTGTGGCACGTGGCCCTTACGTGAACGGTTTAACTTCTCATAGAACTTTCGTGTGTTATTAGCGCGGAACAGTTGCTCCGTTTCTTCACGGTCTCGATCTTCCTGCTGGCGCTTTTTCCTCCGGAAAATCGAGTTTTGTCTGTTCCGCGCCTGTTTATATCGTGCCTCGTTCGCCCTCGTGCGGTGTTGCAGCAATCTCGCCCATGCTGCATTCTTCTCTTCCACTAACTGCTCACATTCGCCGTCATACCAGTCGTTTCTCTGATCCGGGGGCACCGTGCCAAGTGCAGCGGTTGCGGTGCTACCAATGGCGGATCGAATATCTCTCCAGCCATCTTCAGAGATGCTGCGCCTAGCTGCTCTTCCGTTGGGAGTGCCACTTCCAGCTGCTGCGCGTATTCTTGGGCTAGTCTACCGTCTCGTAGCCGCCCGATATTAAGCCGCGGCGTCCGACTTCGACGCGTGTTGTACACCGTCGAGAGTTTTGAGCGCAGGCATACTGCAACGAGGTAGTGGTCGGATTCAATATTCGCACTGCGGTAAGTGCGGACGTTCGTGATGTCGGAGAAGAATTTACCGTCGATTAGAACGTGGTCGATTTGGTTTTCCGTTTCTTGGTTAGGTGATTTCCATGTGGCCTTGTGGGTATTTTTGCGGGGAAAGAAGGTGCTTCGGACTACCATTCCGCGGGAGGCTGCGAAGTTTATGCATCGTTGGCCGTTGTCATTCGATACGGTGTGCAGACTATCCGGTCCGATGACCGATCTATACATTTCCTCCCTTCTTACCTGTGCGTTCATGTCACCGATGACGATTTTAACGTCCCACAGTGGGCATCCATCGTATGTCTGCTCCAGCTGTGCGTAGAACGCTTCTTTCTCGTCGTCGGGTCTCCCTTCGTGTGGGCTGTGCACGTTGATGATGCTATAGTTGAAGGAACGGCCTTTAATCATCAGCTTGCACATCCTTGCGTTGATTGGCTGCCACCCAATCACGCGTTGGCGCATCTTACCCAGCACTATGAAGCCGGTTCCCAGCTCGTTGGTGGTGCCACAGCTTTGGTAGAAGGTAGCCGCACGATGCCCGCTTTTCCACACTTTCTGTCCTGTCCAGCAAATCTCCTGCAGCGCCACGACGTCGAAGTTTCAGGGATGTAATTCATCGTAGATCATCCTGTCGCAACCTGCGAAACCTAGCGACTTGCAATTCCATGTTCCAAGCTTCCAATCGTGATCCTGTATTCGTCGCCTAGGTCTTTGCCGATTATATCGAGTCGCATTATCTCTTATATTGTTCGTAATGATTGGTTTTCTAGGCGGCTTATTGGGCCTGCGCAAACCTCCTGTCTCGTCGGAGGGCCGTCGTGTCAGGGCTGTTTAGCATCCCACCTAACACCAGGACTTGGGCTTGTGCGCTTTGAGCGGCACACGGTCGCTTTGGTGGGGCCTACTTGCGGATACATGCAGCTTTTTATAGAGGTTTAACAGGGCCCACTGTCAAACCCCACCACATCCTAGGCAAGCCCCACAACTCGCAGATGGCCTGGGGAGGGATCGTCAAGCCCTTGGACATAGTCCCTGCTGCCCGGGCTAACACCGCGAACACACGCTGATAATCGGTTGGTTGTTTTTGACTTATCCAATCCACGCACCGCGGCAGGCTTGCGCCTCAAAGTAACACCCGTTCACGGTACGGTAATGAGAAGCGAGAATGTATAAAACAAAAGACCCTGCAATGTACATGTGCCCTTTAGTCGGAGATGTTAACTGGAGTTCGTATTTTTCACTCACCCTTAGCGGGGTCTTCTGTTGTCCGGTTGAACGATCTTTCTGGGCGGTTCACTTCTCCTCCGTTACCGAAAAGCAGAGATGCTGTGGAATGATGCACAATTGCGATTACTGTACCCACAAATCTCAATTTCACCTCACCTTACTGATTTGCTGCGATAGCCTGCTTCGAGAGGGTGTTTCGCTTTCTACGACGTTCCCTGTACGACGAGACCGTACGGCGAGCGTTTTACTGCGAACAATGCATGGTTAGAGCTGACAATCGGCCGCCATCTTATTAATAGACTCACCGTGCTGGGTTCTTCCTTTTCTCCAGATTTAATTATGCCGCCAGAACAGCCGTGCAAACGTATTGCCAGTGCTGCGACACGACGAGGTTCACGAATGTTTCTTTATTGAAATCAGGCTAAATCCGTTGCCTCTAATTTCACCAAACTGTGCACTTCTAACGCGGACTTAGTTTTGTCGCACTGGGTTTGTGTGCAGTCCGCTCTGCACTGAGGAAAATGGACGTATGATTTTCAATCAAACGCCTTATGAAAATTTGCCACAAGAAATCGGTATGAATTTCAATATGTTGCCTTATGAATGACGATTTTCATTTAAAAAAAAGTGAAGTGCGGCAGACTGGATTCGAACCATGGGCGTCGGGATCGGGAGGCCGGTATGTAGACCACACGCCCATCGACGCTTGAATACTCGGGAAGGTAACTGCGTATAAGAAGCACTGCTGGTGGAATAATCGGTCGAAGATTCATAAGGCGCCAGTTATGAATTTCGATAGTCCAGTTCGCTGAGTGTGCGGTCTGGCTGGCACTGAGCGTGGGATGGTGATGTCGCTCGCTTCCCTGTCGCGCATACGTGTGTGTGTGTGCTGATGAGAGATCAGTGATTGGTAGCGCGATTGCCAATAAGTGAGAATTGCGTGAGTTCTTTCTTCTCTTCTGTCCGTTAGACGTTGATCCTATGGTCGTTTCTCGTGCGTCGTTTCGACTCCATGCGTGTATGTGTCCGATCGCAACCTCTGCAGTTTCCAATCGTCGCGATGTACCGTGGCGTGGATGTATTTTTGTTGCACAGCCTATTTACTGCTGATGGAATACCACCGCACTGATGGTCTTCACCGGTAAACGGGAGGAATTGGCAAACTTGCACAGGGGTGCTCAAGCAGTGGCTTGCGGGTCGTGTGACTAATTTAGCTTTTCACTTTTTCAAGTTGTGCTTAACATAATAATCTAACCCAAATATCGCTACGTGCCACAAAACATATTTAAACATAACAAACTGTAAAAATAAATAAGATTTTCAACTCAAATAAGATTTTCAACGAAGATTCTCAATATTTACCTTGAGGAAAAAAATTCTGGAATTTAAGAAATACTGATAAAAATCATATGCTTTGGAAGAATTTAATTAGTTTCTCAAAACATAATTGTTGAATTAGGACATTATTCTTAAGACCCTGATGGATATCCTAAAATTGCCTTGGGCTGAAAGTCTCGATAATAAAGAAATAAAAAAACCTAAAATTTTCCAAGATTTTTTAAGAAATGTCTCTGCTATTATCCTGGAAATGTAGAAGAAACAATTTAACTGTTGCGATCGGTGCTGTAATTTAAACGACGCTTGTTGCGAGCGTTTAATTTTTAATTTTTCTTGTTTCTTCCTGCCCATAACTGGAAGTCAAAGAAGGAATAAACTTGCACACTCTGTTGACCAAAAGCAGGCTGAAACTGATAATCACTCATCGCAAATGTTCTGTCATTGTCTTGCAAGTGAGAATATTAAGCATGAATCAGGGCCCTCACTGTCACGCGCAAGCGAGTGAATTGAATGGACTGTCGGTGTAGGCTGCAAGTGTTGAGAAGTGAGTTCAGTTGTTTAGATTAACTGCTGATCAGTGCTATCAATCATTTTCAGTTTCGATTCGTAGAAGTGAATGTGAACGAGCAAGGTATCAATATCCTACAAATCTGAATCACTGAGAAATCAACATCCTAGAAATCTGACTCACTGAGACTGATATTTTGCACTAATGGTTTTGATACCACAAAAAATTGAATTTCTGAGCACATCCAAATTCCTTTAAACAATGAACTTCCTAATAAAAAATCCTATAATAATTTACAAAAAAAACTTATTTAAACGGCATTTCATAAATTCTAGAATACAAAATAAATACAAATAATTATCAGTAAAATTGTTTTAAAAAAATAGACGAGATATAGGGTAAATCACTACTTGGGCCTATGAACTCGATTCCCGGCTCACTGCACAGAAAACTAAGGATTTGTACTGTTTGGAAGCCGTAGGTTTATGATTGATAATTTTAAAGAAGTCTTCCATTAATTTCGCACAATACTCAATATTTTTAACCATTCATTTCACTCCCAATTGATCTAATTATCTATCTAATAATATATTATTATAAAAACATAAAAATTAATTTCTGTCTGTCTGACTCGGAAACTACTGAACCGATCGGCGTGAAAATTTGTATGCAGAGGTTTTTGGGGCCGGGGAAGATTCTTAAGATGGTTCGAGATACCTCCCCTCTTTAGAAAAGGGGGGCTCAAATACTAATGAACCAGCAATTTCTGCATAACTCGAGAACTAATCAGACAATAAATCACTTTTAGGTGAAACAATGTTCGTCGGGTCTGCTAGTAGAAAATAAAAATGTGGATTCCGAACATTCTCTCTTTGTTGCAACACTACTGAGCCGGAGTGAGTCTTTCCACTTTTACAAAACGGTATCATCATATAAACATCTACCTGAAAACCGTCACAGTTCTCGATACAATCATTACTTGAAGCTGTTGATCACCACACAATAATTCCAAACTAATGCACTTCGGTCCTTGATATTTCTTCGTTCCACCAGAACTTATATAAACATGATTAATTGATTAATTGATTAATTATTTTAGAGCCTCTTAGGGGAAATGCTACAAGGTTAAAAGACTATTATTCTACCATTTCCTTCCACTATTAACTAATAGTTAATAGTGGAAGTAAATGGAAGAATAATAGTCTTTAACCTTCTCTAAACATTTTAGAATACATTTAAAAATGTATTCTCAATCCGAACAAAAATTCACCTCAGTATAAGAACTTCTGTTGCCAAAGACCAGGAGTCTTTTTTAGTATGAAAATAATCATTCATCGTAATTGGAAAACTGTCTAACACGTTGACGCTATCATGTTATTTTAATCTGACGCTGCCTGAGCGATTTTAATCCATTGAAAGGACCAATAAAGGTACCGAAACGTCGGATCAGAATTAATATAGTGTTTTAGCTGGTCATCAGACTGCGAGTTAATTATAGTCGATAACTACCTCCGCTAGCATGTTATTTATAATTCTCTCGATTTCAAAAAGGGAAAAAAAATATTTTTTTAAGTGTTTGGGAGGAATTTGGATGAGTGGATATATCTTTTTACCCAAATAAAAATTATTATAAATAGGGAAAGGGGCCATTTGGGCAGCACCCCCTATTCCCGTCCGCAACGTTAATAACTCGACCGCGTTCCATCCAAATGTAATTCGCTTGTTATGCGCTCGAGTAATGAACGTTGCTGACGGGAATACGGGGTGCTGCCCAAATGGTTCTCTACCCTAATACTATCTGGCATCATGTTGCCGTGGAACGTGCATATTTTTGTTTACGTTGTATTTTCTACCGTCCCGAGAGAGAATGAGTGTAAGATGTTGAAAGATTGAGAGAAATTTCGCTTAGGCCGGGAACTGGACACTTCTGCCGGATATGCAATCACTATGACTGAAATGAGTGCTGCACCTCGTTAATTTAAATCAAATAAAAGCTATTTCAAACGATGTTTAGTAAGAATAGCTATTTTTTAAGCAGAAGCGAAACACATTGCAGTATTGCACGGCTCACAAAATTCAGTAAAAGTTGCTTCCTGTCATAAATATCAATAAATTAATGCAGTCGTATGCATGTTAGGCCGGGAATGGGGTAAGAAACCTTATTTAGCTTTTTATTTGGTCTATCGAAACAAAACTTAAAAAATGTTCATCGTCAATCAAGTTCTTGGTTCTCTCCCGGTTCTATCGGTTTTCCGGTTAATTCCCAGTTTTCCCGGTTCAGTGGCCACCCTGCAAAAAGGTCACATGGTCAAAAATGTTACTTATCTGATGATCATACGATCTTGAATGTTATGAAAATTATTTTGAGCTTTTTAGTGGAATGTCTTCACTTGTCATAAGACAAGTTTGTACAATCCCATTTAATTCCATCACTTAATTGTGTAAAGTTTCTCGAGTCAAGTACGAGTCACTGAAGACGACCTTACTGTTGAGGTCGAAATAGTATCTGTCAAGGTACAATCAAGTTAAATGTTGTTTGCTGAGCGGGTCTATGACCAAAAGTGTCGTTCGACCAAGCAATGGCAAATGTGAAAGGACTGTAGTGATTTATTCCAGTTCAGAATTGAGAAAAAAGAAATGAGAAACGAGGAAACGAAAACCTAGTAGTAAAGCGTCTCTCTTCTCACTTTTTACTCCTCATTTCTCATTTCTTTATGTTAAAAGTGAGAGGTGCAAAGAAAGAAATGAGAAACGAAGGGTAAAAGATTAAAGTAGGATGTGTCACTTCTCACTTCTCATTCATTATTTCTCACTTCTAACGATTTACAGGGAGAAGCTAGAAGTGAAGAATCAGAAGTGAAAAAAAAGTTACACTGCGAAAAGTGAGCAAAGCAAAGTGAGAAGTGAAACATCTAACTACTTATTTCTCACCGTCACTACTCACTGTGAAAAGTGATAAGTTTGAAGTAAAAGTGAAACATGAGAAGTGTAAAATGAGAAGTGAGAAATAAAATGACTTACTTCTCACTCCTAATTTCTCACTTCTTATTTTAAGTTCTCATTTTTCATATCTTCTATTTTTTACGTCTCACTTCTCAATAATCACCCTTTTCACATTCACAATAGTTTGTTAAACGGCCAAACGACTTTTTCAGCCAAATTACCTGTTCGGTCAATAGGGTTCGCGATTGATAGACTTTCTGCTTGGCACACAGATTCTGTTTTTTCAATCTGTTTTGGGTTGCAGAAGAATAAATTGATGGGTGCGCAATTGATCGTAATTCTAATCGGTGATAACTTCTGCTATTAAGGGGGGTCCGGTAGCGTAGTTGGTTACACGTTCGCCTTACAAGCGAATGGTCATGGGTTCGATTCCCAACCCCTCCACCAAACCTTCGTCAGTGGCCGGATACGCAGCCTTATACGGTGGCGTATTGGGGAGCGCCCTTGCCGTTACGACTGCCTGATGACGACTGACAAATTGTTCTTCTCGGAGGCATTTCTCCAACGTACCCGGATAAAATGGTAACCGAACAATGCGTAACGATCATTGAATTCACGACACGGACAAATGGACACAATGGACTCACGGTGGACCACTCATGGACCACCAACGACAACAACAATGAATAATGGAAAATCTAAAAATAGATTCTGTGTGGATTCTGGCAGCAGAATACCACAGTAGATCACGGCACTGTAGCGGTTAAGTAACACAGAGTGCCTATCAAATGAATAAAGAAATAAAAAAAAACTTCTGCTATTAGAGCGTTTTATATTGCTTTGTACAGAAGTAATTTAATCAGTGTGCTGATTAATCATTTGATCATGTTTCTGCTCGGTGTGCAATAAGTTTACGCAATATTATGGTCTACGCCCCCTTCCCTACTAACTGTTAATGATAAGATGATACTCATTGTAAAAATATCATACTTAAAAATAGCGGCTCTGCAAAGTGTCACACACGACTGAGCCGACCAAATAAAATTCTTCTTCTTCTTCTTATTGGCATTACATCTCCACACTGGGACAGAGCCGCCTCGCAGCTTAGTGTTCATTAAGCACTTCCACAGTTATTAACTGCGAGGTTTCTTAGCCAGGTTACCAGGTTAGCATTCGTATATCATGAGGCTAGCACGATGATACTTTTATGCCCAGGGAAGTCGAGACAATTTCGAATCCGAAAATTGCCTAGACCGGCACCGGGAATCGAACCCAGCCACCCTCAGCATGGTCTTGCTTTGCTCTTATGCCAAATAAAAGAAATGGTTAAAAAAACGCAATCCGGTATCGCCCTGCTTCATGCGGTCAAAGATAGTTCGTTAGTATTATCGTTTTAAAAAATCAGGAACGGTCGCATCACTTATCAGAGTGAATCCAAATCCAACGATACCTAACAACTGAACTAATATTCCTTCCTTTGGTATTTGTGGACACACAGAGGTCTTTAAATAGCAAAAACAACCCATCAATATTTCTTTCATCTTTCAACTGACTGCAAGAACCTGACCGGCACAGTTATTATTATCATTTGATTCACTGAAACTTGCACACTGAAAATGTTTGGACAACCTAAGTCAATCATTCAGTAGATTCTTTATGCTATTTTAAGGATAGCATGTAATATAATGGCATTTAGGGTCCTTCTCATTTACAGAATTAAACTCAAACGTGACAGTTCGGAAATTAAAAAAAATCACACAGCCATAAGAATGGCTGGTGCTAGCCTGCAATTCCAATAAAATATCGATGAAAAATAATTCGATATCTGTCAAAAGTAATCTTGCTCTGCGAGCAGGGTTATTCAATAATTATCGAAATGTCACTTTTAAGTTTAATTTCAGTTTAATTCTCCAAGTGAGACAGACCCTTAGTGTGAATGTCAAGCAGTTATGGTTGGATCGAAATTGCATAAAGCGTAACGTAATATTTGACGCTATATCTTACATCGTGGTAATAATTCTTACCATATGACAAGCTCATTTTCATTATGCCTGTTCGGCCAAACGTCATTTTACGCCGTGCGACTCGTTCGGTTAAATGACATTTTCGGCCAAATAACCTTTTCTATCAAACTACCATTTCTACCAAACGGCGTTTCATCCAAATGATCTATTCTACCGAACAATTTGTTCGGCCTATTGTGTGGATTTTTTCTCGTCGTGGGACAAACAAGATACACAGGATTCTGTTTTTAAACGATTTTTTTTCGCTCGTATTTTTAATCGCGTGACTCCAATTTGCCACCAAAATCTATGCAACATATTTCAAAAATCCTAAATAATTCAAAGAAAAATCACATGGTAATTAATATGCGTTCAACATTTAGGATGGGTGCAAAATTGAGAAAGTGTAAATTGTGTAAAAACAGAATCCAATGTAAATCATTTAACGCTAAGCGGTTCGTGCTTCTAGTGTGCGCGTTGGTTCAATCGAAAGAATTGTGATCCCCATTCGAAAGAAAAATAAAACACCGGACCGGCATTGTTCAGAGTGGACTTCGGATCGTGTTATCGCTTACCATCCTGAACACATTACGTTGTGCGTTGAATTGGTTTGAAACATAATTTTCGCTTACCAAGGATTCCTTCCAACTGATTATTTATTCCTTTCCCGTGTCACTCATGGAGCTGCAGATAATTTCTTGGTCTCATTGTCAATGAGTCAAAATCTTCTTCCTCTTCTAACTCCGAATTAACCTTCCCGTCAAAAAATGTATCTCGTTTTATTTTCTAAATCGATTCTATGGCTTATTTAAGGTCAACTTTCCCGAAGAACCCACATTTTTTGAAGCCTCTAGCTATTTTAAATATCGAAAACAAAAACCGGTAAAGTGCTGCACGTATGAACCGGCATGAAAATTTCATCCGATGTTCGTTCAAAATCGGGAAAATGTTGGACTAATCTTGACAAACAGCGCTTTTTTGATGCTTTGTATTTATCTTTGAAAATACTTAAAGTCGTCAAAAATATGGGTTCTTGGGGAAAGTTGGCGATAAATAAAACAAAAAATCTATTGAACAAATGAAAATTTTTGACGGGATGGTCAATTGACTGTGAAGATATGGCCTCCATCGGTATGACCCGTTCGGTCAAATGGCACTTCTTGTCAAACAACCGTTTCAGCCATACTGCATTTTCCTCCAAGTGACATATTCGGCCAAGAGACTGCCAAATAACCAGTTAGAGAAAAAGATTGAAATACGAAAGGTCGAAGGGACAAATGGTCGAAAAATTCAAAAGGTCGATATAAACAAAAGATAGGAAAAGACTCCCTTCTTTTGCTTAAGCCTGTCATTGTAAAAATACGTACCGTTTTGGCTCAAATTCCGAACATGGCTAATACTCCGAAAATTCGCTTTTATATTGCCGTTTTGGCTTTATTCGTATAATTATTTCCATAGACTGTTAAATTCGTTTGTAATCTTGATTCTGAGTGGGGAAAACTGATGAAAAGGCTAGTATGAAGGTGCTAAACGCCAGTATTCGGAATATGAGTCATGTTCGGGATTTGAGTCAAAACGGTATCTTGTGTGGCAAACACAATGGATACGCTATGTGCAGGGAGTCGAGAATGTTTCTCAAAAACATGCTAGATCGCACCGAGCATCGAACTTGCCAATCTCACGTATTTGCTAAGATTGAAAGTAAAACACGGTGTAAGATGATTTTTGGACTATGTACGGAAAAGATAGCAACTGCTAAGCAGAATAAAAACGATTTGCTTTGTTCCACACTTAATCCTTGTGTTGGATAATAGTAGTTTGTGCAACTAGTTGTAAAGTTTTTTTTTCAGCACGAGTTGTACGTTTATCCAACGAGGCTTGCCGAGTTTGATAAATACTACGAGTGCTGAAAAATCGAGTTTTGCAACGAGTTGCACACGCTTTTTTTGCAATGACGAAAAATGGGCTTTAATATGATAAATCTTTACCAAAATTGTACAATCGAATTTACTCCACATGATCATTCATTCCAATAAATTATGTTGCGGCAGAGAACAATAAGATTCCATCTTATCGTGCCAAATTGCATTGCTTGAATAGCTTTGAAGCGATGGATGCAATTGCCTTTGGAAAATTGTGATGTTATGTCCAACAAACCATTTCATTTATTACGAGACGCTTAGAGTACACTATTTAAACACTCACCCAAACTAATTCAGCTAAATGAAGTCATATAATTACTGTCCCAATGTAGGTTTTTCATTATAGCACCCAAATTAGTGCTATAATGAATATTATGCAACCCATTTGAGTTGCATAATGGTCATTAAAGCACCCATTCTGTTGGTATGGAAAAGTAGGCCGTTTTATCACTCAAATGACAACTGTAAACCAGGTTTTATGATCAGGAATTGCACAAATTATTTTTTGATGCTTTTTTGGGTGAAAATAGTCAATTCATTTGATGAAATGTGTTTTGCGTGATCGTTCTACCAACAAGTTACAATAATTATCATGATGCCAAGAGTTATAGCCGAAATAACCACAAGTCTGTTAGTGTTCTTTCGCATCATAGGTGGTGTATTTGAATCACCCCTATTTGCAAAAAGTTCACTCCAACATGTTTCCATCTGACGAACATAGCCAATCCATCCACTGCAATTGCACTGAGAATTTTCCAAATTATCGCCATAAAAAATCATGTCCTTACCAACGTACCACATAGAGCGATGTGGCAGAATTTTGGTTTCTTTGGAAAGAGTTTCGTTTATGAATAGAATTTTCATATCGGTTCGAACTCTATATCCCGCAAAAGGAACGCAATCGCCTGCGGAACTGTTTTGTGATACCATCATGTCGTGCCCCCCCTCCATTCCACTAAGGCGAAATTTTAATACATGCCACCTATCGCACATCAGCTGCATTGTGGCCCACCGCTCGGGTAGTGAAAAATCCAAATTAAATTGTATGCAGCTAGATTGATTATTATGATAGTGATGCTGTAATAGTCGCAACCAGTCGGTAGATATTGATTGATTTAACGAAACAGGTGATTGATCCATTGGAAAAACAACGTTTTTCAACTTCCAATGAATTGTACCAGCCGCAAGACAACTTGTGTTAGTTATAGGGCCATAATTTGGATATGTCAATATTGGTTTTCTACATCTTGATAAAGATGTGAATGGGTCACTTGATGTTCTAGTTAATAAATTCAGCAAAGTAAAATATAATTCAAACATGACCATACGGATGACGGATGATAACTGGGTGGTAAGGTTCCAATAATCAAAAATGTACCATTGTTTTAACCTTGAGACAGTCTTGCCAGACAACTACCAAAAAAGTTTTCTACTGAACTTCTAGTTCCACAGATGAACTTTTGCTGCTAGCATAGTAAGTACAGAAAATGTCTAGTCGATGGCGTAACGTAACATTAAACCATTCAAAGGAAAAATAGCAACTCATTTGGAATACGATAAAAGCTAATTCAACTGTATACGTGTCCATCAAAAAATAATTTTTTGTTACTTCGCAATTGCTTATTTCAACCTCATTTTGCACAAGTGGCAATTCTGCTCATTACCATTTGGCTCTTTTCAAAAGATAGTCTTGATCAATTTAAGAAAAATAGAGCAAAACTATGGTGGTTTTATGTTACAACGTCTAGATGTACAGAATGTTTTTTTTAGTCTGAAAGGGTACTGCCACCATTTGTTCTAGTTGGCAAGAAGTTTCTCGAAATTCCCCAAAATTTATAAACATCGCCTTTTGCGTTACAAGAAAGTTCATAATACTAAAGATTTCAATAAAAAAAACCATCAGTTGCTTATTATGAATCATTTCTGATTAAGTCTTTTATGGAATTTGTGCTGTTCACGTGATTTGCATTACCAAGACATTAAATGCTTTATAATAGTTATATGAAATAAAAACGCCACCTTATCAACCCGAGATACAGAGGAGGCGAGCGAAACGGCATATTAATGTTATTTTATTCCATCAATTGCTTCAGATGTTTCATTTTTTATAGAGAAACTGTTCTCAGAAATGAAGTGCCTTTTGACTGAAATTGGTTTCTGATAACCAATACGTAGCTAAACTTGAGAAGCAATTTTCCTTAATTGAATCGCTTCTGAAATCGTAAAAAATAGATATCATGCAAATGAATTCTCGCGCTTGGTATCATATGTAAGAACATAACTGTATCGATCGACTTCTCTTCATCGATTTTATTTCTCGTTAGAAGCTCAACTGGATGAAAAGATATGACCATGATTGTTGCTTCTGGTGCAAGATACCGTCATCCTTTACCACACTACAGAAATTTGACGCATTGATAACAAGAACAGTAGCGCCTTAAATATATAAAACAAATTTTGAATCTTAAAAATTTCAAATCCAAATATCTGAAAATTTTAAAACATAAAAACATAGAAAATCTTTAAATCTGAATATTTAAAATCAAAATATCCAAAAATGTTTATATCTTTAAATCTAAAAATCCAAAAATTTGAAAAGGAAATCCAAAAATTTGGAAAGGAGTAAAGATTTAAAATCCAAAAAACTCTAAATGCTCAACACTAAAAACAGAAATAGTTGAAAAATTTAAAAAAATACATATGTAAGGACTTAAAATCTTAAATTTAAATAATCTAAAACTAAAAATAGTTCTGAAAATCTAAAAATCCAAATATTCAAAAATCTAAGCATAAAAAATCTAAGTATCAATACATTGAAAAAATAAAAACCCTGATTAATCCACTTAGTGGTAATGATGCCTTTCTCGTGCATTATAAAAATAGTATTTTGACTATAACTTTTGATTGGGCTATGGGATCCAGCAAATTTTCAACAGGACACAATGAGATTATCCGTCAAATGCAACTTGTTGCAGGCAAATCGATTAGTGGCGAGCATTTAAAAAGTCTGCGAGACTTTTTTGCGCACACACATGCATACACAGATACATACACACATATAGTATCTTTGAAATTAAAAATCTAAAAGCTAAGTAGAATATACAGTGAACTCTCTCGATATTTTCTCTTACTCGATAAAATTCAAAGTCTCTTGAATTTTGCATACTGTGTAAGTCTTAGTCTCTTAGTCGAAGTAATGTTCCCAAACATGTTCACCTCGCTAACTCGATGGAGTCAGAGTCAGTACACATGCACAATATATACGATGTCGGGTCATTTGGCCGAATGCCATTTGGTCGAATACCGTTTGACCGAAAAGTTAAAAAACTTATATTGTGAGTAATGAGTAGTAGGAATTACATGAAGTGTCCAGTGAGAAGTGATGAATGAGACATTTCGCACGTCTAATAATAGGAAATAGGAAGTGAATAGTGAAAAGAGAGGAGTGATTAATTGTAATAATTGAGAAGCGAAAAGTGAGAAGTTAGAAGTGAGAAATTTGAGAAATGAAAACTGTGAGGAGTGACAAATTCGAAGTGTGAAGTGTAGTGAAGTGAATAATGAAAAGTCAAAAAAGAAAAGTAAAAGCAAATAGTAAATTGTGAAACATGAGAAGTGAGAAATAAAAAGTATGAAGTAAGAATTGAGAAGTGAGAAGTAAAAAGTTGTTTGTTTTAATCTTTATTAGAGTGATTTAGAAGTAAATAGAGAGAGAAGTAAGAATTGAGAAGTTAGAAGTAAGAAATTTGAGAAGTGAGAACCGTGGAGTGAGAAGTGAAAAGTGTGAAGTAAAAAGTGGGAAGTGAAAGTGAAAAATCAGAAGCAAAAAGTAAGAAGTCAGAAGTTAGAAGTAAGAAGTAAAATATAAGAAATAAAGATAAAGTGAGAAATTCGAAGAGAAATATGAAGTGAGAACGGAGAAGTAAGGGTCAAGAAGTGCGAAGCGAATGGTGAGAAGTACAAAGTGAGTAGTTAGAAGAGTGAAGTGAGAACTGAGAAGTAAGACGATCAAGTAGCGAGAAGTGAAAAGTGAGGTGGAAATTGGAATTTTTCAACTTAATCTCTAATTCTTCTCATCATTCCTTCTCCTTCCTTTCTGCTTTTCTTGAGAAGATGTAAGTGAAAAAATTGTGAAGTGATAAGTGCTGACTTCGAACATTTCATTTCTCACTATGCATTTCGAGGTTTTCACACCTCATTTCACTTAATAAGGAAATAAATTTTAGCTTTTCGGCCAAACGGCCAAATAGCATTCTGTCAAGTGACCTTGAGCCATATTTCTACATGTTGTAAAATGTGTTTGATATGTTGGAAGAGAAATATAAATGTTTTCTCTATTTCGATACCTCCCCAACTCGATGGTCCCTTCAGTTCACTGTACATACGCAATTTTAAAATCTAGAAATTTGAAAACTTAAAAGCAGGAAATCTAAAAAATAAAAAAATTGTAAACTTGAGTTTGAAAATCCCAAAAACTTAGGAATTCAAAAGAAGCATCTAAAAATTTTAAAATCTTAATAATAAATATTTAAAAACCAAAAAAATTAAATTTCCAAATCTTGAAATTTTAAAATCTACAAATCGGAAAATCTCAAAATTGAAAATTAAGAAGACTAAAACCTAAACTCAAAAATACAAAAAAAAAACTAAACACCCAAAAATTTTAAAAAATCTCAGAATAATAGATTTAAAAAAATTGAAATCAAAAGAAAAAAGAGACTTGAAATATAAAAATTCAAAAACTGAAAAATTGAATAATCTAAACATCAAAAATTAAAAAAGAATCTAAAAATCCAAAAAGAAAACTAAAAAGTTCCAAAATCCTAGATCTTAAAATTTACTAATCCTGAATACTAAAACCCTAATGTATAAAAATTTAAGAATCTTCAAATAAAAGTTTAATATAAAGAAACTTCAAATGATAAAATCCTAAAATTCAAAAATCCAAAAGTTTAAGAATGTAAAAGCCTAAAAACCTACATATTCGCTTCGTGGCCATGCGGTTAGTGACGACTATCATCTAGACGCATATGCTAGGGAGTGTGGGTACGATTCCCGCCCGGGTAAGAGGAAACTTTTCGTAATCGAAAACTTCACCACTGGTTCACTGGGTGTTATGTGTCCTGTTGTCTCAAGCTAGGTGTTCAGTGTGCAGTCTGTACGACCTCTGGTCGAAGACGGTGTTCATGTCTTTCCTGTCTTTTAATTTCAAAATTTCAATTATCTAGAAATCTCAAAAATCTAAAATTATTTTTTTTCAAATCTTTGGTCTAAAAATTTGAAAGTCCCAAATTTTAAAATTTAAAAATAAATCCAGTGATCTAAACATCCAACAATCTAGAAATTTATAAAGTATACTACCCAAAATTTCTAAGTAAAAATCTTAAGATCAGAACAATATAGAAATCAAAATTTTAAATTAAAAAAAAATTAAAATCTAAACAATAAGACAAAAAAAATTAAATTAAAAAAAACTAAAATTGAACAAAGGCTTAAAATTTATAAATCCTATAAATTGAAAAATGACAAAATCTAAAAATTCCTCAATCCAAAAATCTTAAGTTCTTAAAGATTAAAAATTTAAAAACAATAATGTTTTAAGGTCTATACATTTTAGATGACTTTGCTGAAAAGATATCGCATCTGATCATCACCTCCTCATCGGCGAAATACGCCTGCGCATTGCGCGGATTCGTCAGCAGGAGGAAAGAGTTGGACGACGATTCAACACACGCCGACTGGAAGTACCACGGTGAAACTGTCCTTTGTTGAAGAACTGGAGACGCGTGCTGCAGAAATTCCGCAAGGTGACAGCGTGGAAGACCAATGGACCGCCATCAAGAATGCCTTCATCGCCACCAGCGAGAGCAATCTGAGCAATCTGAGCGAACCCAGAGACAACAATGGATCACCAATGAGACCTGGAGGAAGATAGAGGAGCGAAGAGAAGCCAAAGCTGCGATAGAGCGATCGAAAACTAGAGGAGCCAACGTCTTCGCCCGTCAATGATACGTAGCTCTTGAGAAGGAAATAAAACGCTCATGTCGACGGGACAAGCGAGCGTGGGCAGACTCTCTGGCCGACGAAGGAGAGAAACCGCAGCAACCGGGGACATTCGCCTCCTCTACGATATCTCACGACGCTTAAGCGGGGCGAAGATGAATGCAACGATGCCTGTGAAAGACGCGAATGATCAGTTATTGACTAGGGTTTTAGTACCGGGAGTACCGGTACCGGAATTCCCGGGAGTACCGACCAATTTTCGGTACCGAAATACCGGTACTGGCTTAATGAAAGTACCGGTATTTTCGGTACTAAGGAAAAAGTTTTGTTTAAAACTTCCGATGGTGAAAACCACATTATTTGAATGCAGCAGCTAGTAAGAAAGATATTTTTTTTTACTAAATAACACCTGACAATAGAGGTAATAAACTATGCAGGATGATTGTCGCTGCGGTTCCCTTTGTTATCGTCCCCAAACATGTTGGCTACCTATCTGTCTAAAACGTACTCATTTTTTCTTCGTTGACATATATTGACCTATCCTTGCCAGCAAAAGATGTTTCGCCAGTGACGACAGCGACAATCAATTAGGACAAACGTCAGGCGTCCGATGACGTACCTCAAGACAATCAAACCGCAACGACATCGTCACATCCCAAAAAAATCGTCACACTTCATCAGTATTTTCCCAAATCGTCCCCGCTTGAGGCAAGAGTGTTCCTGTAAGTTCGATTACTGCACCAGGATTCGTAAAGATTGTAAGACAAGAGTTAACGTACAACGACTCAGAAAAAGCTGAAAGGAAAATACTTGTCAATGCTTCATGATTCACTAGCAACAGTTCGCCCTACTTCTGTAGACTCAGAAAGAGCTTTCTCTGTTTCTGGAAGCTTCGCTACTAAAATACGATCCCATATGTCTGACGAAACATTGATTATGCTGTGCGTTTTGAAAGCATATTTCAAGGATAAGGACAAGCCCCAAGACAAATGTTGAATACATACAAAGCAATGAATAAAGTTTGAATGGTTACCACTAAATCCTGACTTTTTATTGATTTTAATGATTTTCGAAAAAAAAAATCCAGTACCGGTATTTTCCCGGTACTCCCGGTACTGCGGGGTTCAGTACCGTAGTACCGGGACTCGCCAAAAAGGGTCGGTACTGAAAACCCTATTATTGACCGACCCAACTGACCAGCTGAAACGCTGGTTCGAGCACTTCGAACAACTTTTTCAAGTGCCAGCCAGGCCATCACCACCTCGGCATGATCTGGCTAGGATCCGACGTATAACACGCGTCAATACCGAAGCTCCATCACTGCTAGAGATTCAAACAGCCATCCAAAGCATGAAATCGAATAAAGCCCCAGGGGTCGATCGCATATCAGCCGAGATGCTCAAAGCTGACCCCATGACATCCGCTCAACTACTGCATCGTTTATTTCGTAATATCTGGGACACCGCAACTTTCCCGGTCGACTGGATGCAAGGTATCTTAGTGAAGGTGCCCAAAAAGGGTGACCTGACTGTATGCGATAACTGGCGAGGCATTATGTTGCTGTGTACCGTTCTCAAAGTTCTGTGCAAAATTATCCTAGCCCGGATTCAGGAGAAGATCGATGCGACTCTCCGGCGGCAGCAAGCCGGATTCCGTGCCGGAAGATCCTGTGTGGACCATATTGTCACGCTCCCCATCATTCTGGAGCAGGTCTCCAGTCTATAACCATGGAGCACCTAAACGACTTCGAATTGGCTGATGACGTTGCACTCCTCGCGCAACGGCGCTCTGATATGCAGAGTAAGCTCAACGACCTTGCCGAGCGCTCCTCTTCGGCAGGTTTAGTCATCAACGTCAACAAAACCAAATCGTTGGATGTAAACACGGTGACTCCTTCCAGTTTCACAGTAGCCGGGCAACCAGTGGAGAATGTTGAAAGCTTCCAATATCTTGGTAGCCAAATGGCGTCAGACGGCGGTACCAAGATCGACATAGGCGCACGGATCAAGAAAGCAAGGGCTGCCTTTGCGAGTTTAAGAAATATCTGGAAAAACAGGCAGATAAGTGAACGCACCAAAATACGAATTTTCAACTCTAACGTGAAATCTGTGCTGTTATACGCTAGCGAAACATGGTGTGTATCAGTGGAGAACACTCAACGGCTGCAGGTGTTCATTAACAGATGCCTGCGGTATATAATTCAGGCCTGGTGACCTCACAACTGGATCTTAAATCGTCGTTGTCACCAGAGGCCGTTAGCAACAGAAATTCGGGATCGGAAGTGGGGCTGGGTCGGCCACACTCTACGTAGGAGCGGAAACGAAATCTGTAAACAAGCATTAGACTGGAACCCAGCGGGACATCGCAGCAGAGGCAGACCCAGAGGCTCATGGCGGCGAAGCCTCAATAAAGAAATAAAAGAAGTCGACCGAAATCTAACCTGGCAACAGGTTAAAGCGATAGCCGGGCAACGCTCAGGATGGAGATCTTTCAAGTCGGCCCTTTGCACCACCGGAGGTGTACAGGATCCATAAGTAAGTAAGTAAGTTTGCTGAATTTCAAACTTATTGAATCCTTTTTTACTCCCAATCACAACAGCTCAACGTATTTTTTTTTTTGTAAAATCATGAAACTAAAATCGATTGTGCAGCATAACAATGCATAACCACGCAAACGATCTAGCATTGTGTCACCACTGTACGCGTGATGATTTTCCAAAATCGTATTCTTAAAAAAATGTCGAAAAAACGTAGTATCAAAGATGACAAAATAGTGGCTCCGTAATTTAAAGAATCTAAAAAATCTAAGAAACTAAAAATTTCAAAATCTAAAAATTCAAAAAATTTAAAATTTTTAAAGATAATCAAAATTTAATAAAAGATGGGTACCTGAACAAATATGATACCTCTAGAAATTCTATGGTTTTTTAAAAATCACGCTTCAAAAACATTTAAAATTATTCTTGGAAGCAGTGAATTGTGTCGAGCATAATGCTTCTAAAATAAATAAAATGTCAAATTTTTACATCATGTATTGTTGAATCAAATATGTTTGAAAGGAATGTCTAGTCCCTTGCTTATAGATTCTAATGCTGGTTTTCCATTATAGCACTAGTAGGCCGTTTTATCTCTCAAACACAAACTGTAAAACAGGTCCCGGAAAATTTAGTTAAGCTCGCAGCTATGGAACACGGTATCGTTATAACACAAATCACAAACAAGACTCATATTCCGAACACTCGTTTTTGGAAAAATATATTAAGCTCTTTTAGTGGAATGTATTAAACCGTCTAAGACGAATTAAGTACTGTCCATTTAATTCCACTAGTTAATTAACTAGTGGAATTAAATGGACAGTACTTGACTCGTTTTTGAATGGCCATGTCATCTTTATTAGTGTACATTATTTGCATAGGATATTGAATTCGTTTGTAATATTGATCCTTCGTATCTAAAACAGATAAGAATTTTAATTTTAAGTTGCCTAAACGTCGGTGTCCGGAATATGAGTCATGTGAGTCATGACTCCGTTATTGACCAGAGCTTTCGGAATTATTCAGAAAACCAATTAAATGGCGCTTGAGGTTAGCATCCCATTCTCAATGTTCACGTTTCGGAATCTCCAATATTTTTAGTCAATAACGGCGACGGCCACGTCCTTAAGGTCATATAGGAAAGGAATTCTATTATAATTTGGTTATTATTCTATCAGGATTCACTTCGGTAAGCGATGCGATCTATGAAATGGGATATAAATACTAAATACGCGCATTGAAAATACTCTGCTCACGTTTCTACCTACCAAACCGGCGTTTAACCAAAAATACGACCAAACGCGCACTATTGTCAGATTTTCTGGATATGATACACTGCGCGGCGTTTGTAATGTTCCCAAATGGGTACTTGCACAAAACTTCACGCGGCGAATGACTGTCGAAAGGTACGGCCGCGCCAAACTATACACCGCAATGCTATTCACCCATAAGAATCAAGTAAGAGAAAATCAGACAATAGTTAGGGGCCGTACACTAATTACGTAAGCAATTTTTCTGGGTTTTTCAACCCCCCGTCCCCTCCATGTAAGATTTTTCCCATACAAATCAATTTTTATTTATATGGAGCGTAAGAAAATGGCCGAACCCCCCTCCCCCCATAAGTGCTTACGTAATTAGTGTACGACCCCTTACTTAATTTTACGCCCACTAAAGCAGAAAAAAAATATTCCGAATGATCGCACGTTCGTTCTGCATACCCACTTCTTGAGAACACGAAAACGCACTCTTTATTTGTTCACAGACCGCACATAGCACAACCCCGGATTTCTTGTCCTAACACGAAAACGTCCAATCATGCACTCTTGCGCGATCGTACTGCATCCAACACAAAACACGAACAAACCTGCACTGATCAATGAGTCATGTAATGTTCCGGATCGGAGGCAAAACGGTACCAATAATTGGTGGTTGGACTTCAGTGAAAAATATGGATATCATTGAAGAGTATCCACTAGATACATTCACAAGGTAAGTGCAATAAAATAACGATCAATACTTACAATGAAAACAGTGTTTGGACGTGCTTATTTCCTCCACTATTTGTACATTTCCTCTATTTTCTGAATAAACATGAATTTTGTGCGGAACCCCATGTTAACCAAACAAAAAGAATGTTGAACCCGATCAGCCTATGTTTTATCATTGAAAAAAATAGCGATTGCAACTCGTTTTTTCAGCCTTTCGTTATTGATAACCGGACATGTAATTGGCAGAATAAATTTATACGAAAAGGTTCAGGATATCTTGGTTCTAGAAAAGATGTTATGCATTGACGAGCAATTCTTTCGAATGTAAAATTTTTATTTCAATAGTAGTTTCCATTTATGTGGTTCACTGTTCTGTGGTCTTACGATTTTACTTTTAAAAGATGTATGCACCCACAAGAACATTGCGAAAAAAAACCCTTTTACCAACAGATCAGTATAATAAGTACACAGATAATAACCACAAAAATCACACTCGCAGTTCTGTTAAGTTTACTCCTATGATCTCCTCTAATCATTGGTGGCACTTGCAGTTCTTGTACTTGTACTTCACGGTCATAATGTTTGTTCCAACATACCCATAGCCGGCGCACGTAATTGATCCACCCCGTGCAATTGCAGTGCAAGGTTTCCAAATCATCGCCAGAACTCAACATGTCCCCACCAACATACCACATAGCGAGATGAACCATTACACTGGGTCGATAGATACTATTATTGAAGAGCATACTTTTCATGTCTGTTCGAACGACGTATCCTGCGAAAGGAGTACACTCATGCACTGGGATGGGCCGCGGTACCGTCCTATTATCGCGAGCCGCATTGCTGCTCAGGAACATTGTCAGCACACGCCATTTGTCGCACATCAGGTGCATATGGGACCATTTTTCGACCATGGAAATTCTCATAACGAATTGAATACAGTTGGACTGATTTTGGTGACGATGGTACTGCATAAGTCGCAGCCAATCTCCAGACTCTGATGGATTTGTGGCTTTTGTTATAGGATCCTCAGGAAAGTAGACTTCCTGTAAGCTCCATTTGTAGGTTTCATTTAGATCACAGCTCCCATCCGGAATTGGACCCTGATTTGGGTAGCTCAACATGGGAATAGTGCAGTTCATCGATTCTCGTTCGGTGCAAATCTCGGGGATGAAGCACAAAGAACAAAGAATAACCGAAACATAACTGAGTGGAATATTTTGACTATGGTCTGATCAGGTAAAGTACAGTACAGTCGATTAATATGCTTGAAGTTGAGTGCTCCCATTACGCTTTTTGTATAATTGACTCTTATCCATACGAATTCTAGAAAACATAAGTTAGTTATTCATTTGGAGCACATGATAAGTGACGAAGTTTCTGCGAAATATGGTGAAACTTTCAATGGTCTATAGTTATAAAGAAAAACAATGCTTCAAGTAACTTTATTCTCTAGTATAATGATGCCCATGCAGGTCGACAATATGAAGAACATCTGTTCCATTAATAATAACATGCTTTTAGCCTATGAAAAGTAGGGGAAGAGGATCGGTTATGGGCACCCTTTGGTATTTTCTCTATAACTTTGGTGTTATACCGTCATTTGTATCAAAATGCGATGGAAAGCTATTCGAAGAACTTTTCTACTAGCAGATAAATCAGCTTGATTTCGGGATTGTATGTTCAATTATTTATATTTATTGCATTCATTTATAACAGAAAATCGCGCTTTGTCTTCCAAAAAACAAAACAATGATATTTTAATAGCATCGGATACTCATAGCGCATAACTCAGAAAATAAAACAAGTTTTCAGGTTTTTATTAGTTCTAACAGGAGATATATCGCTTATATAGGAGATATATCCCTAGGATACCCACTGCCCAGAACCGAACTGTGCCCAAAACCGAACCACTTCCTCTACATAAAAGTTAACATCTATTCCGCTCGGGCCATAGCTGCAAGTCGCCAACCACGCAGTCTACGGAGGATCTGCAAATCAAGACAAAATTTTCAAAACGACTTATCTGCTTTTGTAAACAAAGATTCAAACGACGATTTGACGAATCTGGAATCTAGCGGAAGTCTTCATCTACCTATTGATGGTGTTAGTTTGCGTGGGAGAGCTATCAGATTCGTCAAATCGTCGTTTGAATCTTTGTTTACGAAAGCGAGTCGTTTTGAAAATTTTGTCTTGAAATAATCTCACATCCAATCGATTTGGGTTAGGGACAAAAGGTCGATGGGACAAAAGTTCGAAACACGAAAGGTCGAAAGACAAAAAGTGGAAGGACAAATGGTCGAAAAAGACAGAAGGTTGAAAGGTACAAAAGGTCGAAAGAACAAAACGACGAACGGTATAAAAGATCGAAAGAACAAAACGTCGAAAGGGACGAAAAGTCGAAAGAGACAAAAAGTCGAAAAGGACAATAGGTCGAAAGGGAACAAAAAATCTGAATAGACGAGAAACTGAAACGGAGAAAATCAATCTCGCACAATACACCGCCGGAAATAAGTATAAAGACAAGCATGATTTTCATACATTTTCATCATGATTGAGGATCGATATCTCGATTCGTAGCGATTCGATTTGGCTGAAATTTTACTAGGCACCTGTTTTTAACTTGAACTTTCGATCTTTGAGTGAATTGTATACACCTCTGTTGATTTTGACCTCAAAATCTGGAAATAATTATAAAGACACCACTTTTTTATATGGAGCTCCATACAACGGAACTGTCTTTATAAATATTTCCAACAGAAACGCGTATAACCAGAATATATGCAAATGTAACTATCATTGAATAAAAATTCAAGTCATTTTAGGCTTGTTGGCAAAATATCAGCCCAATCGAATCGCCAAGAATCGAGATATTGACTTCCCAATATGGCCATTTTATATGGAAACCGAGCTTGTCTTTATACTTATTTCCACCAGTGTACAAGTTTTATTATTTGGTACCAAATGTGTAGGGAGGTACGCGCTACTACGCCTTTCAAATATTTATCCGATAATGGTGTCTAACTCTAAGAAATCAAACTTAGATGCCTTTCGCCATATTGATTCCAGAAAATTAACTCCTAGTATACCGCTGTAAGCACACTCAAAGTGGGAAGTTAATTACCTCTTCTTTGAAATTGCACATTCTTCAACTTTGATTAAAGAGATGAGTATATTACTTCTACTTGAAGTTATATGCATTTCACAATTTCCTTTGGAAAACACCAAACTAAGTCTTGTTATCAACTTATTGTTGATCGACCTTGTGTCCCTTTCGACCTTTTGTCCTTTCGACTTTCTGTTCCTTTCGACGTTTTGTCTTTTCGATCTTTTGTCTTTCCGAACTTTTGTCATTTGGACCTTTTGTCTTTCGACCAACTGTCTTTAGGGACATCAGTGGAGGCAATGAAAACCAAATCTCTCTAATTTTATTGTTCTTCATCCACCACCGCTGCCCTCGCTGCCTCAGCCATCATCGGCCTCTAGTCGTGAACTCCTAGCGATGCGATGGGCTATTGGATCTATCGCAACCGAAGCCATTGCATCCGATCCTCATCAAGCACAGAATGATAATAAAATGCGCCCACTTCTTTCATGCATCTTCGCAGACCCACCGGCATTTCTACCGCTGGTGACTGCATGCTGTCGCTGTGTAGGTAAACACAGCGAACGAACGAACGAAACGAATAATGCGCGAGCAAAAAGCACGTCAGGACGCGCTGCTGTCACAAATTGTAATGACTCGCACACGGTAGGCACTGCTTCTTTTATACACAAAGAAAATCTTCCGGTAGACCCGAAGGCCCGTGACATACCGCATTCTGATGTCCATGTTAGGAATGCACGAGATTGGTTACATATGAAATATTACTGGCTTTGACAAGAATTGAAATTTTCAATAGCTTATCGTTAATAATCTTAAGTTTCAATGAAATAGGCAAAATGGTGGAGAGTGTCCGAGTCGATTGATATATAAATCTTAAAAATCCATCGAAAAATAAAGGCGCTAGTAGCGTTCAAAATCTTCCCTTCCAGCGTAACGCTCTCGATTTCCAAAAATCTAAATGACACCCAGTATAGTAAAGAAAGACGTAAGTCCTACGTCAAAATTAAAACGTTTTGATTTTGGTTTGAGTTGTCGGGGGTGGAGTCAAGGTTCGCCGAACATGTTTGAGCATTTGTAGTGAAGTTGCACAAACCCCCATATATTTTTTATGGTTGGTGCTCGAGTTGGTGCTTCGGTCGTTCGTGTGTGATATTGTTGGTCGAATAAATTGATTGTTCGTGCCGCTGTTGGTAAAACTTGATGGACGTTTGAATAAACGAGATGTGGAGTCAATGTTGGTCAAACTGCTTGACCGTGTGTACGTTCCATTAGAGAAGCGCATCATATTGTATTAAAATCGACGCTTTTCAGAAACACCATTTTCAACAAGGGGTCGTTCAACAATGATGTCACAGGTTTTAGGGGGGGGAGGGGGTCTAAGATTTTGTGACACTGCATATTTTTTTTACCAGTTCATTTATTTGGTAGGCTCAGTCGTGTGTGACACTTTGCGGAGCCACAATTCTCAAGTATGATATTTTACATGGTATATCATCTTATCTTAACAGTTAGTTGGGAGGGACATAGACCATAATACTCGTGGCGACTCAAGGTTAAAAACTTAATACAGGACGGACGGGGTAGGGATTTGGGTTTAGGTTATTTCAGCTGCTCATCCGGGCGTTTGACGTTGAACGTTGAAAACGATTTTGCGTGACGTCGTGCTCGATTTTGGTTCGTCAGGAGCATCTTCCGGATGGCCAGAGCTTCGGGGTACATGGTACAGAGAAACAGAATCGGACAAGAAAAAAAACTGAGAAAGAGAAGAATATAGGCATTAAACTTTGATGTCGGCCAAGCAAAGGAAGGCATAGATGGCCTGCATATATATCACATCGCGATCTCCCAAAACACCTCTTATATCCCGGAAGGGTTGTTTACCTCGGGCCACAAGGGTATCCAATAGTTGCTCTCTGGAGGCGTCATTTTCCGAGCAATACCAAACTACGTGATCGATGTCATCGTAACCGGCTCCGCACCTACATAGGTTGCTCTCGACCAGGTTTATTCTGTAGAGATGTGTGTTTAGTGAATAGTGATTGGACATAAGCCTCGACATCGTGCGAATGAAGCCTCGACTTAAGTCCTCACCTCTGAACCACGCTCGCGCAGAAACTTTAGGAACTATGGAAAATAGCCACCGTCCAAGTTCATTGTGTGACCAAATCATTTGCCAATTTTGAAGAGTACTCTGACGGACTAATGGGAAAAACTCGTTATTCGAGATTTGTCTATCATAAACTTCACCTTCCTGTGCGCCCACCTTTGCTAGCGAGTCCGCCTTCTCATTGCCATAGATTAGGCAATGGGATGGGACCCATACAAAGGTAATCTTGAATGATCTTTCGACCAAATCACGCATCTGCTCTCTTATAGTTGTAAGAAAGTAAGATGCGTGCTTAACAGGTTTCATCGACCGGAGTGCCTCGATAGAACTAAGACTATCCGAGAAGATGAAATAATGGTCTACGGGCTGATTGGAAATTATCCCCAAAGCGAAATTAATTGCTGCCAGCTCAGCAACATAAACCGAACACGGTTCCTGAAGTTTTCGGAAGGTGGTTGAACTTACGTTGAAAACACCGAAGCCAGTGGATCCGTTAATGCGAGAACCATCAGTGAAATATCTGTTATTGCAATTGACATGTTCATATTTTTCAGAAAAAATGAAAATGGAAGGGATAGATATTTGTCGAAGATGATCTGGTATTCCTTGAATGGCGTGTTTCATGGACAGATCGTATTCAATTGAGGAACTGCCGTTGACGAAGTGAACTCGAGGTGGATTATAACATGGAAGACAAAGATCTGACGATATGTAGTTGAGATAGACTCGCAGGTATCTTGAACGATGAGCCAGTTCAAGCATATTATCGAAGTTTTCTAATACAAGTGTGTTACTTGTTCCACATTTGATCAGTATTCTAAGTGAGAGCTCCCAGTAACGGTGCTTTTAAGGAGTGACTCACCAAGCACCTCCAGGCTCATGTTATGCGTTGAATGCATACAGCCAAGGGCAATACGCAAACAACGATATTGAATTCGTTCCAATTTGATCAGGTGGCAATCAGCTGCTGAGAGGAAGCAGAAAGAGCCATACTCTAAAACAGAGAGAATAGTCGTTTTATATAGTTTGATGAGGTCTTCCGGGTGAGCGCCCCACCAAGTTCCAGAGATAGAACGGAGAAAATGGATCCTTTTCGGCATTTCTCTAACAAATAATCAATATGGGTTTTCCAGGTACACTTGGAATCAAACCAGACCCCAAGGTATTTAGAAGATAAAGATTGGTTTATGTCATCTTTCAACAGCTTTAGTTTCAATTGAGCTGGGTACCGCTTCTTAGTAAACACTACCAATTGAGTTTTTTGCGGAGAGAACTCGATCCCTAAATGTCTGGCCCAAACAGTCAGGTTATTTAGGAATTTTGCAATGGTCTTTGCAGGACATTTGCACATGAACCTCTTAGGGAGATCACGGCATCATCTGCAAGTTGTCTAAGCGTGCATTGTCCTTCCAAACAATTGTCAATATCTTTAACATAGAAATTGTAAAGCAAGGGACTTAAACATGAACCTTGGGGAAGGCCCATGTAGCTATTTCTGGAAGTTGTCAGAGTGCCGAGAGTAAAGTTCATATGTTTTACTGACAACAAATTGTACAAGAAATTATTCAAAATAACGGGTAATCCACTACTGTGCAAATTTTCCGACAGTACTTCTATGGAAACAGAATCAAAAGCGCCCTTAATATCCAAGAAAACTGAAGCCAGTTGCTCCTTGTGCGCATAGGCCAGCTGTATATCTGAAGAGAGCAACGCTAGACAGTCATTTGTTCCTTTACCTTTTCGAAAACCGAATTGAGTGTTTGACAGTAATGCATTTTGCTCGACCCAATGGTCAATTCTTGAAAGGATCATTTTCTCCAATAATTTCCTCATGCACGATAGCATGGCAATCGGTCGGTATGAATTGTGATCAGACACTGGTTTCCCAGGCTTTTGAATAGCTATTACTTTGACCTGTCGCCATTCTGGGGGCACAATGTTGTACTCCATGAAACAGTTGTACAGGTCAAGTAATCGTCTTTAGCGATATCTGGGAGGTTTTAAGAAGATTGAATTTGATATTATCGCATCCCGGAGAAGAATTGTTTGATGAAAGAAGAGACATAGAAAGTTCCAGCATTGAGAATGGTCCACCCAAAGAACCGGGATCAGTGACTGATTCTCGAAATAGCGGTTCTGCTGGTACGGAATCTCGGCAGACCTTGTTTGCGAAGTTGAATATCCATCGATTGGAGTATTCTTCACTCTCATTGGTGGAAATGCGGTTCCGCATGTTGCGGGCCGTTTTCCAAAGTGTTGTCATTGAGGTTTCTCGTGATAGTCCCTCAACAAAACGTCGCCAGTAGCTACGTGTTTTAGCCTTGAGAAGATTTTTGAGCTTTCTTTCAAGCCTCAAATACTTTTCGAAAAGCTCAGACCTTCCGTGTTTACGGAAAGCCTTGAAGGCATCAGATTTCTCGGAATACAACTTAGTACATTCATCATCCCATCCAGGAGTGGCTGGTCTTCTTATGACAGATGTACTTGGAACGCGTCGTTTCTGTGCTTCTAGTGCGCTTTTATGAATCAATTCGATAAGGAATCGATACTCATCCAGTGGAGGAAGAATATCAGTTGATTCAATACCAATTTTACCGCCGATGAATTTTTGCCAGTCAATGTTTTCGTGAGGTCGAAAGGAACATTAACTGGCACTGATCGTTGATAGCCGCTTTTGATTGTGGTGACTATCGGCATGTGGTCACTACCATGGGGATCTTGGATTACCTTCCACGTGCAATCTAATGATAGTGAATTAGAGCATAAAGACAGATCTATTCGACTTTCCTGACCTTGAGGTCCTATTCGAGTTACTTCGCCTGTGTTCAAAATATTCAAGTTGAAATCGTCGCACAAATCATAGAAAATAGGCGCTCTGTTATCGTCTCTAGTTTCGCCCCATGCAATACCATGTGCATTCATATCACCCAGTATTAAAACTGGGGATGATAAAAGAGAGACTGCGCTCCAAAGATGCCGACGATTAAGTGAGGCATTTGGGGGAATATACACTGAAGCTATGCAAAGGTCTTTATTCTTTACATTTACTTGGCAAGCGACGATTTCTAAACTATTAACAGTCGGAATGGGAATTCTGTAGAAAGTGTGACATTTTTTGATTCCCAAAAGAACGCCACCATAATGATCATTCCGATCTTGGCGAATAATGGTAAAATCGTGGAAGTTGATTTCATCTTCAGAAGAAAGCCATGTTTGCCAGAGTAAAAATATATCGCAATCGGTGTTGCGAATTAACAACTTACACACGTCCAAATTATGTTTCAAACCGTGACCGTTCCACTGTAGCACAGTGATTGTATCTTGTATGGCCGTATTATCCATCGAAAGATACAAGTCCTGCAAGAAGGGCCATGAAACAGTCAATTGCTTCAGATAACTTTCAACTGTTGGAATAAAGAGGTCAATGATTGGCCTCAATGAATTCGGAATATTGAATAAGTTCAAAATACGATCCACAAGGTCCTTAAAGGATATCAATCCTCGCTTGGACGAGATTCTTTTCTTGGAAGTGCGAGTAGCAGGTTTCTGCTCAGAGATATTCCTTGACTGATGTTTCTTTGTAACATCAGTTTTAGGCAATGGCGGGAATATCCTACTGCAACATGGGTCAAAAGGAGCAGTATAGACAGGTTGCTTCGGAATTTTAACTAATCCCCCATTACCATCAGATTTAGGCAAGCTTCTAGGGATGATTTTTGTTTTCTTACGGTAAGTGTACCTCCGCAGAATCATCCATATCGGCTACGTCAGAGTCCGATTCGTCTATGAAAATCTATGGAAAAATCTATGGAAAAATAAAAAACACTTACTTGAACGGCAGCTGAAATAGCAGCCGTTGCGTTGGCAGTTGCGGATGTGTCTTGCGACTTCACCATTTCTGCGTACGACTGCTTAGAGCGCTGTACTAACGAGCGCTTAACTTTTGGGTGCGCTTTTGTACACCGGGCATTCTTGCAAACCATGGGAGGGTCCATGCCACAATAAGCGCACTTTGTAACTTGTTGTTGGCAGGACTCCTCCCTATGCTTTTCAAAACATTTGCCACAACGGGGCTTGTTGTCGCAAAACTCGGCAGTGTGCCCCAACTGTTTGCAGTTGGTACAATTGAAAACTCTGGGTACAAAAAGACGCACCGGAAACAACATATTTTCGATATCTACATATTTTGGGAGTATCGAACCGGCAAACGTTACCCGTAGCGAACCAGACTTCGAATAAACTATTTTACCATCTACCATAGCTGCTGAATGCAATTCCTTGCAGTCCAGAATATCCACGGTAGACTGCAGGGCATTCTTTAAACGGCCTTTTCCTGCAAGTACATCCTTGCAAGTCAGGCTCGCTGCGTTAATTACGCCTTCAATCTCGACCTCCCGCGACGGGACATAAACCAAATATTCCACATTATAGTTCTGGTCTTTTGCGATAGCATTTGCATCCTGGTATGTAGGTGCGGTTACACGTAGTTTGTTCCGATTGATCTGATGAAAATCAGTTTTCGGAAAACGACGCGTCAAGTCACGTTTGATTCCTAAAAATCAATACTTTTCACTTTCTGCCGGAAATAAACAACCCAGGGACCAGGTGATGTGGCCTGGTAAAATCGCGTGCGAACGACATTGTCTTTGGGAGGCGTTTCGCCTCCACTCACTTCATCCATGTATCAAAGATAAAAAAAAAAACTTAAATAAATTTATTTAAGAAAAAAAATATTTTTTTGGACCAGGCTAATGCCCACTCTTTCTGCACTGTCCGATTCTTTCTGTCGAGAAAAAGTGTACCCAACTCCACCGCATGCAAACAATACAAAGCGAATAGGTACTTAGCCGTTTTGTTTCTGCCTTTGTAGGTGCCAACGAACGTCGTCGTACGGGGATGGATGATGCTCTGTCCGAGTGCTGATTTGACGGCGCTGTAATGATTACCGGTTGGTAATTTACCAATTACAGCCCGCTTCCTTCTGGTCGCCAGGAATTCACCTTGCGAAACTTCGGTGCCGTATATTTGGCAAAGTAAACTTGAAAAAGCACTTTATCGAGTTCGCATGAAGAGATCCAAACTAAATGCGTCTGACTCGGTCCGATGCGACACAGGGAATGAGTGACACTGCATATACTAGGTATACAAAAAGTGTGACAGAGGGGAGAGGGGTCTAGAAATCTCAAAAAGTAGTGGACGTCATATTTGAATCGTCCCCAAGAGAAGGTACAGCCGAGATAAAATCTCTTCAAAGTGCACATAACATCCGCTTGGCGACGGCAGAAAGTTGAACTTGGTAGCAGTGAAAGCGCTCGCCGGAGGGAGAGACAGCAAAAATGTATTCGCATTGATGGCGTCTAGCTCGTTCCAGCGATAAATCATCGAGTGGCCGACGCACGCTATGTTTAAAGGCAACTATTATGCAAAGTGAATGCACCTCGGATGTTAAGCCGTTAGATCACAGTTATTGACCTCTAGTTTAAGGATCTGTGTCGATTAAAATATTTCATCGGTGAAATTTTGACTTTTTACTATTTAAGGTAATATTTTCACCTAAAAACCTTTTCTGATTTTTAAATTTTTTGAAACAGGTTATATACAATCATTTTATATAAACAATATTTTTCATATGATGAAAATACCAGAAGTTATATTGAAATTACTGCCAGTCTTAAATGTTCTTACGGTTTATTATGAATAGATGTGGAGCCTTCCTTAGCCGTGCGGTAAGATGCACTGCTACATTGCAAGACTATGTTAAAAGTGGCTGGGTTCGATTCCGGTCTTGTCTAGGAAATATTCTCGCCTCCCCTGGACATAAAGTATCATCGTAGCCTCATGATATACGAATGCGAAAATGGTAACTTGGACTATAAACCTCGCAGCTAATAACTATGGAAGTGCTAAATGAACACTAAGCACCGAGGCGGCTTATGACAGAGTGGTTGATGTAATGACAAGAAGAAGTATTATTAATTTTAAGAACATAATATCACTCTTTAACATTTCAAATCAACAAAAATTAAAACTACGAACTAGTTCAAAGTAGTATTTTTGTTCTGTATTTCAAACTTGATTGAACCTCAATGGACGTCTGCATTATGTGACCATTGTTATATGCTACCACCGTGGATAGCAGTTTACTTGCATACTGTTCGTAGTTATCTGACATTTTGTAGTTTTGCTAGATTGTATAGATATTTCTGTGGATGGCTTCCGTTGTTCGCTCCGTATGAGATGTAAGGCCTCCCTGTGATGCGCTCAATTCAAGAACATGGAATTTCAAAATAAGAAATTTTTCGGTGTTTTGCAGCCCAACTGTCACAAAAATCTCGTATGGCGTCTGAATAGAAGTCCAACAATGTTACACTAAAACAGCAATCAACTACCTGTGGTAGACTCTCCAATACCTTGTAATAACCATTGCATTATTTTCCTTTCAAAACACCCCGTTTAACTAAAAGACTTCGGCAGTAACGCCCAGTGAAATTAAGTTGAGCGTGATGAGTTGCGTTGACCTCTGATGTCCTGACTCAGATTTGTATGGATGTTTTTTTGCTACAGGGTCGAAAATTTGATAGACCAATCCCACCAGCTAATGTGGCGTCTAAAATTGTGTCATAGTCATAGAAGATGATTATGGACACAACTGAAATATAATCGAGCATCTTCCTTAACATGTCCAGCGTTAAATTCTGTTTATATGGTAACAAGTGGTGCAGGGTTGCTGGTTTTTAATAAACACGAATTCGCTATCGAAAAATGAAATATATGTTCGGTGTCAACTGTATTTTTAGTATAACTTCTGCTACTTTCATCATATGAGAATTGTTTTTATATGAAAATTTTCCATGAAGCGTCAGGAAAAAAATGTGGTGCCTGGATTTTATATAACTTGTTTCAAAGAAATTTAAAAATCAGAATAGTTTTTCAGGTTAAAAATATCCCTTAAGGTCACTCCTGACGGAATCCAATTTTCAAAGTACTCGCGTTTTCAAGGGCACACCATTTGATACGGAAGCAACGCACAACTATCATTTTCAGGGTTCGTAATGCTCACTCAATCTCAGGAGCACATGATTTTCCCTCACGAAAGTTTTCGGGGAGAAATCGCTTTTCGGGAAAGAAAAACAGCCTGGAGAGTGATAACAATTTTTCGCTCACTTCGATTGCCGCTAAACTTTGGTTTGCTCTTTTTATTTCATATTCGAGTCTTTTCGTGACATCATCAATGCAAATAGTAGTAGCTTATGTGGAACAAATAACTTAACGCTTTCATACAGATAGCGTAGTGGTGTGGCTAAAGTAAGCGCATCCCAACAGCTATTATTGTTACTATTCTGGGTTCGAATTCCGGCGCGGCCATACAATTTTGTAATTGTTCTGCGATAATTCTCGCGAAAAGTGAGTGAGAGGTAAAAGTAATGAAACGAAAAAGGATTTTCATCTAATAGGCAAGATTTTCGTTCATCTTCCAATGCTCATTCTAGAGTAAAGATGGATGGGTGAAGGATGATCCTCAACATAAACAACGAAACAAGATTTTCCCTTGGCCCGAAAAACGCTTGCTTTGGTCTCATTGAAACATAAAGTCGAAACCCTTATTTAATTATTTAATCAGACTAAGGCCGAAGTGGCCTGTGCGGTATATAAGAGTCTTCTCCATTCGGCTCGGTCCATGGCTACACGTCGCCAACCACGCAGTCTACGGAGGGTCCGCAAGTCATCTTCCACCTGATCGATCCACCTTGCCCGCTGCGCACCTCGCCTTCTTGTGCCCGTCGGATCGTTGTCGAGAACCATTTTCACTGGGTTACTGTCCGACATTCTGGCTACGTGCCCGGCCCATCGCAGTCGTCCAATTTTCGCGGTGTGAACGATGGATGGTTCTCCCAACAGCTGATGCAATTCGTGGTTCATTCGCCTCCTCCACGTACCGTCCACCATCTGCACCCCACCATAGATGGTACGCAGCACTTTCCTTTCGAAAACTCCAAGTGCGCGTTGGTCCTCCACGAGCATCGTCCAGGTCTCGTGTCCGTAGAGGACTACCGGTCTAATTAGCGTTTTGTAGATTGTCAGTTTGGTACGGCGGCGAACTCTATTCGATCGGAGCGTCTTGCGGAGTCCAAAGTACGTACGATTTCCAGCCACTATGCGTTTCCGAATTTCTCTGCTGGTGTCATTTTCGGCAGTCACCAGTGAGCCCAAGTACACAAATTCTTCTACCACCTCGATTTCGTCACCACCGATGCAAACTCGCGGTGGGTGGCTCACATTGTCTTCTCTTGAACCTATTCCTATCATGTACTTCGTCTTCGACGTGTTGATGACTAGTCCGATCCGCTTAGCTTCCCTCTTCAGTCTGATGTAGGCTACCTCCATCTTCTCAAAGTTACGTGCCATAATATCTATGTCGTCGACGAAGCCAAATAGCTGGACGGACTTATTGAAAATTGTACCACTCGTGTTAATCCCTGCTCTACGTATTACCCCTTTCAAAGCGATGTTGAATAGCAAACACGAAAGACCATCACCTTGCCGTAACCCTCTGCGGGTTTCGAAGGGACTCGGGAATGCTCTTAAACTCAAACTACGCACATCACCCGATCCATCGTCGCTTTGTTCAACCGTGTCAGTTTATCCGGAAAACCGTGTTCGTGCATTAGCTGCCATAGCTGGTCCCGATCGATTGTATCATATGCGGCTTTGAAGTCGATGAATAGATGATGTGTGGGCACGTTGTATTCGCGGCATTTCTGCAGTACTTGGCGAATGGCGAACACCTGGTCCGTGGTGGAGCGTTCGCCCATAAAACCCGCCTGGTACTGCCCCACGAACTCCCTTGCAGTTGGTGCTAGTCGACGGCATAAAATTTGGGAGAGTACCTTGTAGGCGGCGTTCAGCAATGTGATTGCGCGGTAGTTGCTACAATCCAGCTTATCGCCCTTGTGTAGATGGGACACACGACACCTTCCATCCACTCCTGCGGCAAAACTTCCTCCTCCTAAATCTTGGTAATGACCCAGTGCAGCGCTCTAGCCAGTGCCTCACCACCGTGTTTAAATAGCTCTCCTGGTAGTTGGTCAACCCCAGGGGCTTTGTTGTTTTTCAGCCGGCCAATCTCCTCCTGGATTTCCTGGAGATCCGGAGCCGGTAGAATTATGTCCTGCGCGCGTTCTCCCAGGTCCATCACCATACCGCCATCTTCGTCTGCCACATCGCCATTCAGGTGTTCTTCGTAGTGCTGCCGCCACCTTTGGATCACCTCACGCTCGTTCGTAAGAAGGTTCCCGTTTATGTCCTTACACATATCAGGCTGTGGCACGTGGCCCTTACGTGAACGGTTTAACTTCTCATAGAACTTTCGTGTGTTATTAGCGCGGTACAGTTGCTCCGTTTCTTCACGGTCTCGATCTTCCAGCTGGCGCTTTTTCCTCCGGAAAATCGAGTTTTGTCTGTTCCGCGCCTGTTTATATCGTGCCTCGTTCGCCCTCGTGCGGTGTTGCAGCAATCTCGCCCATGCTGCATTCTTCTCTTCCACTAACTGCTCACATTCGCCATCATACCAGTCGTTCCTCTGATCCGGGGCACCGTGCCAAGTGCAGCGGTTGCGGTGCTACCAATGGCGGATCGTATATCTCTCCAGCCATCTTCAAGAGACGCTGCGCCTAGCTGCTCTTCCGTTGGGAGTGCCACTTCCAGCTGCTGCGCGTATTCTTGGGCTAGTCTACCATCTTGTAGCCGCCCAATGTTAAGCCGCGGCGTCCGACTTCGACGCGTGTTGTACACCGTCGAGAGTTTTGAGCGCAGGCATACTGCAACGAGGTAGTGGTCGGATTCAATATTCGCACTGCGGTAAGTGCGGACGTTCGTGATGTCGGAGAAGAATTTACCGTCGATTAGAACGTGGTCGATTTGGTTTTCCGTTTCTTGGTTAGGTGATCTCCATGTGACCTTGTGGATATTTTTGCGGGGAAAGAAGGTGCTTCGGACTACCATTCCGCGGGAGGCTGCGAAGTTTATGCATCGTTGGCCGTTGTCATTCGATACGGTGTGCAGACTATCCGGTCCGATGACCGGTCTATACATTTCCTCCCTTCCTACCTGTGCGTTCATGTCACCGATGACGATTTTAACGTCCCGCAGTGGGCATCCATCGTATGTCTGCTCCAGCTGTGCGTAGAACGCTTCTTTCTCGTCGTCGGGTCTCCCTTCGTGTGGGCAGTGCCCGTTGATGATGCTATAGTTGAAGAAACGGCCTTTAATCCTCAGCTTGCACATCCTTGCGTTGATTGGCTGCCACCCAATCACGCGTTGGCGCATCTTACCCAGCACTATGAAGCCGGTTCCCAGCTCGTTGGTGGTGCCACAGCTTTGGTAGAAGGTAGCCGCTCGATGCCCGCTTTTCCACACTTTCTGTCCTGTCCAGCAAATCTCCTGCAGCGCCACGACGTCGAAGTTGCGGGGATGTAATTCATCGTAGATCATCCTGTCGCAACCTGCGAAACCTAGCGACTTGAATTTCCATGTTCCAAGCTTCCAATCGTGATCCTGTATTCGTCGCCTAGGTCTTTGCCGATTATATCGAGTCGCATTATCTCTTATATTGTTCGTAATGATTGGTTTTCTAGGCGGCTTATTGGGCCAGCGCAAACCTCCTGTCTCGTCGGAGGGCCGTCGTGTCAGGGCTGTTTAACGTCCCACCTAACACCAGGACTTGGGCTTGTGCGCTTTGAGCGGCACACGGTCGCTTTGGTGGGGCCTACTTGCGGATACATGCAGCTTTTTTATAGAGGTTTAACAGGGCCCACTGTCAAACCCCACCACATCCTAGGCAAGCCCCACAACTCGCAGATGGCCTAGGGAGGGATCGTCAAGCCCTTGGACATAGTCCCTGCTGCCCTGTCGAAACCCTGGTCATTTTATTTTTTTCACGCATGCTGCGACGCAGCAAAGCTGAAAAATTAAAATGACAAATTGCTTCCGTATTGAACGGGGTGCTCTTGAAAACGCGTGTACTTTTAAAATTGGATTCCGTCAGGAGTGACCTTAAATAGCAAAAAGTCAAATTTTCACCGATGAAATATTTCAATCCAAAATTCTGATTTTCTGCATACGCAGTACGAACATCCTTCTCATCTGTGAGCGGGGCTGGAGCCCTGAAAACGGCCGTTTCGGTGTAGCTACGTCTTCGTAGCAGCCATCGTCACTGCCGCCTTTTGTTGCATTTCCACTGCCATTCAAGTTTCATTCAAGTTTATGAGACGCTGCAAAAATGCATTCTCATGGACGAGGTCTATGCTATTTTAGCGGCAACTCATCGCAATCATGGATTCAATAGCGGTCACAGCAGCCAAAGGTCAGGGTCAGTAAACGTATTCAGAATTTCCAAATTTTATATCATACACTTTACGTAATCCAACGTCCAAATGGCGGTCGGTTCTCGGATACAACCTTCTTTTTTCGTTCATCTGGTCCCTTCCAGCTATCAGAAGCCCACTGGACATGTAGAACGTATCCTATCGTATGTATCTTTGTAGTTGATGCGAGTAATGAGTGTCATGCCGAGTTGTTGTTGGGTGGTCGGGTGTCGAAACTTGAAGAAGTTGTTCGAAGTGCTCGAACCAACGTTTTAGCTGGTCAGTTGGGCCAGTGAGTAACTGACGTGTCACGACTTTCACCGGCATCCTCGAGTTCATCCTTGCTCTACTCAGGCGTCGTAGGACATCGTAGAGGAGCCGAATATATCTAGTTGTTGCTGCTACTTAAAACTAATTTCAATTTTATTATCATAAAGAAAAATCTATAATTTTTTTTTACCAAACACCAACTATTCCATCTTCGAACAATAATGACTATTATAATGGTCAACGAGATACATGCAGTGGTGTTCGGAATAATAGCAGTAAAACAACAGTTTTTGTTTTGTAAATATCTGGGAAACAATTAAATGAACAGTTACTAACTTGATTGTAGATGATGAAGGATACCTAGAAGATTATATAAATAATATTAATTGTGAAATATGACATTTAAATTAGCCAAAATATGAACAATAAGCATTGCTATTATTTCGAACAATTTTACCTAGTACATATGTAATTTTCCAACAAGCTGTTCAATAAATTTGATAATTTGTTTATGTCAATTTTAACATACTTGTAGTTCACTGCTAAAATTTCAACTCAATCGGTCATCGAAGCACAAAGTTACAACATTGTTTGATTCAATCACCGCGTGTTTTCATCTAATTTATCCGCTATATTGGCTTTTCTCGGTGGTAATAAACACAAACAGCATTACTTTCCGTGACGCGTTTCGGCTTACTGACCTTCAGCCATCTTCAAACGTCTATAAAAGACAATATATTCAAATTACAGTCAAACTTCCATGAGTCGATTTTCTATGACTCGATATCGACTCATGGAAGCAAATTATTTCAAAGGTTGCTGTGATGGTTCATTCAAACAGCTTTCAAGAATTTTCTATTCCAAATCTCGATATTTCCATGAGTCGATGGTCCCTTCAATGTCGGCTCATGGAACAAATCTAGCACATATTTTTAAACTTACTGTCTGAGAAAATTCTTGCATGAGTTGTCTCCTAACTTCGATTGCAACAGCGCCCCTACTGAGACCTTTTCACGGAATATATTGCTGTGGCGACCAAAGCAGCTTAGCAAAGCAAAATAAGTTTAAGGAGTTTTTGAAACCCATCCGAAAGTTCCAAGTTCTTACTTATTTAACTTTTAGTTGCCTCAACTGACTGTTCTTAGGGATGAAATACAAATTCTAAAAGTTTGGAAGGAAAATTAAAGGATGCGTAAGTATTTGGTGAAAAGTAAATCGGCGTACCTGAAATTGATCGGCGGCCCGGTTTAAAAATTGCAGCGGCGCGCCTGTCAAAAATTGTGGCGGTGGCGACGCTTAAAATCGTCAGCGCGCAGTGGTGTACAGCTCTATGCGGAACACCATGTGAAGTTAACCAAACAAAAAGAATGTTGAACCTGACCGGCCTGTGTTTCATCGTTGCAAAAAAAAATGTTTGCAACTCGTTGCAAAAAACGATTTTTTCAGCATTTCGTTATTGATAACCGGACGTGTAATTGAAAGAACAAATGTATGTATACGAAAAGTATCGGGATATATTGGCTCTACAAAAGATTTTATGCATTGACGAACAATTCTTTCGAATGTAAAAGCTTTATTTCAACAGCATTTCCCATTTATGTGGTCCACTGTTCTCAGAAATGTGGTCTTATGTACATATATGTAACCTATGCTTTACGATTTTACTTTTAAAAGATGCATCCAAAAAGTACATTGCGATAAAAAAAAACTCTTTTACCAACAGGCCAGAATGATAAGTACACATACCATAACTACAAAAATCATAATCGCAGTTCTGTTAAGTTTACTCCTCTCAATTGCCGATGGCCCTTGCAGGTCTTGTTCTTGCACTGGTGCTTCATCGGGTTTATTCCAACATAACCATAACGGGCGCACGTAATTGATCCAACCCGTGCAATTGCAGTGCAAGTTTTGCAACTGATCACCAGAGTTCGTCATGTCCTCACCAATGAACCACATAGAGAGATGAAGCATTACACGGGGTTGCCCAAAGATAATATTATTGAAGACCAAACTTTTCATGTCCGTCCGAACGACGTATCCTGCGAAGGGAGTGCACTCATGTACTGGGATAAGTCGCGGTTCCGTACCAATATAGTGGCCCGCATTGCTGCTTAGGAAAATTGTCAACACACGCCATTCGTCGCACATCAGGTGCATGTGGGACATTTTATCGATCATGGAAATTTGCAGAATAAATTGAATACAGCTGGACTGATTTTGGTGGCGATGGTACTGCATAAGTCGCAGCCAATCTCCAGACTCTGATGGATTTGCTGCGGCAGCCGAATCCTCAGGAAAGTAGACTTCCCGTAAGCTCCATTCGTAGGTTTCATTAAAATCACAGATCCCATCCGGAAGTGGACCCTGATTTGGGTAGCTCAACAGGGGAATGGTGCAGTTCATCGATTCGTGGTCGCTGCAAATCTCCGAGACGAAGCACAAAAGAACAAATGATAACCGAAGCATAACTGAGTGAAATATTTTTGACTATGATCTGATCAGGTAACATCGGGATTAATATGCTTGAAGTTGAGTGCCCCCTTTGCGGTTTCAACTACAATAAATTCGACCTTTTTGTATCATTGACTCATATCCATACGAATTCAAGAAAACCTAAGTATATTATTCATATTGGGGAGCATAAGTGACGATGTTTCTGTGGAATATGGTAAGACTTTCTTTGGTATAGTTATGACGAAAAATAAAGCTCCAAGTAACTTTTCCAACTAGTATAATGATGCCTACGCAAATCCATAATATATAGAATATCTATTCCATTAATAATAGCATGCTTTTAGGTCATGGAAGTACATAACAATTAACCACTCGGGCCATAGTTACAACCAATCACGTAGTCTTCGGAGGATCCGCAAATAAGATTCCACTTGATTGACTCGCATGAGAACTTCCATGTGACATTCTTTTTCGGAAATTGCATTGCGAATTTCGTGGATGCATAATCCATGTTATTCGATATTGTAATAACATGATAGTGAATAATGAAAATTTATAAAAAGTTAAAGAGGAGTTGGAAGTTGTAGGTCAGTGGTGTGAGAGACTTCGAATAGTGTCGCGCCGATGAAACAAAAGTTGGCAGCTTTGCTAAAGGAAGTTTATAATACTACCCGAAGCTATTTTGATTTCCACAGTACTTTTCATCGATATTTGTACCTACTGATCCCGTTACGATCTTTGCTTGGACCCGTGCCTTCGTTTTACGTTGGACCCGTTTGCGGAAGTAAAATTCCGAAAAGCGGTGGTGCAGGGACACCGTTCTGGGAAAAAAAAAACCTCTTAGAAGGTCGCGTCTCCACCCTCAGCAATGAACATTAACAAAAAATCAGAAGGGTTGTGTACAAGACACCGTAAGAATATTATTTTAACACAATACGCATTGTAGTTTATTATGGTGTTAACTAAAGTATTATTGTTTTATTGGTAAAAATATAAATATCTGATACACATTTTGATCAAACATGTTGTAGATTGTGGAATCTTGAGGGAAAATTTAACTTGGCTGCCACTGACGGCGACGCCATCTAGGAATGGGCGATACCGATACGATATATCGGGAATCGATATTTTAGCTCCGAATAATCGATATTTTAGCTCCGAATAATCGATATTTTGTATCGATGTTCTAATGTTCGATATTTGACCGTATCGATTTTTTGTAGCTGATATCGGATTTCGATTTTTTAAATTCCGATACACGATCCGTAGTATAACAAAAGTAAAAATGCAGCACATTAGGCACAATCTGTTAAAAACAGCGATTTGATTTGATGACCTGAAATGGGAAATGGAAGGCCTCCAATTTTTTTTTTTGCTCGTGCTTTTAATTTTTCGGACGTATCGATATATCGGAATATCGATGTTTCAACGGCGATATTTTTCGGCATCGATATTTCAACAATAAAAACATCGATTTGGCAGTATCGATATTTTTCCGAAAAACGCCCATTCCTAACGCCATCCATGCGAATAAATATTTGTAACATCTCCCTATGATGCGCTATCGTGATTCCGCTACGGACGTCGTAGTTAGAACGAATCCGTCTCGTTCAATCTTTTTTTGTATAGAATGCTGGCCCTGAGAAGAACCGATTAATTTTTAAAAGTAATAATGCATCTTTCGAATCCCTAACAGCTGTCGACGACGCAAAGACTAAATTACCGATAGTGTGGGTCGTGCGGTCGTAAGCATCAACAGCGCTCAGATTAAATTTTCTTGTCTGAAGTACAAATGATCGACAACCATCACTGAAAGCAGCTCTTAGGCCACAATTTAAGGCGAGATGAATTTTGGTCAAAGTACAATTTGATCGCTTGGTGATGGCGGATAGTTTCCGTCGGTAGCAGAATCACGAGCGCTCGTCAAAGAGAGACGCTGCGGAAAATTATTTGCATGGATAGCAGCAGTAGCAGTCAAGTGAAATTTCCCTTCAAGATTATAATTTTAGTAGGTAGTTTTATTTCTACCCATGCAAACACATTTTTGCAGCTTCTCCTTCAGCTCGTGATTCTGCTGCCGATGGAAACTTTCTGCTGTCACCAAGCGATTATGATTTGCACTACAAAGTTCGCCTCGGCTTTCACTTCCATCAAATTGTGAAACCCAAAAAAGATTGATTTTCAATAATTCGCCTTCCCGATCACAAACAGTAACAAAACCAAATCAGAATCTTGAGAAATGTTCACCCGGCTGCCACTGATGCCATCCATGCGAATAAATATTTGTATCATCTCCCTACGAAGCAGATTCGTGATTCTGCTACGGACGGCAACTTTCTGGCGTCGCAAAGCGGTTAATTTGCACTTTGAACAAAATTCTTCACACAACAACCTTCCCTTGTATAAAATGGTGGTCCTGAAAAGAACCAATTTATTGGTCCTGCAACAAAACCAGATCCAGAACCATGCAAGAAAATTTCACTGGAGTGCCGCTGACGCCGACGATAGCCACTCGATAGTTTGCCGCTAAACCGCTACAGATGCAGAAACCACCGCCATCGATGCTAGGACCGCTACCAACGCCATCGTTCTGTGCGCTCTCCGTTCCCGCTCTCCGTGACCACTCACCGTGGATCATCGTACAGAAATGACGCGCGAGCGCGAATCATGGGCCTTTTTATACCCGGAGAAAATGAAACGGTGGGTCACAAGGCCCGTAACTTTCAATTCTGATGTCCGTGTTGGGAATTCATGAACGGGATTGGTTGGTTCTTATATTTTACTGGGTAGGACAAGAATTGGAATTTTCGAAGAGCGCGAACGTGACAGCAGCGCGTACATACGTGCTTTTTGCTCGCGCATTTTTTCTCGTTCGTTCGTTGTTTACGTTTTCACTTCGTTGCGTTGGCGTTATTTTCTCCCGGACCCGTCATTGGAGACTCGGTGGCCGTCTCGGTCGCGGGAAAAGTGCCTAAGCGCACTGCTTTTGGAGGCGCGGTTAACCCCTTTTAGCAGCTTTTTCAGAGCAACGTGTTCTCGCCGTTGCCGCTTGATGACGCCGGCAATCCGCCGAAAAAGAGATAGAAGTAGCAATCGCAGCTGCCGCAGGCGCAAACTGAGCGGATGGATTTGCCTATTTGCTGCCGAAAATCCGCCAGCTTATTGCAAAGGGCCTCAAGTGTACGTTCCGGCTTTGCAGTGAGGGAGTCAAGGTGATGCCTGCCAATCCAGATCACCACAAATCTATCGTGGAGTTCCTACAGGTCCACAAGTATAAGTTTTACACTCATGACCTCCCCGGCACGGAGCCGCTCAAGGCTTTGCTGCGAGGGCTCCACGATATGAAGGAGGAAGAGCTTATCACCGAGCTAGAAAGCAGTGGACTCAAGCCTATCGCCGTGCACAAAATCGCTCGCCACGATAAGGCCAAAAAGTACCGAAATCAACTTTACCTGGTCCATCTGGAGCATTACTCCATCTCCTTCAAGGACCTGAAGCTGATCGGAGTAATAAGCTAAGCCGTCGTCGGCTGGGAGTGACACCAGCCCGGACGGGACGTGACGCAGTGCACGAAATGTTTCAACTTCGGGCATGGCACCCGAAATTGCCACATGGCCGCGCGCTGCAACAAGTGTGGTGAACTGCACCCGACGGATGAGTGCGACAAGATGGAGGTGGTTGATCCAAAGTGCGCCAACTGTGGCGAAAAACTTCGGGCCACTACGAAAGGCTGCCTGATACGCGTGGAGTTCCTGGAAATCCGAAGAAAAGCATCAACCAAAGCCTATCCGAAGAGGAACCGTGTTCCAGTGATCGACGAGATGAACCTTCCTGCTATCACGGCTCCCCAACGAGCGGTATCAGTACTTCCACCGTTGCAGCCGCACAAGCGACTGGCCGCAGCAGCAGCATCAATTCAAGCCCCACCACCAGCTCCATCCTCAAGCGAATAGCCCCCGCTTCCTCCGGAGGCAGCCGGAGAATCAAACTGTCTCACCGGAAGAATCTGCTCCGCTCTACACCCCGGAGCAGCTGATGCCAATCTTTCTCCCAGCTCGCCACTCGGCTGCGTGGTTGCGAAACTCGATTCGACCAGGTCTTCACTCTTGGCATGTTCATCACTGAAAATGGCTGCTAAGTGGCCCTGGTCAACTGAAACGCATGCTCGCTAAAGAGCAAAATAATTGAGCTGAATGTTTAACCTTGAGGAGAAGGAAATAGACGTGGCGTTCATCACCGAAACGCACCTAAAACCGGAGGTAAACGTCAACATCTCGGACTTCCGAATCGTGCGACTTGCCTGGTCGACCAGGGGAGGTGGTGTGGCCATCGCTCTTCGCTACAACATCCACTGTCGTCTGCTGCCAAACTGCCAGCTGGATATCATCGAGGCCATCGGTGTCAAAATCACCACTTCTGTCAGCACAATCCTGCTCCTCGCCGCCTACTGCCCACCCAAGCCAAAATCGGCGATGGCTCATCGGCCGCTCTTCGGAGGTACATCGTCAAGCTTACGCGGAGGCAAGGCCAATATATCATTGCCGGCGACCTTAATACCAAACATCAAGCCTGGGACAACAGTCGCGGCAATCGAAACGGCACCATCTGGAGCAACGACATGGAAGAAGGCGATCTTCAGCCCGGATTCATCCACTCGGCTAAGTCGGTCCGGTGTCCACGCAACCCTCGACCTATACATAGCCAACATGAACGACCACGTCTCGCAGGAGCTCAGTTCGGATCACTATCTGGTGGTGGCGGAAGTGGGCTCCTCGGTCAATCGGCATCAGCAGTTCCGGCGAAACTACCACCGAGTCGACTGGGGCTGGTTCCAAAGGTGTGTGGACAACAACGTCGAATACGAAACGCGGCCGGTAACGCCTGAAATAATCGATCGGCAGCTGCGTTCCATCAAGGCGGCAATCTCGGTGACACGAGAACAACATGTACCGACGGCTAGGCAGGTAAGCAACACCCCAACAATATATACACTCACCAAAGGTTTTATTCGATTGCGGAATGTCACTCGCAGGCAGTTTCAACGTACTGGACTGCCTGAGCTTAAGGTACGCTGCAATCGAAACACAAAAATTATCAAGACCAGAATAGTGGACCTCAAACTAACGATTTTTGAATAAGATCCGCACTCTCCTAGACTATGCCAAGCCGTTCTGGAAAATGACCAGAATACTTAAATACAAGCCTCGGCCAATTCCACCTTTGATCCCACTAGACAATTATGGGTCTAAGGATCGCTTGATAACTCCTGCATAGAAGGTCGCTGAAATAGGTCGTCACTTCGTCAGCTCACACAATCTTGGACAGAACATCATCAGTCCACACGAAGCAGCCTTAGAGAGCATGCTAACAACATCCATCTTATTCCCAACGACTTCTCGGAGGAGTTGGGGATCACAGCTGGTGAATTGACGACCTATATCAAACCATCGTAAAACATGAAGGCCCCAGGCTTCGACAGCATCCTGAATCTCGAACTCAAACATATGAATGCTGCGTTCTTCGAGCACCTTTCACTGATCTTTAATCAGTGTCTCCGGCTCAGCTACTTCCCATCGTCCTGGAAGTCAGCGAAAGTCATCCCCATCCGGAGGCTTGGGAAGGATCCTTCTTCCCCCAAAAGTTATCGTCCCATCAGCCTTCTCTCAGGATTATCCAAGCTATTGGAAAAAGGTATTTATCACCGGTTACTTGAGTCGGCCGATAATCTCAACATCTTGCTCGACGAACAGTTTGGTTTCCGACGTGGTCAGCCGTACATCAACTGAATCGAGTTACCAACGTCCTCAGACGGAACAAGTTTGTCTCAAAAACATCCGCCATGGCCTTACTCGATGTTGAGAAGGCAGTCGACAATGTATGGCATGATGGCCTGGTGCACAAATTATAACCACAGAGAAACAGTCGTCTCACTTAGAAGAAAATGCAATCAAAATCATCGCCACGGAAACATTATCGCCCAATGTTAAATTCACTGTTTGTGGTCAAGCGGAAACCAGATGGCGGTAATGCGCAAACGTCAAACATAAGCAAAATCGATCGAAGCGCCATCCGTGGCCGATTTACCACCTACAAAAAATGAATCTACCGTTAAAAAGGTGAACGATAGAACATAGGTTGAGTGAGACGTCTGTTTCTCTGTGCTATAACGCTACAATCTTTCCAGCTACTTCAACAATTACCTATCGGCAAGGACATTCCGTGTCTTAATCAGCGGATCGAGTTTCAATGCGCACAATATCGTCGCAGACGTCCCCCAGGGCAGTATCATCGGGCCCCTGCTTTTCGATCTGTTCAACTACGACATGCCAGAACCTCCAGAAGGCGGCATTCTGTCTCTGTTCGTCTACAATGATAGAAGTTCAGAGCGCTAGTGGCAAAACTCCAATAAGGCCTGACAGAGTACCTCTCCTGCTGGAAGATCTGTATCAACGCGGCGAAGACCCAGGTCATCATTTTCCCTCACTCTGAATCCCCTAAACGTGTTCCACTTGGGCACTGTAAAATCATCCTCAATGACCCGACTGTAGAATGGGCCAATGAGGCCGACTACCTTGGCTTGACACTCGAGCGACAGCAAGCTTATTTTCCGTCAACAGGTTGACAAGACGGTCACCAAGTGTAACGTTTTGTTAAAACTACAATACCCTTTGATCAACCGGCGGTCATCATTGTCCCTGAAAAATAAACTTACTGTCTACCAGGCACGGATTTAGGAGGGCGTAGCCCCTGGCCCCACAAATATTATGTATCAAAACCAATATTTTGGGACCGCCACAAGCTGTCGGCCCCGGGCCCCCTTGCGGCTAATTCTGGCCCTGTCTACAAACAAATCATCCTCCCGGTGATCGAATACGGCATGCCGGTCTGGGAGAGCTGCGCTAAAAAACATCATCTGAAACCCCATTTTTATTTTTGTAAATAACTCCGCACACAAAAATGATGTTCAGGAAATAACTTTTACCGTCTTTGTTTTTTTTTTTTTTTGAATAATTTCGAAAGCAGGACTGCTAAATTCTTGAAATTGCCCTGAACTTCAAACCAATGAGTCTACCAGCTCAACAACGCTTGGTACAAAACCAAAAACAACGCATCATATCCCGACATGACCTTAGAGGCAATGCGTATGATTTTTCATCTTAAACTATTCAAAACGAATATTCCAAGTTCTACAAATTGTTCTGAAGTTCCGACCAATTGGTCTACCAGGTCATTTTTCCACTCTGTACAAAACCGATAATAACACATCATGTCTAGACAGTAGCCTAGAGGCCATGCGCATGATTTATATTCATGGAATGTTCAAATCGGATCTTCTAAGTCTGGCAACTAGGCTTGGTGCAAAACCGTTTGGAACGTCTTACAAAGTAGGTCGATGTTCAGGAATATAATTTTTCACGAAATAGGAAAAGTAAAGAAGTTTCAGATCTTCACTTCTTTGCGTTAAAAACTTATTGCAAGCTGCAAGTGCGATTCGGGATCGGGTCATATTTACCCGAACACTGTAGGAAGGTTAAGATTGAATTACGATTTACGAATAGCTTCCCTTCAAATAAAAATATCCGTCTGGAAGGCATAAGCAATCAAACTAAAAATATATTAGTAGGTACTTGAGCGATACCTTCGGATACGTCCCGACAAAGTTTCGAAACACTGCACATCCGACGCCAAATCGAAACTTTGTTTTCCAGCTCGATTCGTTGCGCAGTTCATGACCAGGCCTATGATTAATATCACATTAGCGTAAGTGCATACGGGTAGTAATCAGCAAATGCTTCACCATATCTTGAAACAACCAAACGTCGGCGGTGAAGCCTTCAAACATCATTTAATGCTACTTTTACGTTTCCCGGCCTCATTAGGGAGCTCGCCGATACCCGGCAATAATCGGCCTCCATGTTCTACAGAGTCATGTGTCCATAAATTAATTCCACTTCCAAATATGTTTTGCCTGCGGTAATCGTGCGGTCATTTTCGAACTGCATCTCCTGCTCTGGCTGCGGAAGAACTTTGTTTTGGACAGAACGACGACGTCGTCAGTTTGGCCATGTAACAATTTGAGCCTGCTAATGTGATTTCGAATGCGGAACCCAAAATTACCACCATTCCCCCCACTTTTACATGATTGCGAACAGCACCGCAAGGATCGTCGATCGCGTATCGTTAATGGTACCGTAATTACCCGTCCAGCTGTGGGCCGGGATACTGCAAATTTGCTCTCCTCTCCTGTCGCGGTCCCGGTGCGGCAGACTGACTGACTGACTGACAAACAGAGCATTAAATGAATGCTTTATCGAAAGCGAAAAGAAAACAAAGCGTTCGTCGATCGGGAAGCGGGCTTAGTTGGTTTGGTGCCCAGCTAATGCGAGCATGCATGCAGGTCCATCAATGCTGGCGAATCATGATCGCCATCACCATTATCATCATCAGTTCGCGGGGGCACGAAGAAGGTGCGCAGCAAGAGGCTATTTATGCGTGCCAAACGAGCAACTTATTGCTTGTTTTATGCTTCTTTTACGAGGCCTAATTTGATTGATTCGGATGCATAATGTTCGTTAATCGCACTGATGAGCCTAGCTGTTGTTGCCGAGGCTCATCGCACAAGTACCTGGGAGTGGTGTTAACAAACCGCAGGGAGTTCAGAAAACGCGTCCCTCTCCAAACTGGAAAGCATATTGGTAGAGTTGATAAGTCTTAATTTTGTTGAACTTTTCAATGAAGCAGATCAATTCACTTAGTGGTAATGGAGCCTCTTTCGTGCGTCAGAAAAGGCAAAATGTGTAAAAGAAAGGCCATTGCATTAATTTATAGGAAGAATAGCGACATTGACAGATTTTATTCTGTCATATTTTTTAAGAACTTAAACATCCTGAAACACGACACAAAACTATTGGGAAAAATAAGCCAAACTAAAGCGGAATAGGTCTGTGATGGATCAAAAACTGCAACAGTCGAAATTTACTATATTCGGGTCCTTTTTTTACGATGCTAAATTTTGGATTATCATTTTGATTTGATTTTGATACTTTTCAAAGGCGGTCCTTCAAGGAAACCCATGTCAACTCATTTGTTTGATTCTATCTTAGACAGCCTAATTGCCAAGACTGCATACCATTCAACGGCTCACGCTTTCAGGTGCCATTGACTTTCTTATGTTTGATTTTACGGCACTGCATCGATAAATCATCTACTTGTCATGTCGAGCATTTACACGCTTCACTGGGCTTGAGAATTTCCCGCATCTAATGAGAGAAACCCAGTAAGAAAACTGTTACAAAGTACAACATTGGCAGCACCTCACACTTCACCTGAACCAGCGTATCAACTTCGGACGCGCCAAATCCAGTGCTATTTAATCTTACCTAACTGCCAGTTAAGTTCAACATTTACCACCGCTGCACCTCGCACCCCGTGCAAATTGTGATCCAGTGGCAATAAATTACCTCCCGGGGCAACAGCAGTCAGCCAAGAAGAATAACAGCATGATTACCATACTACGTGAAGCATTCACCTAGGGGCTGCAACAGCGCTGCTGCCACCGTCACCACCGTCTTTCGTCGTTTAACCCAAAGTTCAGTACCAGAATTGAATTAAAATTAAATTACAAAAAAATCAATCATTTATAATTAACTTAACATGCCCAGTCTAAAGTCACCTCGATGACGACGACGATGACGGTTGATCAGTCGGTGAAAAGTTCAAGCCTGAATACCCTCGCATCGACCCGACTGGTGGCGGTGCGGTCTGTGGTGCTGGTGTGTGAGTTTTATAATCAACTAGGAAAAACACATTTGCTTGCTCTTTAGCATATACGCTATAAAAATACAATATAATTAAATAATTACACGTCATTATTGAGCACATATCCATTCGTACACATGTAGGCTGAGCACCGTACCGTACGTACCCACACCACCACCGACCGGCGCAATAATCGTCCAAGGGAAAAGCCGTTCTTCGACGGACTGACTGCTGGCTGTTGGTTTGAATTCAGGTTCCCCGTTCCAACCGTCGCGGATTGCACCTGCAGTAATTTGCAATTTAGTCTCCATGAGTTGAGAAACTTAATTTGCCTCACACTGTGCACTGAAGTAGGATTTGGAGTATGTGGCCTATGTCAGCGTTTGTCAATTCACGGGTCACGATCAGACCTTCAAATAGTTAAAGGGCATTTTCTTCATTATTCTAGATCTAGACTCAATTGAAGTAAGTACTAAGGTAATATGTTTTTATTAAATGTACCTACGTGAATGTTTGTCTACTAACCAAGTTTTTGTCTTTCTCGTATTTATTCTAATATGTAAAGTATGTACAATTATGTAAAACTTTCAGAAAAAAATCGTTTTTTTTCAAGTGGTTTAATCACTTTGATAAAGGAATACCTCCAACTACCAAACTAATAATCCTTTAGCCCAGAATACAATTCAGAATCACATAATTACTTATCTCATGTTACCCGTCTGATACAGTAACGACTCATACTCAGAAAAGTATATATTTTCAACAATTTTCATTTGAATTCGAGCTGAGCTTGAGCTTGAGCTGGATGACCGTACATTTCGTAGTTACTACTCTGTGATTGACCAGAAAAATCGTAATTTCACTGGGAACCAATGGATGCAGTACGGAAGTTGCCTAACGTTTATTATGCCTAACGGGTATACCCACTATAATTATACGGGTGTCGACCTTGACTTCGGTTCACGCTCATGGGAGGACGGAAGCTTGTCGATGGCGATGACGACGCACGAAGGCTTGGCTCCGTCAACGCACTAGATGGCAATGGCGGTGCACTGGACGAAGGCTTGTAGGTCGAGTCGATGAGTAGTGGCGGACGATTTGAAGAAAGCTTGTTCGGACTTTACTCACGCTTCCACGGGTCTTCCGATGACAAATGACCGCCAGCTAAGGGTTGCGTACTGGTAGTGTAGCCTGTGCAATGTTGTCCTTCTGACATCACCTAGAGTGAGAAGGTGCGTCCTGTGGGCTCTGCCTAGGATGTGGTGGGGTTCGACAGTGGGCTCTGTTGAACTTCTATAAAGAGCTACATGTGTCCCCAAGCAGGCCCTATCAAAGCGACCGTGTGCCGCTCAAAGCGCATTAGCCTAGTCCTGGTGTTGGATGGGACTTTGAACAAATTTGACCCCACTGATCGAGCGTCTGTCCACCAAGGAGGTGCGGCTCCAACAGCGTCTGTTCTGGCATCCAGCGGCTGAGTATGAAATGCTATTCCCCGGAAGCTATACCTAAGATGGCAGCCCCATCCCGTGAAGTCCGTTGGCCAAACTTTGGAGAACACAGAACGCCGTCGGGACAAGTTCTGCTATACTCTGGTTTACGAGGTGAACACGCTCCCCGGCATCGCGGAGTTGGCTTCCTACTAAGCGCTCAGGCACACTCTGCGCTTATGAAGTGGGAACCTATAAGTGAAAGGATAATCGTTGCCAGATTTAGAACACGGAACCGAAACCTTACTATAATCTAATGTTATGCGCCAACCGATGCTGCCGATCTGCAAGACAAAGAGAACTTCTACAGTCAACTCAATGCCGTCGTAGATAGAATTCCGAAGGGTGATAACAAGATCTGTTTGGGCGACTTCAATGCAAAGATCGGATTCGACAACTCGAACCATGAGCGCATTATGGACGCCATGGTCTCGGAGAAATGAGCGAAAACGGAGAGTTGTTTGAAGAGTTTTGTGGTAATAACGTCATGGTGATCGGGGGATCCCTCTTCCCTCATCGACCGGTTCACAAGGTCACGTGGGTCTCCCGTGACAGCTTTACAGAAAATCAAATCGACCACATCTGCATCAGCCGAAAATGGAAGCGGAGCCTTCTTGATGTACGGAATAAACGTAGTGTCGATATCGCGTCTGATCATCACCTCCTCATCGGCGAAATACGCCCGCGCATTGCGCGAATTCGTCCGCAGGAGGAAAGAGTTGGACGACGATTCAACACTCGCCGACTGGAAGATGCCATGGTGAAACGGTCCTTCGTTGAAGAACTGGAGACGCGTGCTGCAGTTATTCCGGAAGGTGGCAGCGTGGAAGACCAATAGATCGCCATCAAGAATGCCTTCATCGACACCAGCGAGAGTAATCTGGGCGAACTGCACCCAGAGAAAACAATGGATCACCGATGAGACCTGGAGAAAAACTAGAGTAGCGAAGAGAAGCCAAAGCCGCGATAGAGCGATCAAAACCCACAAGAGCCAAAGTCGTAGCCCATCAACGATGCTCGTCTCTTGAGAAGGAAGTGAAACGCTCATGTCGACGGGACAAGCGAGCGCGAGCAGACTCAACCGGGGACATTCACCTCACCGCTGGGTTTCAGTCTAATGCTTGTTTACAGATTTCGTTTCCGGCCCTACGAAGAGTGTGGTCGACCCAGCCCCACTTCCGATCCTGAATTTTTGTTGCAATCGGCCTCTGGTGACAACGACGATAGTGCTCGTTGTTTGAGATCCAGCTGTGAGGGTACCAGGCCCGAATCATATACCGCAGGCATCTGTTGATAAACACCTGCGGCCGTTGAATGTTCTCCACTGATACACACCATGTTTCGCTAGCGTATAACAGCACAGATTTCACGTTAGAAATGAAAATTCGTATTTTGGTGCGTTTACTAATCTGCCTGTTTTTCCAGACATTTTTATACTCGCAAAGGCAGCCCTTGCTTTCTTGATCCGTGCGCCTATGTCGATCTTTTATACCGCCGTCTGACGCCATTTGGCTACCAAGATATTGGAAGTTTTCAACATTCTCCACTGGTTGCCCGGCTACTGTGAAAATGGAAGGAGATTTTGTTTTGTTGACGTTGATGACTAAACCTACCGAGGAGGAGCGCTCGGCAAGGTCGTTGAGCTTACTCAGTTGAGACAGGACCCCATTGTGCAGCACTCTACACGAAAAGGCCTCGTACTGTGCTTCGATGAGGCCGATGATTTTCTCAGGAACTCCCTTGCGTCTCAGAGCGCCCCACATATTCTCGTGAATGAGACGGTCGAAAGCTTTTTCGTAGTCAATGAATACCAAGTTAAGGGGCTCTCGGAATTCGTTGACCTGCTCCAGAATAATGCGGAGCGTGACAATATGGTCCACACAGGATCTTCCGGCATGGAATCCGGCCTGCTGCCGCCGGAGAGTCGCATCGATCTTCTCCTGAATCCGGGCTAGGATAATTTTGCACAGAACTTTGAGAACGGTACACAGCAACATAATGCCTCGCCAGTTATCGCATACAGTCAGGTCACCCTTTTTGGGCACCTTCACTAAGATACCTTGCATCCAGTCGACCGGGAAAGTTGCGGTGTCCCAGATATTACGAAATAAACGATGCAGTAGTTGAGCGGATGTCATGGGGTCAGCTTTGAGCATCTCGGCTGATATGCGGTCGACCCCTGGGGCTTTATTCGATTTCATGCTTTGGATGGCTGTTTGAATCTCAAGCAGTGATGGAGCTTTTTAGCCGGGCAGTGGAGAATTTTGAAAGCTTCCAATGTCTTGGTAGCCAAATGGCGTCAGACGGTGATACCAAGATCGACATAGGCACACGGATCAAGAAAACAAGGGCTGCCTTTGCGAGTTTAAGAAATATTTGGAAAAACAGGCCGGTAAGTGATCGCACCAAAATCCGAATTTTCAACTCTACGTAAAATCTGTACAGTTATATGCTAGCGAAACATCGTGAGTACCAATAGAGAACACTCAACGGCTGCAGGTGTTTGCGGTACATAAATCGTGCCTGGTGGTCTCACTGCTGGATCTCAAACAACGAGCTCCATCGTCGTTGTCACCAGAGGCCGATAGCAACAGAAATTCTGGATCGGAAGTTAGGCTGGATCGGCCACACATTACGTAGGGGCGGAAACGAAATCTGTAAACAAGAATTAGACTGGAATCCAGCGGGACATCCTAACAGAGGCAGACCCAGAAGCTCATGGCGGCGAAGCCTCAATAGAGAAATAAAAGTAGTCGACCGAAGGATGGCAACAGGTTAAAGCGATAGCTGGAAATCGCTCAGGATGGATATCTTTCATGTCGGTCCTTTGAACCACCGGAGATGTACAGGATCCATTAGTAAATAAGTCAGTCATTAGGCCGAATATCAAGTAGGAAGCAAGAAGTAGTCAGAATTGAGAAATTGGAAGTGTGGAGTGACAAGTGGTATGTAAAAAATGAGTAGTGAGAAGTTAGAAACTAGAAGTGAGGGGTAAAGAGTGGAAAGTTAGGAGTGAGAAGTGGAAAATGAGCAGTAAGTAGAGAAGTAAGTAAGAAATGAGAGTGAAATGAAAAATGGAATGGTGAAAAGTGAAAAGTGAGAGGTGATTAGTGAGATGTGATGCATGAGAAGAGAAAAGTAGGAAAGAGGCAAGTGAGAAAAAGGGATGTTAGAAATGTGAATCAAGAAGTGATAAATGAGAATAAAGATGAGTGAAGCAAGAAGGGAAAAGAAGGAAGGAAGAAGGGAATAAAAAAGAAAGAATAAATTAAAAAGAAGAGGAATAAAAAAACCAACCTAATTCACCGAGTGGTGATACTGCCTTTCTCGCATTTCGCCAAAACACCAACCTTATATGGCGCTTATATAGTTAGATTCCATTTTCTTAATAACTTTTAAACGCAATGGTCGATCGTTATCAAATTCAATAGTGATCAAAAAGGCCTATCGAATGCAACGTATTTCAAGAAAATCGATTTAGAATTACTATATGAAAAAGTGGCTGATGTTTTTCGGTTTTCGTGTGCACACACACACATACACACGGACAGACAGACATTTCTTCAGCTCGACGATCTGAGTCGATTTGTATATAACATCATGGGTCTCCGAGACTTATATAAAAAGTTCGATTTTGAAGTGAAATGATAGCCTTTCGGTACAATTTTGTTGTACGAGATAGGCAAGAAGGAAGAAGCAAAAAGAAAGAAATTAGAAGGTAGAAGGGAAAAGGAACAATGCAGAAGAAAGAAGCAAGAAGGAAGAAGAACCAATAAGAGTGAATGAAGAAGGAAAAAGAAGAAGTAACAGAGATGAAGTAAGAAGGAAGAAGCAAGGTGACAAAAAGAAGAAGGAAAATGGAAGAAGAAAGAAAAGAAAAGGGAAGAAAGAAGAAGGAACAAGGTAGAGGGTAGAAGTAAGAAGAAAGATGAAACATAGAAGAAGGAAGCAAGAAGGAAAAAAAGGAAAAAGAAAAAGAAGAAGGATTGGACAAAGAACGAAAAAGGAAGAAAGGAGAATAAAGAAAGAAGAAGGAAATTAATAAGGGTGAAGGGTGAAAAAAAAACCCAGATTAATCCACCTAGCGGTGATGGTGCCTTTCTCGTTTTTTTACGAGTGAGTAATTTTTACGCGCCCGTTTTTGATATGAAAAAAATGTATTTTAGCCATAACTTCTGAGCCCATAGTCCTGGCCAAGTTTCAATAGGAAACAATGGGACAGGATTTTGCGTCGAATGCAACTTGTTGCGAGCAAACTAAGTGCCTCAAAAATTGGCTAGACTTTTTGCGCACATACAAACACACACACATACACACACACATACACACACACACAGACATCACCTCGATTCGTCGAGCTGAGTCGATCGGTAAATAACACTATGGGTCTCCGAGCCTGCTATAAAAAGTTTGTTTTTGGAGCGAATATATAGCCTTTGCGTATACTTTGTATACGAGAAAGGCAAAAAGAAAACAGAAACAAGGAAGTCTGAAGAAAAAGAGGAAGAATGAAGAAAGAGGATAGCTGAAGAAAAAAGGATGAACGCAGAAGGATGAAAGAAGAAAGGAGAAAAAAGATAGAATTAAAAAGTAAAAAAGAAGGATTGAAGAAAAATAAAAATGAGTAAAAACGGAAAGAAGGAAAAATTTAAAATAAAAAGGAAGAAAAGAAAAGAAATAAGGAAATGAAAAATGTAAAAAAAGCATGAAAGAGCAAGATGAAAGAAAAAGTAAGATAGAAGGAAGAAGGGAGGAAGAAAAAAGAAGTAAGAAAAGCGGAAAAAAGAAGGAAGAACTGAATTCTCACTTCTCATTTTCCATCTTTTACTTCGCAATCGGCCTAATGGCTATTCAGCCTAATGACCTTCGGTCTAGTTGTCTGATGCCTTTTCAAAGCTGCCACAAATATTACAAAATTCAATTAATAATAACAATGGCGGTACACTTCACCCGTACACTTTTGTTTTTGAACGTGCTATTTACAATTGTTTGCCCCGTCCGAATAGTATTCGGACTAGTAATTAGCTTAAGACAAGACAATAAGACCACCTCAGCAAACTAAATTTAAAAAATCGAATTCCGACTAGCACTGCACTCTGTTTGCAATCACAACTTAGAACTATTTTTTTAATCAAAATTACACGGACATCAACCTTCTAGCAGCACAATAATGCACAGGTGAGTTTATTGTCCCACGTTATAAACCAGTAATTTATTAATAACACAAACATTTATTAACAAGAGCACATAAAATTCAAAATGCAGATTTTTTTGCGTTACGTAATTTATGCACTAGTCTACCGTCTTGTAGCCGCCGCGAATGACTTCAACGCGTGTTGTACACTGTTTTGAGCGCAAGCATACTGCAACGAGTTAGTGATCGGATTTAATATTCGCACTTCGGTAAGTGCCGACGTTCGTGATGTCGGTGAAGAATTTACCGTCGATTAGAACGTGGTCGATTTGGTTTTCCGTTTATTAATTTGCTGATTTCCATGTGGCCTTGTGGATATTCTTGCGGGGGAAGAAATTTCTTTAAACTACCATTCCACGGTAGGCTGCATCGTTCGCCGTTGTCGTTCGATAGTCGGTATGCAGACTATCCGGTCCGATGACCAGTCCATACATTTCCTCCCTGCCTACCTTAGCAGCGATAATTACGCCGATGACGATTTTGACGTCCCGCAGTTGTCATCCATCATATTTATGATCTGGTTGTGCTTAAAACGTTTTGTTTTATGTCGTCAGGTCTCCCTTCGTGTGGGCAGTGCCCGCTGATGATACTACAGTTGAAGAAATCGCCTTTTTGGCTTCAGCTTGCACATCCTTGCGTTGATTGGCTGCCACTAAATCACGCGTTGGCGCATCTTTCCCAGCACTATGAAGCCGGTTCCCAGTTCGTTGGTGGTGCCACAGCTTTGGTAGATGGTAGCTACTCGATGCCCATTTTCCACACTTTCTGTACTGTCCAGCAGTGCAACGACGTCGAAGTTGCGGGGATGTAATTTTCGCAGATTATCTTGTCGCAACCTGCGAAACCTAGCGACTTACAGTTCCATGTTCCAAGTTTCCAATCGTGGTCCTTTCGTCGCCCAGGTCCAGGCCAATTGTATCGAGTCGTATTATTTCTTATTTTGTTCGTAATTATTTGTTTTATAGGCGGCTTATTGGGCATACCCAAAACTCCTGTCTCGTTGGCGTGCCATCGTGTCAGGTCGGTTTAGTGTCCCACCTAACACCAGGACTAGGCTAGTGCGCTTTGAGAGGAACACGGTCGCTATGAGGGGACTGCTTGCGGATACTTGTAGCTTTTCATAGAATTTAGACAGAGCCCACTGTCAAACCCCACCACATCCTTGGCAGGCACCACTACTCGCAGTTGGCCACGGCGGGGATCGTCAAGCCTTTGGACGTAGTCCCTGTTACCCGCTTATGAATGGTGCCAAATGGGCAATTATCCTACAACTAGCGTATAACAAAAACGCAGACACCCATCGTTTGAGAAACACCGCTCCCAACAAGATCAAGTTAATGAGCGGTGAGATCTCCTCCGCCCCTTTCTGCTGTTCACCGTCGTCAAACGCCGGTCGATACTTATGCAAACTGTTTTATAAACTTGTCACTTCGCTTGTCACAGTAAATGAGTTTTAATAAATATTTAGCCCGTTAATTAGGCTTAATTCAATATTAATATCGCTGTTAGATTGCGTTTGCAAACGACCATCGTTCCGTCGTCGTCACCGATGACTCCAGCCAGCAGCGTCAGTCACTATGGTGCGAAGGATAATGATGCTGCCATGCCGCCGGCCGATGCAATGCAACCAATGGTAGAATGTCATTAGGCGCGCGCTATGAGCCTAGTTGCCGATGATGTCGCTAATCAAAAGCCGTCCGTGCGCCATGCGAGCTCCATTACATATGATTATTATCGATTGGCCGCGGCGATAAATGGGCTAATCGAGCGCAAATGATCACGACGGCGACAGAAAACGGCGAACTCAACCGAAGTTGAAGATTGTGTGTGTGTTGTAAGGGAAAATCAATATCGATAAGTGGCCGTGTCGCTGCCGTCGTCGTAAGAAGTAGGTACTATCGTTAATGCAGTGTTGATCAATCTCAGGAGCGGAAATTGCTTCTTAATTATCACGTAGTGAATGGTCGGTTTTATGGCCTTGTTGTAACTTTGTCGACGATCATCATTAGTACCGCACATCATTAAGGCTTGGTATATAATAGCAGATTGTAGTCAGAAATCCCTTTAATGCTTCTAAAATTTGACACAAGACGTTGTTTCGGTGAAAAAGTGATAAATTAATTTTGTGTTCAATGTAGAATGTATAGATTTCAATAGAAGAAATTTTAGTTACTAGAAAAAGATAGTCCTTGCTTTGCTGTCCGAAACATGTTGAGTACCAAACTGTCAAATCGTATGTATTTTCCCTTCATTGACATTAAGCCTCGCCAGCAAAAGATGTTCCGAACAGCGACGACAGCAACAATCTTTCTCTTGTAACTATTTTTTTTTTGTGAATTTTTGTGCCCATAATAATCCCTGATTTTCATAATTGCTAAAAACCTTGTTTGAATTCTAAAGTTTGGTTTTGGAAACAAAGTAAAAGTTAAAATAATAATGAGTGTGAACAATGGAAACTACGCCATATTTTACTCTCGTAAACGGGTTTACAGACTTTTTGTTAACCGTCACGACAAGGCAAGTTTTCGCTTAATGTAAGGAAGCTTAACAATTAAACTTCCTTAAAAACAAGAAATACATATTTCATGAGCATTAACTGAAAAAGATTCATACTATAGCTATGCATATACAGATTTGCTCGACTTTCGGTTGGCGGCAGTATAGTACTGATATGTTATAGTAATGACATGTTAAGAAGCGCAGAAAACTTCATTGAGAAGTGGTAGAAGCTTCTTTTTGAAGTAAGAAAATCTATCTTCAGATGCTAGACTTCACGATCAGGATTAAAAGTATGCCATAAAATAGTTCCGATGTTTCATCAAAATTCTGGGTTTATGTTATGAACAAAACAGTTTACGGGAATATTTTTTCATCCAATATGAATACTTGAGACTAGAGGAAACGACTTCCACACAGCAGTTCAAAATCAAAAGTCCTATTTTGTTTGGTTGAACACACCGCGAGCTACTGGTTACTTTTTCATGCACCGTGCACTAAACGATATATTTAACTCTTTCTACTCATATTCATACCTCTCTACCTTTCATCCTATCTTCCGATTCCTCATTTCTCTAAATATATTCATGCTCTATTTCTCTTCTAATCTTATTATCTCTCTATCTCCCTTTCCCAGTAACATTTTAGTTTTATGTCGGCTGTATGAAAGTCAGGAAGTGTAAATTTTGTAGGTCGTTATAAAACCAAAAATGTTACCTGGGTTCTAGTATGGCCCATAAAAAAATAAAAAATCTCAAAAACATCGTAATGTAGTTACATAGTTGAGAGACTATTGACTTCTCCAAAGCCAGAAACACCAACACTTATGTCACTTTGTAGGATGTAGAAAATAAAAGTGGGTTATTCCTGGAATTCCTCTGGAAATTCCTCCTGGAAGTTCCTCCAGGAATTCCTTCGGAAGTTCCTCCAGGAATTCCTCCGGAAATTCCTCCAGGAATTCCTCCTGAAATTCCTCCAGCAATTTCTCTGGAAGTTCCTCTAGGAATTCCTCCGAAAATTGCTCCAGGAATTCCTCCGGAAGTTCCTCCAGGAATTCCTCCGGAAGTTCCTCCAGGAATTCCTCCGGAAGTTTCTCCAGGAATTCCTCCGGAAGTTTCTCCAGGAATTCCTCCGGAAGTTCCTCCAGGAATTCCTCCGGAAGTTCCTCCTGAAATTCCTCCGGAAGTTCCTCCTGGAATTCCTCCGGAAGTTCCTCCTGGAATTCCTCCGGAAGTTCCTCCTGGAATTCCTCCGGAAGTTCCTCCTGGAATTCCTCCGAAGTTCCTCCTGGAATTCCTCCGGAAGTTCCTCCTGAATTCCTCCGAAGTTCCTCCTGGAATTCCTCCGAAGTTCCTCCTGGAATTCCTCCGGAAGTTCCTCCTGGAATTCCTCCGAAGTTCCTCCTGGAATTCCTCCGAAGTTCCTCCTGGAATTCCTCCGGAAGTTCCTCCTGGAATTCCTCCGAAGTTCCTCCTGGAATTCCTCCGAAGTTCCTCCTGGAATTCCTCCGAAGTTCCTCCTGGAATTCCTCCGAAGTTCCTCCTGGAATTCCTCCGAAGTTCCTCCTGGAATTCCTCCGGAAGTTCCTCCTGGAATTCCTCCGGAAGTTCCTCCTGAATTCCTCCGAAGTTCCTCCTGGAATTCCTCCGGAAGTTCCTCCTGGAATTCCTCCGGAAGTTCCTCCTGGAATTCCTCCCGAAGTTCCTCCTGGAATTCCTCCGGAAGTTCCTCCTGGAATTCCTCCGGAAGTTCCTCCTGGAATTCCTCCGGAAGTTCCTCCTGGAATTCCTCCGGAAGTTCCTCCTGGAATTCCTCCGGAAGTTCCTCCTGGAATTCCTCCGAAAGTTCCTCCTGGAATTCCTCCGAAAGTTCCTCCTGGAATTCCTCCGGAAGTTCCTCCTGGAATTCCTCCGGAAGTTCCTCCTGGAATTCCTCCGGAAGTTCCTCCTGGAATTCCTCCGGAAGTTCCTCCTGGAATTCCTACGGAAGTTCCTCCTGGAATTCCTCCGGAAGTTCCTCCTGGAATTCCTCCGGAAGTTCCTCCTGGAATTCCTCCGGAAGTTCCTCCTGGAATTCCTCCGGAAGTTCCTCCTGGAATTCCTCCGGAAGTTCCTCCTGGAATTCCTCCGGAAGTTCCTCCTGGAATTCCTCCAGAAGTTCCTCCGGGAATTCCTACGAAAGTTCCTCCCGGAATTCCTCTGAAAGTTCCTCCGGGAATTCCTCCGGAAGCTCCTCCTGGAATTCCTCCGGAAGTTCCTCCTGGAATTCCTCCGGAAGTTCCTCCTGGAATTCCTCTGGAAGTTCCTCCTGGAATTCCTCCTGGAATTCCTCCGGAAGTTCCTCCAGAAATTCCTCCGGAAGTTCCTCCTGGAATTCCTCCGGAAGTTTCTCCTGGAATTCCTCCGGAAGTTCCTCAAGGAATTCCTCCGGAAGTTCCTCAAGGAATTCCTCCGGAAGTTCCTCAAGGAATTCCTCCGGAAGTTCCTCAAGGAATTCATCCGAAAGTATATTCAGCAATTCCCCTGGAAATTTCTCCAACAATTTCTACGGAAGTTTCCCCAGGAATTTCTCCGGAAGTTCTTCCCAGCAGTGTTCCAGGAATTCCTCCAGAAAATGCTACGGAAGTTCTTCCAGGAATGCTTCCGGTAGTTCCTGGAACTTTCTCCGGATGTTCCTCCAAGAATGGCTTAGAAAGTTCTTCCAGGAATGCTTCCGGTAGTTCTTCCAGTAATTCGTGTGGAAGTTCCTCCAGTAATTCGTGTGGAAGTTCCTGCAGAAATTCCTCCGGAAGTTCCTTCATGAATTCCTCCGGAAGTTCCTCCGAGAATTTTTCCAGAAGTTCCTCCCGGAATTTTTCTAAAAGTTTCTCCAGGAATTCCTCCGGAAGTACCTCCAGGAGCTCCTCCGGTAGTTTCTTCAAGAGTTTCTTTATGAATGCATCAAGAAGTTTCTTCGGGAATCCTTCCGGAAGTTTGCTCCGAGAATCCCCGGGAAATCTTGCAATTTTTATAATAATTACCCACAGATTTTTTTCTGAAATTCTCTCCGAAGTTCCACCAAAAAATCTCTCAAATTTCAATAAACTCACCTCCCGTTAGTTCTTCCGCAAAATTGTCCAGGAATTCATGAGGTACTTCTCATGTAACTTTAATTACGAAAACTAGATTAAATTACGAAAACTAGATCGAAAACTAAATCTTACGCACCTTCCTCTAGGGAGTCTTCCTGAAACTAATTCGAAATTTTTCTGGGGCCCTGTCTTAGCCTTGTGGTAAGACGCGTGGCTACAAAGCAAAACCATGCTGAGGGTGGTTGGGTTCGATTCCCGGTGCCGGTCTAGGCAATTTTCGGATTGGAAATTGTCTCGACTTCCCTGAGCATAAAGTATCATCGTGCTAGCCTCATGATATACGAATGCAAAAATGGTAACCTGACTTAGAAACCTCGCAGTTAATAACTGTGGAATTGCTTAATGAACACTAAGCTGCGAGGAGGCTTTGTCCCAGTAGGGATGTAATGCCAATAAGAAGAAGAAGAAGAACCCGGAAATTCCCACCCCAGAATTGCGCAGAAAGTCGTTCAAAAATAAATGCTCCTGAGAATTCTTCTGAAAATTTCTTCAAGAATTTCCTCGGAAATTCCTCTGGAAATCATTTAAGGTCACTCCTGACGGAATCCAAGTTCCGAAGTTTCGGGGGCACATCACTCGATTCAGCACTTTTAATCTTGGATTCCGTCAGGAGTGACCTTAAGAAATTCTCCCGGCAACTCCTACAGAAGCTTATCCAGAATTTCTCCAGGAATTCGCCCAGAAAACCCTACAAGATTTTGCCGAAAAATTCCATTGAAAACACGTCCGGCATATCATAAGGAAATTTCTCCGGGCATTCTCCTGCTTTTTCTTCAGAAACTTCTTTGGAAATTCTCCAAGAACTAAGAACTCTTCCAGAAATATTCCAATATGTGTTCCTGGAACTTTTTTTTTTGAACATTCCTCAAGGACCTCCTCCACAAAATTTCTCTTTCATTAAGAATTCACAACGGAATATTTATGAGCAGGACGAACACGACGGAAGTTCTAGGAGCAATAACATGAATTCATGAGGATAATTCCCACATTTTCTTAATAATTAAATGTTTGTTTCACAGAGTTTGTGTTTGTTTGTTTGAACAAAGATTGTTTTCTTCTACCGAGCATACGTTGTACAACAAGGAATCTAGTGGTCATCTAGGCTATATCTAAAATTAAAATAAATGAATCATAATAGTAAAAAAGGTAATTGTCATATGAATTTGGCTGAACACATGTATTTCCGACAGGAGCTATAGAAATCTAGACTTAACAAAAAAAATGCCATCGGCGTGGTAAAAAATGTACGGCGGCGTGGTTAATTTTCATACGATAGTGCGTCGATTAATTTTTGACGACGGGGGAGGCGTGAGAAAATTGTCGGCAGCGGCGGCGTGACGTGGCGGCTCACAGGTCTACTTCTATCTATATCCATCTTTCATCTTATTATACTTTTTCTTCATGTCCTTTATCTCTTCCTATCTTTTCCCCTCTCATACTACCTCTTTTTTTCTATTTTCCTCTACATCATTTCATCTCCCTATCCCTTTATTTTTATCTCTTATAACATCTTCCTATATCACATCCTATCTTCCAAAATTTACTACCTATCTCTCTATTTTGCTTTCTATCTCCATACTTCACCTCTCATTTTTTTCACTTGCTATGCTAATCCACATCTCATCTCTTGTTTTTGATGATTTGTTTTTATTTTATCGAGAGAAAAAATACGGGTTCCAATTATAGTTCTTCATTAAAAATTGATTATATCTTCTTGGTTTTACTTATTGTTTTTTTTACTTATTTATAATACTTATTTACCTCTTGGTTATACTGCCGCTAACCGCAAGTCGAGCATATCTGTATATGGGCCTCCATATACAGATGTGCTCGACTTGCGGTTAGCGACAGTATATGTCGATGGGAAGTATACAAGTTAGCTAATTCTTCCACCTGATTTCTTTCCAGAGTGTTTTATTTGAGTCTATTGATTGGGTAAGAGTTTTACATTAGCTCATGGTAACTAGACCTGTTCGATGTCCTCAGAATAAAATACAATAAAATATGTTTTATATCCATATAGGAAAGATCTTCTGACGTTCAGTTCTGAGTTTTACCTATTCGAACTAAACTTGCTCCACATACTGAGCGACATCCCCAACGATGAACGATGCCCTGCAAAACGTTCTCACTAATCATATTTTATTATAAGTACAATAAATGTTCCACCGATTGCCCACTTCTCCTCGCACAAGCTGAGCTAATTTTCCGCGGTGCTAATCTTCCCCGCTGGAGAGCACCCAGCCGTGCAGGTATCCAGTTGGCGATCGACCTGGCCGAACAAAACGGAAGAACAGCCGTGCTGCAGCAATACGAGCGACCATACCGAGAGCGTCGACTGGCGTGGCGTAGATTATCTTTTATTTATATATGCGATGATATAAAAACACCTTTTCTGTGCATGTAAACTAATTAATTATCCGGAGGTCCGCTTCGCGTTAGTGCTTCGCCCTGCAGGCTCGGCTGTGCTGGCCAAGAACTACAAGCGCTTTTTTTCGCCATGTGGCAGTTATTGGCAGTCGTCGGTGGAAGTGCTCCCGGGGAAATTTATTTTCGCACTTTCCGATGAGGAATTGGCTGCTGAATTTTAACGCTGCCGGGTATGTAATATTCATTGAGAGCAGATGCTGTAAGGATGATCATTAGGGTGATATATGCATACAAATGATACATTAAAAACTATGAAGATGAGCGTCTTATAGGCAGTAACAAGAATAAGTTAACTTATATTTTTATTAGGCTGCTAATGACTGCATAAAATTATTTCGCCTATTTTATCTGTTAAAAAATCGGTATGAATAATTCCTCTATCATGTGTGTTGATATTTTCAATAACTGCCCTTTTGAAATTCCTGATAATTTGAATGGACAAAGATTAGTTTCCTTCCATGTGATTAAGTCGAAAAGCATCTCTGTTCATACGACACCAACGACGTACCTTCCGCATTTGGTTTCACTGATCATGAAACGAAAGATTCCCATTTGCGTCGTCACCCTATCTTCCATGTTGCCCAGTTTGCACTGCATCTGATGATCCAATTAATCGTGCGAATACCGATAACATAAATCGCTTAGGCGATAATTTCGTGCAGCATGCTTGGGGCGGTGAAGTTTGCGCAAAATCTCATTAGCAAGCCTTGAATAGTCGCGTCCAAGAGTTTCCGCCACCCTGTTATAAATACTGTACCACTAATCATGGTACTTGGGTAGACAGAAATTGCGTGAAAACACCACTCAGGAGCCTCCTAAGCATTCCCGAACTAAGCGGAAACGATTGCAACTTCTGAAAACAATTACAATCCTCAGCCGATTTCATTATATTGTTAGGAAGGATATTAATGTATCAGTGTCCGTAGGGTTACCAAACACGTTGTTACTTCTTCCATTTGAGCATGCTAAATGTTCTAGTGTTGGATCATTGCTAGAATTATGTTCAACAGTGGTTATTAATATGACGATGCCTATAATTTGGTTATTTCTTTGACCTTCGAGAAAATGCCGAGACTATACACATTCGCAAGATGTTTTACTTTTCTATATTCAAAATCTTCCTATGCATGCAAATTTAATTTCCATTCCTTTTGCTGCTGAATGTACCTTTGCTTCTTCTGCTTCTTTTTCTATGGCTCTTCATTCCAACTGGAACTTGGCTTGATCTTTTACTGTGTTACTGTGTTTTACTGTGTTCTATTAGCATTTCCACAATTATTAATTGAAAGCTTTTCTTTACCCGCCAATGCATGATACATATTGTGTGGCAAGTACAATGGATACGCTATGCCCAGGGAGTCAAGAATGCTTCCCACCTGAAAACGTCCTGGACCGGACCGCGAATCGAACTCGCCATCTCCGGAATGGCAATCCTATACTTTTGCACGCATTGCTAACAGGAACAGGAGACCCCGACCCTTTGCTGTAACCATATTATTTACAGCCAAACTTCGACATTCAGGCGACACGGCAAAATATGGCATGTTCTACTACCGCCTGCTTCCCTAGGTGAAGAAATCCGTCATAATGGGAGTATTTCGTGTCGAATAAATACAGCTGGTCCGGCAATCTATCATCTGACGGTTGAATAATAAGTTGAGCCCAAAACCTAGGGAAAGGTGACGAAACCTCCTCTGGGACCATGAAAAGAACAAATCATGTACAGAAAATGCGTGAAGCATACCATCATGAAGGAGCGTGGGTTTGTGCCAGCAATAGAGGTAATAAGCTATAGAGGAAGATTTCGCTGTCGTCACTGGCGAAACATCTTTTGCTGGCGAGGATAGGGCACTAAGTGTCAACGAAGGAAAAACCAGTACGTTTTGACAGATAGGTACCCAACATGTTTGGGAACGATAACAAAGGGAACCGCAGCGATAATCGTCCTCTATAGTTTATTACCTCTATTGTGCCAGACGTTCAAAGCAACCGCTAAGAACGAGCGGTCTTGAGCAATGGTGAAGAATTTTCCCGGCAAATCGCTAGTATGCCGTGGTGATGGACGATGAGACATATTTGACCATGGACGTAGAGATGTCGCAAATTAATCGATTACTTCGATTAATCGATTCATCGTTGTGATAATCGATTAATTTTGAATCGATTATTACCCAACGATTAATCGATTCAATAATCGAGAGGAATCGTGAGTAATCGATTAGTTACTGATCGATCAATCAGAATTTTACGACATCATAAGGATGTCGAAAATTAATTGATTATTTCGATTCATCGATTCATCGTTGTGATAATCGATTAATTTTGAATCGATTACTATACAATAATTAATCGATTCAATAATCGACAAGAATCAAGAGTAATCGATTAGTAACTAATCGATTAATCGGGATTTTACGACATCTCTACATGGACGGTGACGAATAACAGAGGATCCAAAACCTCACAAAGGAGAAGAGCAACGAGGCCAATTAAACCAAGCCTTCGACGGCTTCCCCAGCTGCAGTCAATCTCAAAGGCAGAATCAATTCGAACAATTGTGTACCCAATTCGAGAAGGAGCTGATCAAAAATGCGAATAAAAGGCTTAAGAATATCGCTCCCTCAGCTATCACTTAATGCTATCAGAAACCAATTGGCCTGTATTGGTTAAATACTTTTGATGTGAAAACTTCTTCCATTTTTTCGTTTGAAAAATATTAAGCTCTTTTAGTGTTCTGTCTTGGGGGCAGCAGGGACTATTACCAATGCTTAACGATCCCTCCCCAGGCCATCTGCGAATTGTTGTGTCTGCCTAGGATGTCTTGGGGTTTGCCAGTGGGCTCTGTTAAACTTGTATACAAAGCTGCATGTATCCGCAAGCAGGCCCCGCCAAAGCAACCGTGTGCCGCTCAAAGCGAACAAGCCCTATTCCTGGTGTTAGGTGAGACGCTAAACAGCCCTGACACGACGGCCCTCCGACGAGACAGGAGGTTTGCACAGGCCCAATAAACCGCCTTTAAAAACAGCCATTACGAACGGCATAGAAGATAATACGACTCGATACAATCGGCTATGACCTAGGCGAAGAATAAAGGATCACGATTGGAAACTTGGAACATGGAACTGCAAGTCGCTAGGCTTCGCCGGTTGCGACAGGATTATTACGACGAATTACATCCCCACAACTTTGACGTCGTAGTGCTGCAGAAAATCTGCTGGACAGGACAAAAAGTGTGGAAAAGCGGACATCGAGCGGTTACCTTCTACCAAAGCTGTGACACCACCAACGAGCTGGAAACCGTCGTCATAGTTTTGAGCAAGATGCACCAACGCGCGATTGAGTGGCAGCTAATCAACGCAAGAATATTTCTTCAACTAAAGCATAATCAACGTGCACTACCTACATGGAGGGAGACCCGACGACAAGAAAGGAGCGTTCTATGCACAGCTGAAGCAGACATACGATGGATGCCCACAAAATCGTCATCGGTGACATGAGTGCTCAGGTAGGAAGGAAGAAAATGTATAGACCGGTCATCGGAGTCTGCATACCGTATCGAACGACAACGGCCAACGTTGCATAAACTTTTCAGCTTCCCGCGGAATGGTAGTCCGAAGCACTTTCTTCCCCCGCAAGAATATCCACATGGAAATCACCTAATCAAGAAACGGAAAACCAAATCGACGACCACGTTCTGATCGACGGTAAATTCTTCTCCGACATCACGAATGTCCGCACTTACCACATTGCGAATATTGAATCCAACCACTACCTCGTTGCAGTATGTCTGCGCTCAAAACTCTTAACGGTGTACAACACGCGTCGGAGTCGTCCGCCGTGGCTAAACATTGGGCGGCTATAAGACGGTAGACTAGCCGATGACTACGCTACTTTGACTGGTATGACGGCGAATGTGAGCAGTTAGTTGAGGAGAAGAATGCAGCATGGGCGAGATTGCTGCAACACCACACGAGGGCGAACAAGGCACGATACAAACGGTCGCGGTACAGACAAAACTCAATTTTTGGAGGGAAAAGCGCCAGCAGGAAGATCGAGACCGTGAAGAGGCAGAGCAACTGTATCGCGCTAATAACACACGAAAGTTCTATGAGAAGTTAAACATCTCACGTAAGGGCCACATGCCACAGCCCGATATGTGTTCCGGGAACCTCCTTACGAACGAGAGTGAGCTGATCCAAAGATGGCAGCAGCATTACGAAGAGCACCTGAATGGCGATGTGGCAGACAACGGTGGCGGTAAGGTAATGAACCTGAGAACATGCGCGCAGGATATACGGCTTCCGGCTCCGAATCTCCAAGAAATCCAGGAGGAGATCGGCCGGCTGAAAAACAACAAAGCCCCTGGAGCTGATCAACTACCAGGAGAGCTGTTTAAACACGGTGATGCGGCACTGGGTAATCAGACTGAAGAGAGGACAACGTAAGGCACCCACCACGAGTTTGTATTGATGGTGACGAAATCGAGGTGGTTGGAGAATTCGTTTACTTGGGCTCACTGACGCATCATGGCAGGAAATCGTACGTACTTTGGACTTCGCAAAACTGACTATCTACAAAACGCTTATTAGACCGGTAGTTATCTACGGACACGAGACCTGGATTGATCAGGTGGAGTACGATTTGCGGACCCTCCGCAGACTGCGTGGTTGGCGACGTGCATACATTTCCGTGCTGAATGGAGAAGACTTCTATGCACTGCACATGCCACTCCGGCCTTAGCCTGGTAATAAATAAATAAAAGATCATCAGACAATCGATCGCAGATCGTAGATATTCTCTGCCAACGTAGAATACATCCGTCATGAAGCTGGTCGGCGAACGCTATGGATATGCTCAGCAGCAAACGCAGGATGAAATAGTGAAGCGTATCGATAGCGGTGAACTGGTTAGTCTCACTTTGGACGAGTGGACAAGTCTAAGCAACAAGCGCTACTTAAACGTGAATGCCCATTTCACTGACGGATCATTCTACAACTTTGGTCACGACAAAATTCGTAGATCACTACCTGCTGAAAAGCTTTTGGAAATGGTCAAGGATATGGTCCGGAAATTCGGTATTAAGGATGGACACATTGTAGCATCAACGACTGGTGGAGCTCGTGTGATGACGAGTTAAGAATATTGTCGGATTACCTTAACCAGCAGTGTTACAACCATGCGATTCACTTGGGGGTTTGGGATGTCCGATTGACTATGCGTCCAATTTGGAAATCTCGAGCTCATTCAGTAGCCGCTAGGTTGCGAATGCCGACGGAGATCCTTCGTAGCTTCGTAGATGAAAGCACCAGGCTAGTGTACTGTAGGGTCGTGGGTTCGAGTCCCAAGGAAAGTGGTTACCGCCAATACATTTTTCAAATCATATCCTTCCACATAATGTACATATCAACATATGAGTTTTAATAACATTGTAAATTAATCTCCAAGTCGGGTGGTTTTAATCCCCGGAATATAGACATTTTTTTGTTTGAACCCCACACGGAAGAAAAAAAGTACCCAGCGTTGAGTTTTTTAAACTTATTTTTGAGTTATTTTTTCTTTTCTCTTTCATCCACACTTTCTTCTCTTGTCAAAAACAAAAGAGCCAAACAATCCAACGACGTCAGTTCAATACGGGAATCCAACTATGAGTTTATTGCCTGATGTCGAAATTGGGTGAATTAAACTTACAGTTGGGTAAATAAATTTCCCGTTGGGTACTTTTTTAACATGGGAGTAAAGGCAAACTACTTTGACACTATTTACTCAATTTTGGCTTCCCGTACGGATATTCGAGGTTGGGTGAATTGAACTCACTATTGGGAAGTTTATTTCTTCCGTGCACCGATACCAGTTAAAAATGAGGATAGCGACGATTCGGATAGTGATAACTACGATGATGAAGTTGGTTCTTCGGGTAAATATATTGGAATGTTCATTTTAATATCGGACTAGTCATCAACACGTCGAAGACGAAGTACATGATAAGAAGAGGTTCAAGAGAAGACAATGTGAGCCACCCACCGCGAGTTGGCATTGGTGGTGACGAAATCGAGGTGGTAGAAGAATTTGTGTACTTGGGCTCACTGGTGACTGCCGAAAATGATACCAACAGAGAAATTCGGAGACGTATAGTGGCTGGAAATCGTACTTACTTTGGACTCCGCAAGCTCCGATCGAATAGAGTTCGCCGCCGTACCAAACTGACAATCTTTAAAACACTCATTAGACTTGTAGTCCTCTACGGACAAGAGACCTGGACGATGCGAGACATTTTAATAGCAAAGAAAAAATCTAATTTATTTCAATTATAGACTTATACACTACGCGATTTGGAGAGTCTCTGAAACGTATTCGTAGAGTCGTGATTTTTTTCGAATTTGCATCAAAGAGACGCTTTCCGAAATATGAAGGGCCTATTGTTGGACAGTGATTTCGAGGTTGCCAAAAACCTTCAGGAAGCTCTTCAGCCAACCAGACTCGTCTCGGAAGCATTGGACGAAGATGAGATGCATTGCTGTCACATTGCTGTCTGCGGAAGGCAGCTAGAGTTTCTTGTATACAACGCTTAAGAAAAGTAACTTTAAAGTTGGAAACGACCTCTTCGATGCAATCACGAAAAGAATCAACGTACGGTGCCAAAGAGAAATAAAAGCAGCGCTGAAGTTCCTTCAAGGACTTCCGATGTCAACGCAAGTGCCAACAGAACTGGAAAGCTCATCTAAAACGCAAATGATTAAGGTCATCAAGGAACTGGGTGTTCGTTTGTTGCAATATTGCCAAAGACAGATCGATGATGATACTGCCGAGTTGAATGCAGGATTGTCCTGTATGCATGCCGATTCAGGATCGACATCATCGAGCATGCGTGAAGAACTAGAAACAACTATATACCAACTCGTCCCAGACTGATTTTTCAAAAGTAATTGCGAAAGAGCTAAAAAGCGAGCCTCACTGTGCGATGAAAGCATTAATAACATTTACTACATTTACTGATCCGGATCTTTGATATGAGCGAATGATTCGTAGCTCACTTTTTAAAAGATCCGGTTCAATAGATCAGCAAGTTATCGGACCATTTGTAAGAAAATTACAGAATTAAAACTTTTTTGTAGTTTTCTATAAATGTTATCATATGTTTGTGAGCGAGAGAAGGATGAAATTATTGTATGAATGAGTCAATAGTGTGAGCTTGAATGACAACCATTTCACTAATATGCATTCTCCTTATATTTTGTTCCCAAGATCCGTTTGGAAGATCCGAATCATTAGAAGTGATCCGTTTTGCCCATCTCTAGTGGTATCTAACTGTCAAATCGTATGTATTTTTCTTCATTAGCATTTAGATCCCCTATCCTTGCCAGCAAAAGATGTTCCGGACAGCGACAATGTTTATCTTGTAACTAAAGTATCTTTTATTTGAACCATTGATTTTGTTTTATTGATGAATAAAACATATTCCTTACCACAAAATTGCGTTTTAAAAGCACATTGAAAAATTCCTGGATTTCTCGGGAAAAGCAACAAATTTCATCCCGAATCCCAGGACAAGCAAATTGGTCTGGAAATGGAACCTCTACCGCGATTTGATTTTATTTGGCAGAGCAAACGTTACAACCTTCCTTTGTTCTCACATGCCATATGCAGAAATTAGAGTTTCATTTGTATGGGAACCCGTCCACCTATTCGAAAGCAGGGAAGGGCCTCGGACCATCATAGAAACATTTCTTGTCTTTAAAAACTTCCACATGACAAATTTGGTAACATTTGCTTGATTAATTCCCGAGTAATGCAGAACAGTGTGTTTTTTATATGCCTTTCACCCTCCTTCTAGAGCGAGGAGGCCGCGAACCATCATAGAAATATTTCTTGTCTTTTTTTTTTTTTTTTTTACAAGGGAGAATGCATTTACACACTAACCCAGTACATGTGCATTGTAGTTGCCAAACTACCACACGGAAGTGTACTGGAGTGTCGGACTCGACCATACCGGTAATACCGACTAAACTCCCTTGGGCTCCACCATCGTTTCCCCAGGAACTACCTCGCAGTACTACTTCTGGGGGACGGCAGTACTAAGCGTACTCGCTCATTATCGCTCACACAGGCACTCGTCCCACGCGAGACTGACTTGGGTGCTCGCACACCATTCACTCCATTTGAGTCTTACTTGAATGCTCTCCCGGGCGCTCCGCTGCCATGCCTCGAGGTGTCAATAGCGGTAACTGCCTGGGCCTACAGATGTTACGCTACGACACTCCTGCCTCAGCACGAGCAGATCAATCACACCACTGCCGAAGCAAACCACACGCTACCCTACCAGGGACACTCCCCATGCACCACATGTGCACACCTGTAGGTGTGTGGGTACAACCCACTGCTACCCTGCCGCCGAAGCAGCTTCTCCCAAGACCATGCGCTCCATGTGACCCTGTTTCGGGTGCTCACTCTAACACTCCACTGCAATGCCTCGAGGTGTAGATGGGATACCTCGACTCCTACCTCAGCATGTGCAGTCCATACTCAGACTTCTGCTGCGTTTCGAGGTGACAATAGCGGCGACACGCTATGACACTCCTGCCTCAGCACAACCAGATCACTCACTCCCTGCCGAAGCAGCTCACGCGCTACCCTACCGAAGTAGGGACACTCCCCAACTCACTCTAACACTCCACTGCCATGCCTCGAGGTGTCGATAGCGGTATGTAGGGACCAATCAACGATACTACGCTACGACACTCTTACCTTAGCATGTGCAGTCCATACTCAGACTTCTGCTGCGCTTCGAGGTGACAATAGCGGTGACGCGCTATGACACTCCTGCCTCAGCACAAACAGATCACTCACTCCCTGCCGAAGCAGCTCACGCGCTACCCTACCGGAGTAGGGACACTCCCCATGCCAATTGGCACTCCCTGGGCTTGTGCTTTTGAAGCAGCACATAGTCGCTTTGATAGAGTCTGATTACGGGCACTTGTGGTTTTTGGGAGGGATTTAGCAGAGCCCACTGCTAAATCCCACCACGCCCTAGGCAGTTCTCCCTGACTCGCAGACAGCTGGGGAGGGGTCGTCAAGCCCTTGGACATGGTCCATGCTGTCCCTGCTGTCCCTGCTGCCCCCAATAATATTTCTTGTCTTAGCAAGGATCCAAGGTAGACGAATTCCTCGACAACCTCGAAGGTATCCCCGTCTATCGTAACACTGCTTTCCAGGCGGGCCCTGTCGCGCTCGGTTCCACCCACAAGCATGCACTTCGTCTTCGATGCATTTTCTATAAGTCCAACTTTCGTTGCTTCACGTTTCAGGCGGGTGTACAGTTCTGGCACCTTTGCAAATGCTCGCCCGCCAATGTCTATGTCATCCGCGAAACAAATAAATTGACTGGATCTGTTGAAAATCATACCCCGAATGTTACACCCGGCTCTCCGCAAGACACCCTCTAGCACAATGTTGAACAACAGGCACGAAAGTCCATCTTAGTCTTAGTCTTAGACCCCGGCGCGATTTGAACGAACTGAAGTGTTCGCCCCGAAATCTTCATACAGATTTGCACACCATCCACCGTTGCTTGGATCAGTCTGGTAAGCTCCCAGGGAAGCTGTTCTCCTGTCACGTATTTTTCGCTATAATTTGTTACTCAGCTTAAATTTTTTTTTCATGAGTATCGGTTCTGCCATTTTTCCGGATTCAGTCACAAAGAAGAACTGTTCGAAAAGTTATACCTGGTAACATAAACCTAGTGAAAATGATAAGTTTTTACGGTTAGTCGTTTTTTCGTCAAGAGAGTTTTCGTTGCGAATTATGTAAATAAATGATACGTGTCCAGGAGTGCATCGGAAACCGAAAGAAGGATGGGTATTAGACTGGCCCAGGAAACAAAAAGTTGTTTAATTCCACGGGGCACCCCCCAGGATTGTGTCTTTGGGTGAGAAAATCAATCTCTGAAAATTTCAGCTCAATCGCTTGTTGCATAAGCTGGCGCATTTGATTTGAAGTTTGTATGGGGATTTCAGCCAAAATGTATAGGAAAATACACCTCCGTCACTCATTCGATCTGGAAATTGGTTCTGATTGCTCGATTGACCTCAGAATTGCAAAAACGGCAGTTGGTATGCTACAGAAAAATTTCACAGAACATTGTATGATGATTAAATGAACTTTTATATAGGTTTCGGCTGATGCGATTCGATCAAAAAACCCAAAAATACACAAATCAGCTCCTAATAAATCGATTATGCAACAAGCGATTGAGCTGAAATTTTCAGAGATTGATTTTCTCACCCAAAGACACAATTCTGGGGGGTGCCCCGTGGAATTCGACAACATTTTTTTCTCCCCATAGTAATCTGGGCCAGTCTAATGGGTATAAATGAAGCCAAGCAAGATTACTATCTCCAGCCAGGCAAATGAATGAAAAGTACAGAGAGCGTTATTAGGGATGGTGATTTTTTAGCAAAGTATTGAAGCTGAAGTCAGCTTGAACGACAGCAGCAGCCTCGATACTACAAACTAACGAAACTACCACAGTTACGAACCCCTCTAGAACCTTCGCAATTGCTAAAACGACCACAGATGGTTATTACGGCCACAGTTTCAATAGAATATAAATCTTCTTATTATTATTATTATTATTATTATTATTATAGAGTTTTGGCACTTCCTCAGCAAGCGTGCTGGGAATTTTCACCTACCCCGGGCAATCTGAATGCCAAAGGGGATTGGGCTCTGTGGATCTCATTCGCCGGTTGACTTAAAATCCTATAATAAACGTTTGCACCGGATGTATTAGTTATGGTGGTTCAGGAATCTTCTTACGATGCTGCAAGTTCCAAGAACCACTGTCTTTTGGATGCTATGGAGGTTATGAGATAGTTCCAGCTCTCCTAAGGATCTCAGAAGAGATTTCGGGACGATTCCGGTTGCTGAGATAACAACCGGAATTATACGCACGTTCTCCAGGTGCCACATCTGCTTCAACTCCTCCGCCAAGTCGTGGTACTTCGTTATCTTGTTGGAGAATGTTGTCTGGACATTATGGTCTAGCGGTACAGCAATATCGATGAGGGTTACCCGCTTCATCCTTTTGTCGTAGACCACAATATCAGGCCGATTGGCACGAATGAGGACATCCGTTATGATCTCGCGATCCCAGTACAGCTTCACGAAACTATTTTCCAGAACCGGGACAGGCACATATTTGTAGTAGGCGATAAACTGGTTAACCAAGTTGTGCTTTAAAGCAAGCTGTTGGTGCACAATCTTGGCTACTTCGTTATGACGACCGAGATAGGCTGAATCAGCTAAGGCTGAACACCCGGACACGATATGTTCGATCGTCTCTCCTACTGAATTGCACTTCCTGCAGCGGTCCTCCACGTTTTCGTGCAATATATAGTGCCGATAGTTCTTCGTCGCAATTACCCGGTCCTGGATGGCTACCATGAATCCTTCTGTTTCCGAGAAGAGTTCACCCCGCACCAGCCACGTATTCGACGCCGCTTTGTCGATATATTCCAGCTCCAGTTGATGGGGGTGCGTCCCATGTAACTCCTTCTGCTTCCACGATGCGATCATCTCGTCGACAGATTTGATGTCGCAATTCAGCTGATAGTCCTCCTGCGCCAGATGCAGGGCACTGAATCCGTGGTCAGCTTCACACAGCGCGATAGATTTCGTGGCGGTTCTGGCTTTCCACGAAGTATCTTCGCAACTGCTGGATCTGGGAAACACATAGTGTTTGTATATCGGTGACGCCTCTTCCTACTGTACGTGGCAGGTGACTCTCTCAATGGACGATTTTGGATGGCGCATGCGATGCTTAGTGAACGCCACTCGTACTGCTCGTTCTAACGCCTCCAAGTCAGTCTTGGTCCACTTCACCACCCCGAAACTGTATGTCAACAATGGCACAGCAAACGTGTTTATCGCCTTCACCTTGTTGCCGGCCGACAAGAGGCTCTTCAAAATACCGTTGACACGATGCAAGAACTTTTCCTGCAGCTCTTTCTTGATTGTCGTATGGCGAATTCCTTTCAGTTGCAGGAAACCTAGGAACTTGTACGTTTCGCCTTCAACCATGTTTCGAATCTCCTCCTGTTCGTTGACGCGGAAACTGTCGGCATCCACCAGGTGATTCCGGTGTTGATGAATGGATCGACGTTTATCGATACCAAACTCCATCCGGATGTCGTTGCTGAATACCGTTACAAGCCGCAGAAATTGGTGCAGCTTCTCCACAGATTCCGCAAACAGCTTCAAGTCGTCCATAAAGAAGGTGTGGGTAATGTTTGTACTCCTTTCCCCACTCTTCAAATGATAGCCATAGTTGTGTTGGTTGAGTGCTCTGCTAAGAGGGTTCATGGCAAGGCAAAACCATAGAGGACTAAAGGTATCGCCTTGGAATATGCCCCTCCTGATGCTGAGAGTCCTGGACCGTAACACCTTTTCTCCGTCGGTAATGTGTAGGGATGTGCTCCACATCCCCATAGCGTGCTGCATTAGCCTGATGACGTTACCGTCTATCTTATACAACTGCAGTACCTTAAGAAGGTACGAGTGAGGTACTGAGTCGTATGCCTTTTTATAGTCGATATACGCCATGCTCAGGTTTCTTTGCTTGTGGGTGGCCTGCCCAACAACGACTGCATCAATGATGACCTGATCCTTGCAGCCTCGTGTGTTACGTCGACAACCTTTTTGTTCCTCGGTCATCAGGTTGTTGACGTCGCAATGGTTCTGCACCCTCCTCGCTATTACCGATGACAGCACTTTGTACAGACTCGAAAGGCACGTTATTGGTCTGTACTTGGCTGGGTTCAAAGTGTTCCGATCCTTCGGCAGAAGATAAGTGACACCCCTAGTGATGAATTCCGGTAGCTGCCCGGGGTTATCTAGTACCGTGTTGAAGCATTCCGCCATCCGCCCGTGGACCGTTGAGAGTTTTCAACCAGAAATTATGCACAAAATCGGGTCCTGGTGTAGCCCAATTCCTGGTATACCGGGTAGCCTCAAGTATGTCTTGGGCGGTCACGTTGATAGCGGTCATGTCTCCAATTCCACCACAATATCGTTCTTCTTCTGCCATCCACACCCCATCGCCGTTGTGTATGACGGGGTTCTCCCATAGATTGGACCAAAACTGCGTGACTTCTCCAATCTCCGGAAGGCCCTCGCCAAAGTCGGCTTTGTCGTTTCGGATGTGGTTGTAGAACTCCCTTTCGTTGATGTTGAACATTCGATTTTGCTCCTTCCTCTTCGAACATTCTCCATAACGTCGCAGTCGTTTAGCAAGAGCACTCAACCGCTGTACATGGGTGTCGAGGATCTCAGTTATGTTCGCCTCGGTGAGATCACGGAGTTCTGTGGGTTTCACAATTTCAGCAACATTCCGAACTAGCCTAGTTGATCGATTCCCCTGCTTGTACTGTGTTAATCGACCAACCTTTGACCGCAGTGTGGCGATGCGGTTCTCCAGACGTCGCATCCACGCGGGTTTTCGTGCTTTGGGGCGTGCGCGTCCATCACTCTCACCTTGTGGGCGCGTTCGCAATCCCAACGTTCTTACAACTAGAGATGTCGCAAATTAATCGATTACTTCGATTAATCGATTCATCGTTGTGATAATCGATTAATTTTGAATCGATTATTACCCAACGATTAATCGATTCAATAATCGAGAGGAATCGTGAGTAATCGATTAGTTACTGATCGATCAATCAGAATTTTACGACATCATAAGGATGTCGAAAATTAATTGATTATTTCGATTAATCGATTCATCGTTGTGATAATCGATTAATTTTGAATCGATTACTATACAATGATTAATCGATTCAATAATCGACAAGAATCAAGAGTAATCGATTAGTAACTAATCGATTAATCGGGATTTTACGACATCTCTACTTACAACAGCCACTGCAGCCGAATACACGATAAATTGCAGCTCCTCAAGGTTCTCCACGGTTTCCAAGTACTGTGGCAAAATATCCTGGTTAAGGATGCTTACTGTACTCGTCAACCGATAGGAGTACTGCAACTTGGGTATCCGGTGTCGAGACATGGGGTCTGTCCCACGGAACTGTGTAACTGCTGTGCCCATATGATTAGCTAGTTCGTCCTTCAATTGCTGTCGTTGCAATTCCACTGTTGGTCCTGGAGCGGCGGGTGCAATCGAATCGCGACGGTTACTTGCGATTGATGCATCCAACCCAACAGAACTCCTTCTCGACGTATCGCTCGATCTTGCCTCCTCCTCCTCTCCTAGTTCCCTCTGCACTTCCTGCTTGATGTACTCTACGTCTTCTGGAGTCAGCATATTATGTGACATAATAGCTCTCTAGCGTGTGTACAACTTTTTCTGGTCAAGCTGGGGTGTAAACCGAGGGAACCTCTCATTGAACATCTCCAGCATCGCCAGTCTGCCGGACATATCCGTCTCCATCCTGGTGCAAACGTAGTAGCAACGGATCACGTACTGATTCATCTCCCTTGTCCACATGATCCGTTGCCGTCGGCGGCCCGCTAACGTGAGTGATTGACGTCGATCAACCACAGCAACATCAGCAGGTGCAGCATTGCCTTGGTGATTTCTTCTGCTGCCGTTTCTGTTTTGCCTTGTCGGCACAGGCTGAGCCCGATGACTAGAGGGTCGCTGTTGCACCTCTCCTTCCTCTAGCCGCTGGCCGCTCGCTCTGTCCCCCGTTCCAGGACCAGCTCCAGTAGGGGCTCCCTCCTCGGGCAATCGCATGGGTGGTATTGTTCTTGAGCGTAACTCCATATTTGGGTGTGCTTTCATTCCCGGAAGCTACGGGTTCTGTAAAGTTATTTAATTCTTTACAGTGCTAAATAGCTAGGTTCAAGCGCCAGTGCTCGCCCGAGGGTGGTTTTTCATTGGTGCTTAGGAATTGGGCCTTCAGCTCCCACCTACTCGAAATGGTGGTTTTTCATGGACGCCCAGGGTATTTCACCTGAGCTCCCACCTTATTATTATTATTATAGAGTTTTGGCACTTCCTCAGCAAGCGTGCTGGGAATTTTCACCTACCCCGGGCAATCTGAATGCCAAAGGGGATTAGGCTCTGTGGATCTCATTCGCCGGTTGACTTAAAATCCTATAATAAACGTTTGCACCGGATGTATTAGTTATGGTGGTTCAGGAATCTTCTTACGATGCTGCAAGTTCCAAGAACCACTGTCTTTTGGATGCTATGGAGGTTATGAGATAGTTCCAGCTCTCCTAAGGATCTCAGAAGAGATTTCGGGACGATTCCGGTTGCTGAGATAACAACCGGAATTATACGCACGTCCTGCAGGTGCCACATCTGTTTCAACTTCTCCGCCAAGTCGTGGTACTTCGTTATCTTGTTGGAGAATGTTGTTTTGGACATTATGGTCTAGCGGTACAGCAATGTCGATGAGGGTTACCCGCTTCATCCTTTTGTCGTAGACCACAATATCGGGCCGATTGGCACGAATGAGGACATCCGTTATGATCTCGCGATCCCAGTACAGCTTCACGAAACTATTTTCCAGAACCGGGACAGGCACATATTTGTAGTAGGCGACAAACTGGTTAACCAAGTTGTGCTTTAAAGCAAGCTGTTGGTGCACAATCTTGGCTACTTCGTTATGACGACCGAGATAGGCTGAATCAGCTAAGGCTGAACACCCGGACACGATATGTTCGATCGTCTCTCCTACTGAATTGCACTTCCTGCAGCGGTCCTCCACGTTTTCGTGCAATATATAGTGCCGATAGTTCTTCGTCGCAATTACCCGGTCCTGGATGGCTACCATGAATCCTTCTGTTTCCGAGAAGAGTTCACCCCGCACCAGCCACGTATTCGACGCCGCTTTGTCGATATATTCCAGCTCCAGTTGATGGGGTGCGTCCCATGTAACTCCTTCTGCTTCCACGATGCGATCATCTCGTCGACAGATTTGATGTCGCAATTCAGCTGATAGTCCTCCTGCGCCAGATGCAGGGCACTGAATCCGTGGTCAGCTTCACACACAGCGCGATAGATTTCGTGGCGGTTCTGGCTTTCCACGAAGTATCTTCGCAACTGCTGGATCTGGGAAACACATAGTGTTTGTATATCGGTGACGCCTCTTCCTCCTACTGTACGTGGCAGGGTGACTCTCTCAATGGACGATTTTGGATGGCGCATGCGATGCTTAGTGAACGCCACTCGTACTGCTCGTTCTAACGCCTCCAAGTCAGTCTTGGTCCACTTCACCACCCCGAAACTGTATGTCAACAAGGGCACAGCAAACGTGTTTATCGCCTTCACCTTGTTGCCGGCCGACAAGAGGCTCTTCAAAATACCGTTGACACGATGCAAGAACTTTTCCTGCAGCTCTTTCTTGATCGTCGTATGGCGAATTCCTTTCAGTTGCAGGAAACCTAGGAACTTGTACGTTTCGCCTTCAACCATGTTTCGAATCTCCTCCTGTTCGTTGACGCGGAAACTGTCGGCATCCACCAGGTGACCCTGGTGTAGATGTATGGATCGACATTTATCGATACCAAACTCCATCCGGATGTCGTTGCTGAATACCGTTACAAGCCGCAGAAATTGGTGCAGCTTCTCCACAGATTCCGCAAACAGCTTCAAGTCGTCCATAAAGAAAGTGTGGGTAATGTTTGTACTCCTTTCCCCACTCTTCAAATGATAGCCATAGTTGTGTTGGTTGAGTGCTCTGCTAAGAGGGTTCATGGCAAGGCAAAACCATAGAGGACTAAAGGTATCGCCTTGGAATATGCCCCTCCTGATGCTGAGAGTCCTGGACCGTAACACCTTTTCTCCGTCGGTAATGTGTAGGGATGTGCTCCACATCCCCATAGCGTGCTGCATTAGCCTGATGACGTTACCGTCTATCTTATACAACTGCAGTACCTTAAGAAGGTACGAGTGAGGTACTGAGTCGTATGCCTTTTATAGTCGATATACGCCATGCTCAGGTTTCTTTGCTTGTGGGTGGCCTGCCCAACAACGACTGCATCAATGATGACCTGATCCTTGCAGCCTCGTGTGTTACGTCGACAACCTTTTGTTCCTCGGTCATCAGGTTGTTGACGTCGCAATGGTTCTGCACCCTCCTCGCTATTACCAATGACAGCACTTTGCACAGACTCAAAAGGCACGTTATTGGTCTGTACTTGGCTGGGTTCAAAGTGTTCCGATACTTCGGCAGAAGATAAGTGACACCCCTAGTGATGAATTCCGGTAGCTGCCCGGGGTTATTTAGTACCGTGTTGAAGCATTCCGCCATCCGCCCGTGGACCGTTGTGAGTTTTTTATACCAGAAATTATGCACAAAATCGGGTCCTGGTGCAGCCCAATTCCTGGTATACCGAGTAGCCTCACGTATGTCTTGGGCGGTCACGTTGATAGCGGTCATGTCTCCAATTCCACCACAATATTGCTCTTCTTCTGCCATCCACACCCCATCGCCGTTGTGTATGACGGGGTTCTCCCATAGATTGGACCAAAACTGCGTGACTTCTCCAATCTCCGGAAGGCCCTCGCCAAAGTCGGCTTTGTCGTTTCGGATGTGGTTGTAGAACTCCCTTTCGTTGATGTTGAACATTCGATTTTGCTCCTTCCTCTTCGAACATTCTCCATGACGTCGCAGTCGTTTAGCAAGAGCACTCAACCGCTGTACATGGGTGTCGAGGATCTCAGTTATGTTCGCCTCGGTGAGATCACGGAGTTCTGTGGGTTTCACAATTTCAGCAACATTCCGAACTAGCCTGGTTGATCGATTCCCTGCTTGTACTGTGTTAATCGACCAACCTTTGACCGCAGTGTGGCGATGCGGGTCTCCAGACGTCGCATCCACGCGGGTTTTCGTGCTTTGGGGCGTGCGCGTCCATCACTCTCACCTTGTGGGCGCGTTCGCAATCCCAACGTTCTTACAACAGCCACTGCAGCCGAATACACGATAAATTGCAGCTCCTCAAGGTTCTCCACGGTTTCCAAGTACTGTGGCAAAATATCCTGGTTAAGGATGCTTACTGTACTCGTCAACCGATAGGAGTACTGCAACTTGGGTATCCGGTGTCGGGACATGGGGTCTGTCCCACGGAACTGTGTAACTGCTGTGCCCATATGATTAGCTAGTTCATCCTTCAATTGCTGTCGTTGCAATTCCACTGTTGGTCCTGGAGCGGCGGGTGCAATCGAATCGCGACGGTTACTTGCGATTGATGCATCCAACCCAACAGAACTCCTTCTCGACGTATCGCTCGATCTTGCCTCCTCCTCCTCTCCTAATTCCCTCTGCACTTCCCGCTTGATGTACTCTACGTCTTCTGGAGTCAGCATATTATGTGACATAATAGCTCTCTGGCGTGTGTACAATTTGTTCTGGTCAAGCTGGGGTGCAAACCGAGGAACCTCTCATTGAACATCTCCAGCATCGCCGGTCTGCCGGACATATCCGTCTCCATCCTGGTGCAAACGTAGTAGCAACGGATCACGTACTGATTCATCTCCCTTGTCCACATGATCCGTTGCCGTCGGCGGCCCGCTAACGTGAGTGATTGACGTCGATCAACCACAGCAACATCAGCAGGTGCAGCATTGCCTTGGTGATTTCTTCTGCTGCCGTTTCTGTTTTGCCTTGTCGGCACGGGCTGAGCCCGATGACTAGAGGGTCGCTGTTGCACCTCTCCTTCCTCTAGCCGCTGGCCGCTCGCTCTGTCCCCCGTTCCAGGCAATCGCATGGGTGGTATTCTTCTTGAGTGTAACTTCATATCTGGGTGTGCTTTCATTCCCGGAAGCTACGGGTTCTGTAAAGTTATTTCATTCTTTACAGTGCTATATTGGCGCTTAGGAATTGGGCCTTCAGCTCCCACCTGCTCGAAATGGTGGTTTTTCATGGACGCCCAGGGTATTTCACCTGAGCTCCCACCTACTTATTATTATTATTATTATTATTATTATTATTATTATTATTATTATTATTGGCATTACATCCCCACACTGGGACAGAGCCGCCTCGCAGCTTAGTGTTCATTAAGCACTTCCACAGTTATTAACTGCGAGGTTTCTAAGTCAGGTTACCATTTTTGCATTCGTATATCATGAGGCTAGCACGATGATACTTTTATGCCCAGGGAATCCGACCGGCACCGGGAATCGAACCCAGCCACCCTCAGCATGGTATTGCTTTGTAGCAGCGCGTCTTACCGCACGGGAAATAATGAAATCAGGGTGAGCAATGAATCAATTTCCACAAATAATGCAAAAGTTCCATAAACAATTGAGAATTTTCCATAAAACAAAAAATCCAAAATAAAAAATCTTCCACAATATAATTAGTAAAGAGTAAATTTTATTTTCATAATTGCAATATTTGCTTTTAAAAGTGCTAATTTATTTCTGTTTTGTGGAAAATTCTTAATTGTTTGTGGAAATTTTATATTAATTTTTTGCTCATACCCTGATTTTTTTATTGTCAATTTCCCAATTTTAAATGGCACATTTCTATTTTTTTAATGAAAGAAATTTTTATTCAAGTCATTTAATTCTGAAAATTGAATTGATTATTTTTAACAAGCCCCCAACCCAAACAGAAAAAACTTTTCTGGCATGGTAACCCTAAACAGCGCAATATCAAACAAACACCAAAACAACTTTTGACGCGGAAGCATTTAGCAGCTGAAGGGAATTATGATAAATTAAAAGGTTAACCTCGTTCTGTCACGGAAGTACCTATACACAGCTGAAGCGGCCGAGTACGGGAAGCTAGTGGAGGAGCTATCTGTCACTTGTTGGGAAATGGAGAGCATGTTGAAAAGTTGAATGGTTTCGCGTTTCGACACTGTTCGCTAACGACGACGAACGAAAAGGTCGAAGTTGGGGTGGATGGGGGTCGAATGATGAGATTTTGATCAAATGGGCGGAGGAAATTAGGAATATAACTGGAGCTATTATTCCTGATGAGAACATGCAATACGGTTGTGGGATTGCTGGTAAAATTGGACGAACCAAGTGTTTCAACCTGTGTTGGCAACATTGTTGATTGCAGTGGCGTGTGCTAATGAAAGGAGGATAACCATGCAAAAACAATATTGTTTAAATCGTATTTATTCATGTGGTAGTTGGTATCATGGCTTGAGCTTTTACTTTTTGGACTGACTAAATTTGTTTTCTTCCAGTCGCTACAAGGTCTTTAACAAGTAAGGCCAAGAGAACATACAAACTATTCCAGGACAATTATTATTCTATTCTCATTTATTCATCTCTCTACGGTTGAAAATACTTCCAAATAGTGACTTTCTATAATTTCATATACAGTGACCTGCATAATTAAAAAAGGCCACTTGCCGTTTTCATACAAAATGGTCAACTTTGGAGATCTAGATCTCGAATGCGTGTTAACCAATTTTACTGAAAATTTGACCAGAGCTCAGATATCACTTGAATTTTACCACACCTGAATTTTGAGCATATTGAATCATAGGGTAAAAATTATGGCGGTAATACTAAAACATTTTTTTTGGCAAAAATTGATTTTATAATATCTAGAAAATAAAACTCTTAGTGTACAAGTTTATTCCGCAAACTTTTCGTATTGCCAAAATACGCGTTTTGCTGAATAAGTCGTCAGTTTACAACCTATAGAATTCAAGATAATAAAAAAAAAATTGCCAAGAAAATCATTTAGGTATTACCGCAATAATTTTTAACCCAATGAATCAATATGGTCGAAACTCAGGTGTGGTAAAATTCAAGTTATATCTGAGCTCTGGTCAAAATTTTCAGCCAAATTGGTCCACACGCAATCGAGATTTAGATCTCCAAAGTTGACCATTTTGTATGAAAAACGGCTAGTGAGCTTTTTATTATGCCGGTCACTGTATATTCTCATTTAAATCATCAGTATGAATTTGACCTGGTTGGAAACTCTATTTTCTACCATAATTAGACATTTTATTTCCAACTACCTACGAACATGAAACTTCCCACACTTGTCAGAGTGAACATCCTTCTAAGTCTGACCACTCGCTGAACATCCAAAAATTAACAATTATCATCCCATCGACCAGCATCCCACTCTCCGGATCGTGTCACGCCAATCTTGTCCGGGTAGTTTAAAGTGACGGTGCTAGCGCATTTTAGCGCGCAAACCCGCCAACTAATAACCGTTGATTAAAAGTGATTCCCGCACGTCACATTCACACAAGCACGCACTCAAAACGTCACACCAGATCGGGGGCTGGCAATCGAATGGAGGAACTGGTTCTCCAAATGATAGTGTACGGCACGTTGTCAATCAACTGGTGCGAGTGTTGGCGGAGACATGAATTGGTCAATGCTGCTGTTGATGACTGGGGACTGTGTTATGCTGCATTTGCCTTGCGACGAAGAGACAATCGGAGACACTAGTGCGCAGCGTTCACGAACTCGGTAAACTGATCCTTACATCAAAGTTTAACTATAAATAGTGCGACCTGAAAGCATTCCAAATATGTCAGTCTCGTTGGGGAACCTTAACAAAGGCATACTGCCTATTAACTGAGGTGAAAAATGTATCAATGTATCTGAAGCTAGTGCACATTGTCCTAGCTTCTCCATCATTCCATCATAATAATTTAAAAATATTTGAGATCTCATTTCACAATTCTCACTTCATCGTGTACCAGAGTGATTACAACATCACACGTTATTTTTATACATTTACTTTCAAACACCTAGTAAGAAAGCATTTAAACATAAGTCAAGAACGGCAGTTTTTCTATTTATTTTGTAAACCGCTGTAAATATCCATTGTCCTCACAATTTGATCACGCACAAAACCGTCAATTTACTTAAGCTCCATTGCTCTTAATTGTGCACAAATGAATGATAATTTCATGAATTATTCAATCGATTTGTCCTCTACCAGTACCACGCATTGCATTCGATTGCGAAAATATCCTCCGGTCGGGCCACTCGGATAAGGTAATACCCACGCTTCGTTTCAGATTACCAGCGATGTAACTGATTACGTGAAACAATCCCGGAACTATCTCGCTGAATGTGTATACGGGCTACCAACGTTCATTTGTAGCCTTCCTTCTCTATGCAAAGCGACCGTTTGTTTCGCGATAAGCAATTAGCCACAAGAGCCTAATTATTTCCAACAGAAGCATTTAAAACCTGCTACTGGCTAATGTGTCAACTCTACTTACGAGTGCTTGTGGAAACGAAGACGGTATGGGAACGAGTCAGCATCCGCACATATTGGTTTCGGTTGCGGTCGAAGCACTGATTCGTAGAACAGATATATGAGGGAAACTTTTTCTTTCCTTTTAGCCTTAAACGTTTGGCTCGTGGGGAATAGTCATTTGAACGAAAACCATTTAACAGAATGCAATTTTTCTAATAATTCTATAGCTGGACACTGACGTTTTTTCGAATTATGTTTGGCCATTAAGGCATTAAGCGAGTTGTTGTATGATTTGATGTGTCGATCAATGCGTAATTATTTTAGAGCATGTTATTTGATTTAGAATAACCATTCATGTTTTGGGACAAAATAATTGTGTCAGAATTCCGAGCACTTTCTTAAGCGGATGATAGGACTACTATAAAATAAAACACTCTTGTAAGGACGTGATCAGTTGTGTGGAGAAAATCGGATCCGCTTAATTGTAAATTGTGGCAGAATTTGCAATAACCGTGGAATATTTTTCTCTGAAACTTCATCCACGATTTGTGCAAGGGTTCTATACTATGGTATGCTATTATTGTATCAATATCGCTTTCAGGATAATTAATTCAAATTCTATCGAGCATCAAAGCAGTTCGTACTAACTCTATCATTATCGTTTTTGCCTTTCTCGTACAACTAAGTTGTACCAAAAGGCTATCATTTCACTCCAAAAACGAACTTTTTGTAGAAGCTTCTGAGACCCGTAGTATTATATACCAATCAACTCAGCTCGACGAACTGAGCACATGTCTGTCTGTCCGTGTGTATGTATGTGTGATGTGTGTGTGTGTGTATGTGTTTACAAGGGCTTAAGGCTTTGGAAAAATCTGCGCGACAGACACCTCGAGCATCCACACTATGCTCGAAAGCGAACAGGGATGGACTCATCCCGACCTGCTAAAAATGTGCCTCCCGGATAAACCGGGTCCCTTATCCTCCTTGCCTCGATCCCCCCGGGACCACGGGATGCTGCGACTACTTCAAGGGGGAGGGCTGTGCTCATGCACTTCTTCTAAAATTCCGGCCCCTAGCTTAGGCTAGTTCGCCGACTGGCTTGCTGAGATCCACTGCTACGTTGTCTCGATCCCTCGGCGGTTGTGCCACAAACTTCCTCACTCGAATCCTCCTGACTTCCCCCGGCGTCGAGGGTGGTCCACCAGTTCCGGTGAAGGAAACTTCCGCACTGATGGTGCCCCGACTACGGCGGCTATCGCAGGGGACGCTTTCGCGCATTGCGCCGACTTCGTCTTCGGGTTGCAGAGGTGGTCCGACAGTTCCGGTGGTGGATGACGTCCGCACTGGCGGTGCCCTACATACCCGAAACATTTCCTTCTTCTTTCTTCTTTCTTCAGCAGGTTAAAGTTTCGAGTGCCGAGGTCGATCCGACGATTCCGGTTGGCAGAAGACTTCCTGTTCGCTGGCGCCCCGACGACACGAGACCAAACACTGCTCACTGTGCTGGACTTCCCTCCAAACCGACGCTTACTTGCTGGTCCCTTCTCCATCGACGCTGCAGCTGTGACAGTATTTGCGTCACGACTCTGGTTACCGCATTCAACGTACCTTCATCGCGACACATTCGCTCTGAAATGTTGTCCGCCCTTATGGCAGGCATTCTTCTACGTGCCTCCGCAAACCTCGGGCAGTCGAGTATCGCGTGCTCTGGAGTCTCCTCTACGTTAATACACGCCAGGCAGAATGGCGATGACGCATGGCCACACCGGTGCAAATATTGGCGGAAACAACCGTATCCGGACAGGAACTGTGTAAGGTAAAGTTCACCTCACCATGCTCCCTATACACCCACGTCGACACATTGGAGATAAGCCGATGGGTCCACCTTCCATTATCCAGATTGTCCCACTGCTGCTGCCACTTCACCATAGAGTCCAGTTTCACCGTCTTCCTCACATTTTGGTATCTCTCCGTTGGTAACACTCGACATCCTCGGCTAGGGTTATGCAGATTGGAATCATCCCTGCGATAACGCAAACTGCCTCCGAGGAAATGGTTCGGTACGCACTCGCGACTCGAACGGCCATTAGGCGAAACACGCTGTTCAACTTTCTGCGGTTACGTTTCGTCTTGAGCGCAGCTTCCCAGGCTGGAGCTCCGTACCTCAGTATCGAGGATGATACTGCTGCCAGAAGACGTCTACTGCTGCTTTTAGGACCACCCACGTTCGGCATGATCCTTGCAAACGCACTGACCATTTTAGCCGCCTTTTCGCAGGAATAGTCCACATGGGTGTTGAAATTCAACCGGTCGTCGATCATCACTCCTAGATGCCTCAAAGCCCGCACGGACGGTATGTTGTGCCCTCCTACGGTAATCTGGATCCGCTGGATCTCTCGGCAGTTGCTAACCAGCATCACTTCTGTTTTGTGGTGAGCAAGCTGCAGCTTGACTCCATTCATCCAGTTTTCAACTGCGTCGGTCGTTTCCGCCACCAGCATTTCTACTTCTTTCAACGACTCTCCGGTTATCGTAAGGACGACATCGTCCGCGGATCCAAAGATCTTCACGCCTTTGGGCAACTTCAGTTTTAGAACTTCGTTGTACATCATGTTCCTCAACGTTGGGCCTAGTATGGAACCTTGCGGAACACCCGCCGTAACCCTAATCCACTTCTGCCCAAATTCGTTTCGTAAACCAGGATCCGGTTCTGAAAGTAACTTTCAAGGATTCTACACAAGTAGTCAGGAACCCGCATGCCATGCAGCGCTGCGGCGATGGCCTCCCAGCTGGCACTGTTAAAAGCGTTTGTGACATCAATCTTTACTACAGCGCAGAATCGATAGCCGCGCCTCTTCTTCTTGGACCCTCTCACTGAAACTGCAATGACCGTTCTGATTGTGTCCACCGTCGATCTGCATTTTCGGAACCTGAACTACTTTTTCGATAAGCCGGTCTCGCCCTCCGTGAACTGTGTCATCCGATTAAGGATAATCCTTTCCGGAAGCTTCCCCAGTGTATCCAGCAGGCCTATGGGCCTATACGATGCTGGATTCCCCGGCGGTTTCCCTAGTCTCAGCAACAGCACTAGTTTCTGGATCTTCCACTTAACCGGGAAGTAACCATCTGTTAGGCATTTCTGCAGCACTATCCTGAACAAATCTGGAAACGTCAGTATCGCAGTTTTAAAGCCACGTTTGGAAGTCCATCCGGACCCGGAGCTTGCTTCATCTTCAAACCTTTCGCCACTGATGACAGCTCGTCGTTGGAGACTTGCATACCTGCAATGGTTACTCCGTCTTCATCTGCGTACGGTGTAGGCGGCCACATCGTAGAATCATGGTGCGGGAAGAGACCGTCAACGACCCTAGTAGCACAACTCACGCTGATCAGGTTGCAGCAACTCAAATGTGACCAAATTTGGTTGCATTTGTGTTACTGTAACTGCTCTACAACATGTGTGTTACTCGGGGATGATCTTCACATTCGCTGGACCCCTGATCCTCGCTGTTACGACCCGATAAGCGTTGCCCCAGCGTGGCGACCCGATAAGCGTTGTGTGTGTATGTGTGCAAAAAGCTATAAAAAACATTAGACAACTTTTCGTATAGTAATCCTTAACCGATTTTCTCGCAACATATTTCGTTCGACAGGGGACAAAACCTCGTTGATCACTATTGAATTTTATAACGATCGGTCATTGCGTTTAATAGTTATGAAGAAAATGGTACATCGGACCATATAAACCCCATATAAGGTTGGTGTCTTAACTAACTGCGAGAAAGGCACCACCAACGCTAGGTGGATTAATCTGGGTTTCAATAACAGAGTTAGTTATGAGTAATTTGCATATTAATTATTGGTATTACTCTTTTGGTATTTAACCTCTTATGCAAGGCTAGTTCTAGACCAACATTTGAAAAGGGCGAAACCACCAAAATTTATTCCTTCTGATTTTTCGTCCACATATAGAGCTTTATATGTAGACGAAGAATCAGGAGGAATAAGTTTTGACTGTTACGCCTTTTTCAAATGTTGGTTTAGAGTTCATAACAGAGTATGGTATCAATAACAGAATTAGGTATTATTGAGTCAATTTCTCCTGCTCGGGTAGAAACTTGATTGGTCCTGCACCAATTGTTTTCTTCACCGCGGGACCTCGCAACAGCTCTGCTTAGAGTGCAGAGCTCAGTAGAGAAGGACTGTTCTGGCGTTCTTTTGAAGGCACATAGTTTGTGCACATAGTCACTTTTACGGTGGTCTCTTTCGGTTTTTGTGGTCTTTTCGTTTAGATTGTTATGTTATCAGTCTTGAGGCTAACATTCAAGCAAATGTTATCTCTACGAACTAATCTGCGGTATACGACTTTAAATAATCCATTCTACATGTATCGATTACAAAACTGGGACTTTGTTCCATTCCTGTCGCATCGTGCACCTTTTTATAATCAAATTATCTACTAGTTGCGGGCTTGAATCCAATGGAGAATGAGAGAATCTCTCACTTATCATGTCTATATACACTCTCGATAGGTAGCATACCGTGAGAGACGTTTTTCGGTAACTGTCACGAAAATGAACTGATTCGAGGGGCTACAACCCATGATAAATTTCTTTTAATAAGCCCTAACTGCGGGAGGCACCGGCACTGATGATGCATTTCAACTTGTTTTACACAGCTGTCCGAAAAAAATATGGTCCCCAACATAAAATGAGCGAGAACAAAACGTTTTATCAAACCCCATCGGTGGGACCCCGCCTATCCGAATCAGTTTTTTTTTTTCAACTTGTATACAAGTGCGATAGTTTTGTTTTCATGGATTGTTATGATTCGAAGAGATTTTTGCCTCGGAGACGAGCCAGCCTCGGGCTGAAAGTCTCCTTAATAAAGTCAAAAAAAAAAGATTTTTGCCTCTCTTTTATCGTTCTTCGTTATCTATTGAGATCGATTTCTGCAATCCCTGACCAGTTGGCACCCTTATCTGGAGTACCTTAAAGATGTCAATTGAAGGCTCCTAGCCTTGGGCTGTACTTCAATAATGTACGCTACGTAATTAAGAAACTACACCCAACCAGATAATGCTTGATTTTATTGCAATTTTGCATTCCATATACATTGACATTAAGTCGACAGCAGGTACTTGCATTAGGTCCACAGTCAAGAGAAAATAAGAGCTGGTTATGTGTTTGTGTCTACTTTGATTCTATTTTCACATTCCCGTCAAGGAATGATTCATTGCATAACTTTCCAAGCTTAACTTGCTTAAGGTACCCCGGGGCAAGTGGGACCTAAAAAAAACGCTAGTTCAGCAAAATCGTTAACGCATACTTGGACCACAAGGTATTTCAGGACATTAACCACTGATACATCATTATATGCTTTCGTTGTAGAAGTGTAGACGTGTTGTAAGCCATTTATTCAGTTACAAAAAATATTGGTAGTGACATAAGTAAATTTACCTGTGGAACCCACTTACCCCTTCAAACGGGGCAAGTGGGACCTACTCTGCTTTATACTGTCGAACGAAACTAATTCGAAGAATGTAGATATAATGTTCATGTAATTTCTGAGTCGTAATATTTCAGATCATGGATGGAGGTTTATTGCATGTCAGACTTTTGTTTTTGCAAAAAGAAAGGGATTACAATGTTACCAGATATAAAAACAAGACAACAGTCGGTTTACTGTTTAATTGGCTGTTGCCTGGCTTTCCATTGGCTTACTTTTTTTTTACCAAATGTGCTAGATGGAAAGGATAAGCAAATCGTTGTTCACTTTTCGAATGAATGTTTCTCTCTTATTACATAAATTAGAACTTCAAAAGCAACGTTTTTATTCAGGCGATTCGCAGTGTTGTAAATTTGAAATAGAACGAAATGACCAATCAAGCACTTTATTTATCAGAAAATCTGTTAATCTGATGCGAAGTTTAAAAATAACAAAACACAAGACAAAACCTGTTGATCTATTGTAAAATAAATAGATTGTTTGCACTGTAAACGGAAAATTTCGCATAGTCATAATCATTTTTTTCCATAAGGGAGATAATTTTCAGAAAGTAAAATACACATTTGGTAAATCAACTGTACACTACTTCTTTACAACGAAACCAACGATTTCAACTGCTTCATCTTTCTAGAACATTGTTACCATTAAAAACGTTCACCGATTAATCGGCAGCCATAGTACCCACTTACCCCGTATTTTCACTTGCCCCGGGGTACCTTATAAAAAAAAATGGCTAAAGACGAGTGTTGAACTTAGGCTCTCCACCAGATTCCAAAAGCCCGAATGTCTCAGTCGCCGGAAAAGACCAAACGTCCGGAAAGACCAATTGCCCGAATGGACCATTTGCCCGAATATTATTCCTAATCACTAATCCTAATCACATAAGGTGGACGAGAGCGGGCGAGATGATCCTTGTCTTAAGAAAGGGCTCACGAACGGAATGGTGCGCAAGCCCAGGAAGTTCTAGGCGAGAGTGTAGAAGTGAGGGCTCTACACGACGAAGTGACTCTCCAATGAAAGCAGCTGGACGAGGTCACGCCATCGGAAGAGATCGCCTCGGCAATCAAGGACCAAGGTGGAGTGGTATTAGCAGAGGTGTGCATCCGCCAGCGAAGAGGACCGCAGGGGACGCAGATTGCCACGGTGAAGTTACCGGCCACCGACGATAATAAGGTAATCAAACAATTAATTGCATATTATTCAGCAACTCGGCCGTACGAAAACTATTTTTGTCAAATATCTTGGTTGTGCATATGCACAGCATATGTTTCGAAATGGACAAATTGATATGAAATTTGCGAAAAAGAATCCATGTCCTCCAAGACACGTGGATTCTTTTCGCAAAATTCATATCAATTTGTCCATTTCGAAACATATGCTGTGCATATGCACAGCCAAGATATTTAACAAGGTAATCAAAGTTTTGGCTGGTCAGTATGTCCAGTCAGCCTCTACCAACCACCGGTAATCGATAAGTGCTTCCGCTGCCTCGAAGCGGGACACAAATCGTGGGCGTGCAAAGGGCCAGAGTAACCTATGTAGAGGATGCGGCGAAGAGGGTCATAAGGCGCACACGTGCGAAAAAGCGCCATCGTGCACGATATGTGCGAGCAGAAACCAGATACACAACCATGTCATGGCTGGGCCTGCTTGCCCGTTGAGTGTAAGTACGAGGAAGCCGTGCAAGTAACGCAGCTCAACCTCAACCATTGTGCGGCCGCCCAGCAGTTGCTGTGGCAGTCAGTAGCAGAAGCAAGAACAGACGTAGCTATTCTGTCGGACCCGTACCGCATCCCCGCGGATAACGGCAGCTGGGTAGCAGACGGATCCAGATCAGCAGCGACTTGTACGACGGAAAGATTTCCGATCCAGGAAAAGGTAAATACAAGAGCGGAAGGTGCAGTTATAGCTAAGATAAATGGAGTGTACTACTGCAGCTGCTATGCGCCGCCGAGGTGGCCGATAGAGCAATTCACCCAGATGGTCGATCGGCTGACAACAGACTTGGCAGGTCGAAAGCCAGTAGTCATTGCAGGGGACTTCAATGCGTGGGAGACGGAGTGGGAAAGCCGCCTTACTAACCGGAGAGGGCAAACGCTACTAGAGGCCTTAGCTAAGCTGGACGTCGTACTAGAAAACGCCGGCTCCCGCAGTACCTTCCAGCGAAACGGAGTGGAATCGATAGAATATTCGGCAGTCCAAGTTTGGCCGGTGTCCTGCAGTGGAAGGTCGACGACTGCTACGCTACACCCATAGTGACCAGCTGGCTATCCGGTACAGGATTAACAGCGAGCCAAAGAGAGGAAGTCAGGGAGCAACTCCTCCTAAAACCAGAGCGTGGAAGGTCACCCACTTCGACAGTTGAACCTTCAGTGGAGCTTTGCGCTTGGAGGAAAACACGGAAAGTTTGAGTGGGGAGCGGTTCTGTCACGAGCGTGCGACGCTGGTGACGGAATTGTCGGAATTGTCGACCACAGGTGTACTGGTGGAGTAAGCATATTGCTGCCCTTCGAGCAGCCTGCCTCCGGGCTAGAAGAAAAACGCAAAGGACACGCTCGGCGGAAGTAGCAAGACTGGCTCTAAACAAGGCCATCAAAGAAAGCAAGAAAGCCTGCTTCGACAGATTGTGCCAGAGCGCCAACTCGAACCCATGGGGAGACGCCTATAGGGTGGTGATGGCCAAAACAAGAGGAGCACTGGCACCTCCCGAGCGATGTCCAACGAGGCTGAAGACGATAATCGAAGCACTATTCCCGCACCACGGCCCAACCCATTGGCCGCCAGCAGCGAGGGTAGGAGCAAATGACGAAGCAGTGGCGAGGGTGACGGTAGAGGAGCTAATGACGGTGGCAAAGTCTCTCGACCCGAGTAAAGCACCTGGTCCGGACGGGATCCCGAACATGGTGTTGAAGGCAGCCATAATGACTAATCCGGACATGTTTAGGTTAGCCATGCAGAGGTGTCTGGACGAGCGGACATTCCCGGATATATGGAAGAGACAGCGTTTGGTCCTGTTACCGAAACCTGGTAAGCCACCAGGAGACCCCTCAGCGTACAGACCAATCTGTCTAATAGACACGGTAGGGAAGCTACTGGAGAAGTTGATCCTGAACAGGCTGTCGCCGTACGTGGAGGAGGTAGGAGGATTATCGAGCGAGCAATTCGGCTTTCGGAGAGGAAGGTCTACTCTGGGTGCCATTAAATCGGTGGTTGACACTGCAAAGGTCGCCATCGAATGCAAGCGGCGTGGTATACGTTACTGCGGAATGCATTCAACAGTGCGAGCTGGATGGAGATCGCGAACTCGTTGCTTCTGCTGGAAGTACCGGGGAAGTTACTTTAAGAATCGAGTATTGATTTACGAGACAGACGAAGGCTTGGTTAGCGCCCCCATCATGGCAGGTGTCCCTCAGGGATCAATTTTGGGTCCATTGCTGTGGAACGTGATGTACGATGGCGTGTTGAGGATAAAGCTCCCACCAAGTTTGTGGGATTCGCCGATGACGTAACCTTGACCGTGTACGGAGAATCCATCGAGGAGGTCGAATTGACTGCAGCCTATTCGATCAGTCTAGTGAAGGAATGCTTGCGCAGCAAGAAGCTCCAGCTGCCGCATCATAAAACGGAGATGATAGTCGTTAACAACCGGAAATCGGTTCAAGAGGCGACAGTTAGAGTCGGCGGCTGCGACATCACCTCCAAGAGATCTCTGAAACAATTGGAGGTGATGCTCGCCGATAAGTTGAGCTTAAAAAGTCACTATCGAGGATGATGGCGAACAGCTCTAGGGTGTGCTCCAGCAAGCACAGGTTGCTGGCAAGCGTGGCGGTTTCAATACTACGATACGGAGGTCCAGCCTGGGGATCGGCGTTGAGTGTAAACTGCAACGTGCGAAAGCTGGAGAGTACTCATAGGCTAATGTGCCTGAGAGTAATCAGCGCATATCGCACAGTATCTCACGAAGTTGCATGTGTACTGGCGGGCATGATGCCTATCAAACTGGTGGTGGAGGAAGACGAGGAGTGCTACGCCCTCAGGGGCACCGATAACACTCGAAGGAATATCAAGGCAGCAACGGTAGCTAAATGGCAGAGAGAGTGGGACAACTCGGCTAATGGAAGGTGGACCGTTCGCCCAAGTGTGTCGGCATGGATTAGCAGACCTCATGGAGAGTTAAATTTTGGCTTGACCCAGTTCTTAACAGGCCACGGATGCTTCAAGTGGTACCTACACAGGTTCGGACACGCGGCTTCTCCCGCCTGTCCGCAATGCCCAGACGTGACAGAAACGGCTGAACACATCCTGTTCACATGCCCCCGGTTCGAAACGGAGAGGCGTGCGATGTTGGAAGCATGTGGAACGGACACTACCACCGATAACATCGTCAGAAAAATGTGCCAGAACCCAGAACAGTGGAGAGCGGTCGCAAGAGCGACGTCCAGGATAGCCGATATCCTACAACGAATTTGACGAATAGAGCAGCAGGAGGCAGTCTTTACGGATAGCGGACCATGAGTACTCCGCCGCGGAAGTCGTGAATATATATGTCGATAATGAATGGGAACACCAGCGACAGCCCGCGCGTAGCCTCAGAACGTGACGAAACGGCCGGTTTCGGAGGAGCTCCCGCTTTCGGGGAATTTCTCGTCGGAGTAGGTTAGATCCGCCGTCGGGAACTATCCGAGTCGTTCGCGATCGCGACCAAGGCGGGAGCTAAATGGTTCAACGAATAAGGTGAGAGCTGAATGGCTCAAGGCAATCGAAAGTCGGTTATCGGAGTAGGCTAGGCCCCCCACCGGGGACCAGCTGAGTAGATCGTGGCGTGCGAATGAACCGGCTCTGGATCGTCGGGGCACCATTTAGGGCCGATGCCCACGTAGCGTTTTTTCAAGCCGCGTGCACGCCGCGTTTACGTGTGCATTACTCCATTTAATGCTGGGTACCTTGCGTGAACGCGGCGTACACGCAGCGTAAAAAACCGCTACGTGGACATCGGCCCTTAACCAGAAGTTATCTCCACCCGGAATCCATGGATTGACCTCGGCACTCGTCCAGTCACCTGTTGAGACGGGTCGTCGGTTACGGGGGAGCTTCCGACGTCGGGGAACTCCCCGTCGGAGTAGGATTGATCCACCACCAGGTGACAGTGTAGTGTTGGTAATGTAACAGCCTTCCACGGATGCGGGTCATCGGTGTCGGGGGAGCTTTCGCCGCCGGGAGACTCCCCGTCGGAGTAGGATAGATTCGCAGCCGGGGACTATCTGAGTAGCTTGCGAGTACGTTGAGAGCTAAATGGCTCTAAAAATAAAAAGTAAAATAAATGTGGTGCTGAATGGCACAAGGGAAAAAATTAAGGCTTCAAGGGCTCAACGATTTTGTGTGCTTGCTGGCATCAACAAGGGAGCCAAAGGGCTCAGACGTAGAACAAAACATCGAAGAGAGGCTGTGAAAGGTGTCGTTTTGGGAGGAGTACTTTCAGTACTGCTTTCCCCCACAGAAATATTACTGTAAGGTAGTCCCGGGGGGACAGGGCATTAGAAGAGAGGGTAACTCAAGTAACCCTCTGTTACTTGGACGGGTTTAGTGGGTCCGGTGTTCTGGCGTTCTGCCTTCGGGGCCAACCCCACTCCCTGAGTGATAATTTTAGGGTGTCTGTATGCAGATTTGCCTTCATCCCTTTATATAAAAAAAACACACACACACACAGACGTCACCTCAATTCGTCGAACTGAGTCGATCGGTATATAACTTTCCGCAAAAAAAACGCAACTGTAGAAGTTACAAAATTAGCTGTGTCCGGCCAGCCTCTCCAAAAGTATTACACAAATTCAAGCGAGCAAGCTTTTAAACTACTACTACTTAAATCTACTTACAAACTAAATTCTTAATTCATAACAAAATTCAATTATTCATTTAGATACTTTTTGAGGTTTTTTTTTGTAGGATGACAAATTTGTTTCTAGTTTCAAATAATTTGGAAGTGCATTAAATTGAGTATACAATTCTGACGGAAACACGAATTTCGATTTTTGAGGTTTTGGCTGCTCTCGGACCATTGTGCGATGTGACCAGATTGCACCCAAGTGGCCCAGAATCCTTGTAAAATCGTGATGTTTGAGGTGAAACATGATCTGTTTTTACTCAATTTAGGAAATGGCCATTCCGTAAGTCTTCCGGATTGTGTAGCTTTTGTAGCGAATTGAACTCTAAACTCTAAACTAAAACTCTAAACTCTAAACGAAAGGAACTCTAAAAATATCTTTCTCATGATTGCATTGCGAACTCATGTCTGCCCTCCGGATTGTGGCCAATGTGACCAGATTGAACACAAGTGGCTCAGGAACCCTGAAAATATCATTACGATCATTGCTTTGTTACATCATTCAATTTGAAGTGTCGCACGACCTATTTTGACTTATTTTAGGAAATGGCCATTCCAGAGATCTTCCGAATTAAGGCCGATGTGGCTGGATTGAATCCGAGTGGTCAAGGAACCCTGGGAAATACCATTCCCATCATTGCTTTGTGAAATCATAAAGTTTGAGGTGTTGCACGAAATATGTTGACTCAATTTAGGAAATGGCAATTCCGGAGGTTCCCAGAAACCCTAAAAATATCATTCCCATCATTGTTCAGTGAAATCACAAAGTTTAACACATGACCTATTTTGATTTGTAAATAACCATTTTTTCGGGGACAACAGACTCCAAGAAATTCTGGATCGAATGGATATTTGGATCGAATGCAACTTGTTGCAATGGAATCGGTCAAAAATCACAACAATCAGCCTAAACAACTCTCTTGAAAAAAAGGTTACGCTCAAACAAACAGGTTTTTCGCCTAAGCAGGTTTTAGGAATTTTCCATCACACTTCATCTAACGTTTTACATCATTCATTTCTCGCAAAACTATTTTCGACCGAATGCCCCTTTGCTGTTCTCCCAAGTGTCGCACGGTGTGGAGCATATGTGCGCGACTTGTTGAAACTATTTATTGGCAAATTAAGCGCAAAATGTGACTGAGTTTACATTTGCACGAACTCGAGAAAAACAGGTAGCAACTACACGCTTGGTTAAGCGAATTTTTCACGAGGGGCGCATTAGTTACGAGCATTGTTTGCGGTTTGTCGAAATGGTATACTGATTTGAGCTATTAGCTCATACGAAATGAGTTTAAGCATGCTATTTGGAAAGAATGTTGCGATGTAAAATAAATGTACCCCTTCGTTTTCAGCAACAGTAAATGTCATTTTTTATATATTTCTCAGTTCTTCCTCGACGATGGAAGTTATACAACTTCATCATACATACAATAAAGTTAAAACTTGTTTGCTTGGACTCTTGACTGCTGACACATTGTCGCAACGCAGATCGTATTCCTCAGTTATACGAAATGCATGGTTTCTAAACCAAGCAATATTCAACAGGACGTGTTGTAGGCTTCGATGGAATTTACAAAATAAACCATGACCAAAGTAAAACTAATTTGTCTTCCAAACAAAATATCGGTCATTCGTGAATTATTGGTCAAGTTATCTACAGTAACCAGTTCACCTCTTTTGCTACATACAATGAAACTAATCGATGCATAACTCATGTTGAACACCCCGGACGTTCACATGCAGGCCAATTTATTACGGACATACAAAACCGTTCTTCGTTATCTATGTGCTGGCCGCTAAACGGTCTACCAAAGGTACGCAGATCCAGCTTCAGCTTGCGTATGCTCGATCCATCAAGTAGACAAATAATCATCGCACTTCTGGAAAAACAAATAGATTTGAACCGAACCGCCAAAGTCTTCATCCAGCTGCTCCGTCTTCCGTCTCCATCATCCCATTAGGCTCGATTGCCTGAAAACCAGTAGCTGCCAACTCATCTCCGAAACAGGTAATATCGATTTGCAAAACGGCGCGCGATAAAACTCACAGGCACCGACCCGCTCTCATTCACCCGATCGCCAGCACCCACCGTTTAACCTGAGGTTTTTCCATGACTTTTTGTTAGTTTTACAAATATACATATAAATCCAACTAACAACCTTAAATGCTCCAGCCCGGTCAGGAGTGATGATTTTGAAATTTATTACGCCAGACATTGAAAGCAAACTCTCGAACCGGAGCGCTAGGCAGAGCAGACGAAAGGAAATAAAAACTAGGTGATTTTATAAATTGTTGTTAGGCCGCTTGTTTATAAATATTATTGATTTATCGTTCACTGTCAGCGCCGGGACACCAACCGTTCGGTCGGTTGGCCATTTGAGTCGTCGTCACACGGTATTGAGGCAAATAAAATTCGCGATTCGCGAATATGAAAAAAGCCCAAGAGAACGAACAGTTGGTTATCGGATACCGTGTGCAGGCATTTGGATTTTGCGATAATTTGCACACCTTCGAATTGACAGGAAATTGAAAGTGGATGCGGGGCGGTAGAAGAAAAAAGCAAAGCGACAAGGTGAATTTGTTCTGATTTCAGTTTATTTTTAATGGCAGAATGGAAACATTATTTCGCGAAAATCGATGTTGGTTTTGACCTGATAAATTATGGCTTGTAAAATGACGCAAATGAATCATTGAGCTGCTCGGTATACAATGCGAGCTGCATTTAATATCTATTCATGCGGTGGCTTGTTAATTTAGTTTTTTGAGTAGTATTAGTTTGTTCCTGAGCATGAGCATGATGACCGTGCATTTCGTAGTTGCTACTACGTGTTTGGCCAAAATAATCGCAATTGCATATAGAAGCAATGGATGGAAGTAAGAGATTTGTTCTTCATCCTCAATGTGTACACCTGAGAGCTCTTGTATTTTAAATGGTCGATAACGGCGCAGACCACGTCCTCACAGTCTATCAAGGATGGGAAGGAATACCGCCCAGAATTTCATAGTTGACGTAACAACCATTGCACTTTCGCATGTATTTCGAACAAAGTAGAAATAATGTACAAACATCGTAAATTTAAAATATTTCAACCCGTAGGCACACAAATGAGGCTTGGAACAAGCAACGTATAGATATTGCAGCGGTTGAAATAACCTAGTGAAGGCGTAATAAGCTAAATTCGCTGAAATTTCGAATGGTTGATACGTCAACTATGAAATCATGGGCGGAATAGATGTTACCAGTTACCTGTTCGAACTAGTCAAGTTGTTGGATTAGGATAGAAGATGGAAACGGGGTGAATGCCCATTTCCTGTTTTAGCGACTGCTAGAGCATGAGAAATATATGTTTTTATATTGTTTAGTTTGTTCCTGCTATGGTGTATTATGGTGTAGAGTAGAACATTACGTCCCATAGGTACTATTAGGTTTATAATTTTTTTCAAAATGAAGCTACAGAATGGATGGTAAGCAACGAAATTCCGCGGAATTTCGCGAAATTTGGTCATGACGAAATCTGTTTTTTTTTTATTTCATTTAGTTTCGTTAAATTACAAAAATTTCGCTAGAAAAAACTAGCTTTTAACGAGATTTAAAGGAATTCCGCAGAATTTCAGAAGCAAATCTAAACTTACATCATACTCGATACTATCAAAAATTTCGACTGAGCCGCTGGTTTTGCAATTTTATATTATTCAATATGGGGTTTCCAATATAGCAATAGCCTTGCGAGCAAATGCGTAGTATTGCCAATCCGGAGTTGCCGAGCTTCTCGGCCCGGTCAAGGATGTTTGCGAGTTGCAAACTTTCTTGACATCCTGGACATAGTATGGCCATTGTACTTGCCGCACAAGATACATATTAATGCAATGGCGGGCATATAAAAGCTTGCAGTTAATAACTGAGGAAATGCTATTAGAATACTAAGTTGTAAAGCAAGCCAAGTTCCAGTTGGAATGTAGAGCCATTGAAGAATAAGACGATATTATAAGAAAATAAACGCATATTGCATAGCCCCATTCTCAGTTGACAATTACGTATTTATTTAGTTAACTTTTATAAAACGTTTAAAACGTTTAAAACGGCAAGCCTCGTTGGATAAATGTACAACTCGTGCTGAACAAATCATCTTTTTGCAACTTGTTGCACAAACTACTATTGTTAAAAATGTTTAACAGAAAACGAAAAGTATCTTTAACTCAATTTTTTAGGATATCCTATTTTAAACAAAAGTGATCCGACTCAATATTTAAGACGTCAGGCTTAGAGCGTTAATGTGATCAGATAGGGTAAAGGCCAAATAGTGGAGGAACTAAGCACGTTCTCTCATTTGTTGGTTCACACCAAGTCTATACTTCGTTTCACTTACCTCAAGTGTGCATATGAAAAGTTATTTCTTATAGGGGGAAGGACGGCTTTGGCATGTTTTGTTCTATTATTGGAAGGGGGGTTTTTGTCGAGTAGATGATCAGATTGTAGACTAGATGATCATATTGAAAGCGCTACAAATGCTGGTGTATTGCATTATCGTCAATGTTATATAATCGAGAAAACGGCGATTTATCACAGCCTGCTTCTTCTGTTACTATAACTAGATTGATCGCAAAACAGTTAGGTAGTTGACTTCGAAAAATAAAATCAAAATTGCGTACATTTTAATTATTCAATATCATTCCGCGGGGCCCTCCCTTGCCGTGCGGTAAGATGCGCGGCTATAAAGCAAGACCATGCTGAGGGTGGCTGGGTTCGATTCCCGGTGCTGGTCTAGGCAATTTTCGGTTTGGAAATTGTCTCGACTTCCCTGGGCATAAAAGTATCATCGTGTTAGCCTCATGATATACGAATGCAAAAAATGGTAACTTGGCTTAGAAACTGTGCTTAATGGAAGTGCTTAATGAACACTAAGCTTCAAGCGGCTCTGTCGCAGTGTGGGGATGTAATGCCAATATGAAGAAGAAGAAAATTCCGCGGAAAATAAAATTCAAAATTTCGTTTCGTTTCGAAATTTTTTGAATTGAATGGACCTTGATATCGTATCGTTTTGAGGCCTCGAAAATAAATCTTGATTTCTTTTCGTTTCGTTTCGAATCAACATAAACATGTAAACATTATAGATTTCGTTTCGCTTCGCTCCAACGATCCATCAATATCAATCCGAAATAGGGATGTGTGCCACAGTTGACAATTTTTGGCATCGGTTTGTAACTGTTCAAAATCTTTCTTGCTGCTTGCCTTAAATTTGTAATAATCAAAATTATTTAATATTTATCCTATTAGAGAACTTCTGACAAAACCATAATTTTATGCATCGGTACATTTGCGTAAAATAGAAACTTCTATTATTCCTTCCAGAAATCAAAAGTAATTCTAATTCAATTAAATGTATTTCTACAAAATACTTATCTTGTTTTGTTTTGACGTAGGACTACGTTTGTCTTTTTCATATTGTGATACACTTTACGATTGTGAAAATCGGAGACCGTAACGAAAATATGACAGACTTTAAATTTTAATATCTCAGCCGTTGGACCATTTGATCAAGGAAGAGTCGACCTTTTTTTGCATTCTCCTGAATATACTAATTTTTAACTATTTATTATCGACAATTGATAAAAAAAAATGGAAATAGGTAAACCAACCAATACATGTATCGCAAGCACAGACATCAAGCAACTTGCGGGTTTGGATCTAATCGTCACCAGGGTTGCCACATATACAGATTATTCTGTATTTTATAGATTTTTGGGGTAGAGCGGTGACCACCAATCTGTATATACAGATATACAGATTTTTAGCAAAATTACAGATTTCTTCAATAGTACAGTACAGTACACTAATTATAATAAAATTATATAAACAGTTTGCTACATGTTTTCAGTAAGATTTGAAACATATAAAATTATTCATATTCTCCGCCAAACTGATTTTATTACAGACCATTCTCATATTAGCAAAATCTCAATTTGAAACGACAGAACATGCTGGCTCTGCTCGGTTTTACTTTTATTAACATTCTATGCAAATCAACGATTATGAAATCATATTATTCTCCGTGAAATGATAAGAAAATTATTTTGAGCTTTTAGTGGAATGTTTTCACCTGTCATAAGACGAGTTCTATCCCATTTAATTCCACCATAATTGTATCTTTAACAAATACGTATTTCGACCTCAACAGTAAGGCCATCTTCAGTGCCTCGTACTTGACTCGACTCAAGGCGGCCTTACTGTTGAGGTTGAAATACGTATCTGTCAAGATACAATTAAGTGGTGGAATTAAATGGGATTTTACAAACTCGTCTTATGATAGGCTCCGTGAAATGTTCAAACTAAATTTGAATACAGGGTTCTCAGAAAAAGCTCTAGCAATAATAAAAGAGAATCAGATCTAGCCTTTTCTACATATCCAGAAACAATTAAACAGTAGTGGGTTTAGTATAACTGAGTATAACTGGCTACAATAGTTAAAGACGGACAGGCTCGACAGATTTCATTAACAAATTATCAAATTTACATCTTCATCGAAGCAAAGTTTGTCAAAAAATCATTTTGATTATTTGAAACACAGATAGAGGAACTGTACCGGTTTTGGCCATGTTCCTAATTTGACCAATTTTGCGAATAACTCCAAAAATAAAGCAATTCAGGAGGGTTTTATTAGTTCCAACAAGAGATATATCCCTCACGATTTAACGCTGCATTTAACTGATCGATTATTTTGGAAAAATATGTATTTTTTAGGGTTGGCCAAAATAGGCACTAAGTTGGCCAAAACCGGTGCACTTTCCCTATGAAGATTTCCTGAAGAAAAAATGCACATTTTAATGTGGCAACCCTGATCGTCACAAGATTTCACGCAAAGCGGACGCAGCGAAGCGGACACAGCAGCATGATGGCACAGGTAGCAGTCTCAACGGAACTATTGCTGGTGGTACTTGTTGGGATGGTTGCTGCAGATAATTCAACTTCAACTTCAGTGATGGAAGCGATAGCAGCGTAGTCGACCAGCAGCAGCGGCGAGTGGCCGTCGTCGACAGTAGCACTCATCCTTGCAACGATGACACCGGGAGCAGCGATTTCAGCAAAATGTAAGCCATCGAGTGGTCGCCGCCGTCAGCAGTTCGGGTTCGAAATAACGTTTGATTGTTTTTAATGAATAGAAAATCTTATCCTAATATAATCTTAAAAAATCTAATCCTTTTATAAAATTGTGATTCTGAAAAGAACCCAAAAATGCCCATTTCCAATCAATAATAGTAACAAATAAAAGGTCAGAATCTTGCGAAAAAAAATTAACTTTCTATCGCTGATTGACATTTTCTGCAGCAATCACCCCGCTACTGACGCAATCATAGTCATTACATTTTCTATCATTTTGAAAAAAAAAATCTGCACGAATCCATACTAATCCGTTTAAAACAGAGGTCCTGAAAAAAAAAACGATTCAAGCTGAATCGTTTTTCACAACCACTATCAGTAACCAACCCATGGTCCTAGAAAGGCTCACTTGCTGCCGTTCATCCTTGGGAATGAGTTCAAAACAGTAACCACGCCGACGACCTCCAACGACGCCGGTATTAAGTCCCCTATCTGATGCCGATACAACCGCTCTCTGCGAAATGCCGAACAAAATGGCCTTTTTAGTAACCGTTAAGGGTGCACATAATAGTTGCGCCCATAACAAAGGGCGGGAGCTAATGAGATTACTTTTATACATAAAAGCAGCTTTCCAGCGCACGCGAGCCATTTTGTTCAAGATTCCGTGGAAAGCTATCTCAGCATCGGCATCGGTGGAGGCCTTCGGTGCGGTGTTGCTGCTGAAAAAAAAAAACGCCCCGTCCACGTGGGTTGCGCACCGAATTTCATCTCAAAGACGGCGTCTGCTGCAGTTTTGCGATAAATCATCGTGTGGTCAGCCAGCAGCTCAAGTGAACTTTTACCGCGTGTTTCGGCATGCTGTTGAGTTAGTAATTGACGGCATTATTGAAAGTAAATTGGAGAGAAGCGAGTGAGCGAAACTAAATCGAACAATTATTACAGAATCACAATCGGAGTGAACGCAATGAAAGCACCAGCGAAGTGACATTTCCTAGCTGTTGGCTATACCCGGTGGTTACTGCAAAAATTTTTTCCACCGCAATAGCGTCTGTAGCGGTTAGAGATATTATTTCTGACGTAAACTACGTCTAAGGGGAAGACTCGGATACAGGGTGTAAAATGAAAATTTCAAAATTGGGGACCGTCACGAAATCATGTAAGATTTGTAACATTAATAGGTCCTTTATCTTTCGATGGATTTCAAAGATTTATATATCAATCGATTCGCAAACTCTTCACCAATTTTCCGGTAGTATTGAAACTATTGATTATCAACGTTAAACCATTGAAAATTTTAGTCCTTTCATGCATCATGCAACTTCTATACAGCGCGTTCCAATCCTTGGTAATTGCCTACTTTTTGGGTATTATCTATTATTGAACTGGGTTGTATGAAAGGGGTGGCCCAACCGCTAGACTGGAGTCCCACCCTACTGTCATCGCCTATCTCTCCAATGAGAAAAAATGGTGGCTAGCATCTTTGGGGTTAGCGCGAGGTGGGCCCCACTGACAATTCAAAATTAGTAAACAAAAACATCATTTCAGGACTAGTTTTCTGTGATGGAGTAATTGTTGTTAAGCGATTTGAATAAATTTATTACTATTATCGTTATGTACCACGTATTCCGTGCCGTGAAAAATGTGTTCGATTTTCAATTTAATTGTAATAAGACCGTCATTCAACACAACACGGTTAGTATGATGCAAACCAAATTTGAATTTTTGGTTACAATATTGTATCCGAAAATAACGCCCACAGCAAAATAATAACGTGAATTTTATGCTGGAGCCAGAAGCATAGTTGTGTGTCATCCGGCTGTGGAGTCCCTACTCCCTCATAGAGTGGGAGGTGCTGCTTAAGCTTGGTAGGGGAAACTGGGGTAATATACACTCGGGGCAAAACAACCCTTTGACGTTTTTGAGGACATTTTCGGCAATTTTTCGAGAGAACTCGCTACAGCACATGTAGTTCGGAACTCGAACTACCAGTCCAGCAGTACACATTCTTGAAAATATGTCTGAAACACCGACTAAAATTCAAAAGGTTGTTTTTCCCCGGGAGTGCAATTTACCTCAGTTTACCCTATAAGAGTTGTGGGATGGTTTCTTCTCTTCTATATAGAGCGGAATAATTGGTTCAGTGTACTTTATATTTGGTTTTACGTAGTTTACATCGAGCGGTCGTATCTTGTATACAACCCCAAAATTTGTTGTCAACAAATGGGCATGAGAGGGATGGGAACAACTCCGAGCTACTTCGAGCTGCTCATTGGACAGCATTATGGTAACCGTGACATCAGTGCGTGAAAAACGGAGCTCGAGCAAGGCCGAGAGTAAGCCAGTGGCAGCAACAAAATGCAAACCGTAAGTAGTTATCCTGTAGTTCCTTATGTTCCATGCTCCAAAGTATTTCGGCAAAAATGATGTTTGTTAGCTGATTTTCGGCAATTTATTTGCTGATTTTCAGTAGCTTTGACAGAAATCTCGACGAAAAACATGTTTGCAGGGCACGGCTGTGCGAATCTCCCTGCTCCCGGTAAAAAAATAAGTGTGCATGCTTTCATGATCACAAGCGAATCCAAAAGGGTACAGGATGATTTTCGGTTCATAAAAATTGGGAATAATGCTTGAAATGCTCTATCCTCCAAAGCTTGTGCATGCATTATATGCACAATTTGTATATAAATCAAGACAAAATTTTCAAAATGACTTATCTGCTTTTCTAAACAAAGATTCAAACGTCGATTTGACGAATCTGATAGCTCTCTCACGAAAATCAACACCATCAACAGGTAGCGGAAACCTTCACCTACCTATTGGTGGTGTTTGTTTGCGTGGAAGAGCTATCAGATTCGTCAAATCGTCGTTTGAATCTTTGTTTACAAAAGCAGATAAGTCGTTTTGATAATTTTGTCTTGAAATGGTTTTATTTTTGACGTAAACTACGTCTAAGGGAAAAACTGGGATACAGGGTGTAAAATGAGAATTTCAAAATTGGGACCGTCACGAAATCATGTAAGATTTGTAACATTAATACTTAGAAAAATATATTAAGCTCTTTTAGTGGAATATATTAAACCGTCTAAGACGAATTAAGTACTGTCCATTTAATTCCACCAGTTAATTTTCGTTATCTTTGCAGATACGTATTTCGACCACAACTGTGTGGTTGTCTTCAGTGTCTTGTACTTGACGTCGACTTCGAGCCAAGTACAAGACACTGAAGACAACCACACAGTTGTGGTCGAAATACGTATCTGCAGAGATAACGAAAATTAACTGGTGGAATTAAATGGACAGAACTTAATTCGTCTTAGACGGATTAATACTTACTTTATCTTTCAATGGATTTTAAAGATTTTTATATCAATCGATTCGCAAACTCTCCACCAATTTTCCAGTAGTATTGAAACTTTTGAGTATCAACGCTAAATTATTGAAAATAATAAGTACTTTTATGCATCATGCATCTCCTAAGCAGCGCGTTCCAACCCTTGGTAATTGCCTACTTTTAGGGTATTATCAATAAGCCATTTTACGAGACAGATTCGATCAGCTGATTGAAATTTTGAGTGAACGGCTCAGTCTTTGTTTTGGTAAATTTGCATGCAAACCATCATCAATTCGTCATCATCATCATCATTTCATTCCATTTTCGCAAATGTTCCTTGTAAAATGTAATAAGGCAAAGACAAACGTGCTGTTTGAACGAGATGGCGCCACAACATTTAAAGTAAAATGAATTTCCTTGTATGGACAAATCATTCGTTCTCATTAACTACGCATCGCATCAATATGAAACCTAGGTCAAAAAGCAACAAATAATTTTTAGATTTTTTGTTCCCACGACTTGTTTTACAGTTCTAAACAATAAAAGAGATTTCATTGTACCTCCATACTAAATTCTAGCTGTATACTTTCAATAAGGTACCAGTCAAAACGATTAATGCAAGAGATGGCGTTTTTTCAATGGTAGTAAAATCGAAATTTCATCACTATTAGACTACTAATCAGTGCAAACTAAGTGCAGGAGACAATCTTTTCACCTCACCACCTTCTCACTACTTTCTTCTAAAACACCACCATTTTCCATAAATTTGCAAAATACTTGATTTTCCCATACATTTTATCGATTTCCAACTACCATTCTTCCATGAGCTCATGGTGAAAATTTTGAAAATCTCAGAACATAGAGTAGCAGGCTTAACAACACAGATAGAAACGCCGGTATCGCCACTCAGTGACGAGTACCGTAAACATGGTGCACGGAAGGTTGTTGTCTACACTTTTTACGGCTGCTGCACCCTGGAAGTAAATGTCATCGAAGTAAACAGTCGGTCCCTTATTTATTCAAGACTGTTCTCCACCTCGTGTGTGTGGAAGGAACATTGAAAGCTTACGATATCGAACAGCAGATGTCACTAGTGTATATGCAATATTACATTGATACAAACACACAGCAACACCACCTGTCGCCTGATAATGGAAATATTGCAATTATACCGTCAAGTGTAATGGCTGTTGTTAAAATATTTAGGAAGGGCCTCATGCGGTATTTTTGCTAGAACGCAACTGACGATCTCCTATTATTAGTGTTTGGTCTCCTGTCATTTGAGCAGGGATGCCAGATATACAGACATGTCTGTATTTATACAGACTTTTGGTCTTGCATACAGACATCATGCAGATTACAGACATTATACAGACTTTTGATTGATGCTACAGACTTTTACAGACATTTGTTATCTTTGAAGGAAAACTGAAGCAGAAAAAATCATGAAAACCTAAGAATGATGATGATTCCAGTATAAATTTAAACCTAATGTTGCTTCTGAAAACATTACGTAGGGAATCCTGAGAGAACAACACCAAAGAAAATCGAATCTATTTTTCTGAAGACCCCGGAATTATTCGTTCGGAATGCTTTAAGTACCCGAATAGAAACTACAATAGAATTACATTAAAATATCATAAAAGTACAATACATTTTATTTATGAACATTCAATTCTATTGTTCTTCTATTGTACCAATTAAATTGCCTTATTGTTGTTCCAATTAACATACAATAAAATCTATTGACAGAAAAAATTTGACAACAAAATTACAATACATTCTATTGTAATTGAAACATTTTGTTCGAGAAAAAAACGATTTTTTTATTGTTACGGTAACTAACAACCCCTATTTTCTATTGTAAAACTGGCATTTACAATAGGATTTATGGTGGGAAACAATATTCTTAATTGTTATTCTATTGTGAGCAACAATAGATATTATTGTAATAACAATTCAATTTATCGTATTGTTACAATAATTTCGATTGTAATTCTATTGGACTTATTTATTCGGGTAAGCCTGAAATATGCTTAAATGTATATCCTTTGGAATAATTGTACAAATTTCATACAGATTTTATAAGTAATTCGAAGACATTACTTATAACTAAGAACTTGGACAGTTGAATGGAAGAACTTGATTTTAAAAACATCCGCTGACAAAATGCTCCACAGAGTTGCTAACGTCACAGACATTGCAGATAGTACAGAAAGAGGTCCTGCCAAAATTATTCAAGAGCCGCCTGCACCCGATTCGGAGCCGGGAGATGATCTGCTGTTCTTCAATGCCGATGTGGTCCCTTAAATTTTCCGGGGTTAACGGATGTAGTTGTCCAGTTTTTCCCAGTTTTCTCAAATGATTGAGGTTTTGACATCACCAAACGGGACGGATGTCGTGGAATGTTGGCCCTGATGTCCGACTTCGGCAAGGAGATCCGCCTTGTTGTTGCCAGGCACTCCGCAATGGCCCAGGATCCAAGGGAAGGTCATGTTCGAGAGCATGTTCACTAAGATGCTTTGGATCCTGTTGTGCTTAGGCTTGTCACTCTGGAATATGGAGATGGCGCTGGCAGAGCCTAAAAGTACAGTTGGCTGGTGTTGCGAGTAACAATTCTGAGGCGGCCTGAGCGTAGGAATTGAAGGACCTCCTGTTGTTGGTTCGATGAGGATGAGACAAGAACCACGTTGTCTCTGGTCCAACAATTTACTTTGAGTTTGCGGAAGTGCGAAAGGAACGAGAGTCTCCGATCAATGGAGACTCGAGAACTCCCACAATCTTTTTGTTGGAGATGAGGTAGTCACCCAACCGGCGGAATGAGGACGTGTCCTCGAACGCATTCGCTGGTTGTCAGAATCTACCAAGTTCCGGAAAAGCAAGAAAACTGCCGGAAAATTCCATTCTTGCCACTGTTAGAAGTCCTGGTGAAAGCCTTGAAATGTTCTAGATCCGCGTGCTTGCTGTCGTTGTAGGCGTTGTACAGTACATCTTCCAAATATGCGAAGTAGGTACCCGTGCCGTATTCCGGGCGGAACGCTTGTTAGCGAAAGCCGAACCTTTTATCGACTTCTAATTTACAGCCGCTGATTTACATACCTTTCGACGGCTTTGACGACACCTCTTATCAGAGAAATAGGCCGATACATTGTGACATCTCGAGTGGAAATGTTGTTTTTGTGGATGGGTATAACGTGGCTTTTCCGCCATTCATCCGGAAAGATTCGATCAGACCATGCTTGGTTGATCAACCCCAGAACCAGATTTTGGCGGAGTTGGGAAAGTTTTTGATGATGAAATAACCAACCATATCGAGACCTGATGATTTTCCATTACTCATTGAGAGGGCGAAGGCAGCTCTGAGACGGAAAACACAGAATTGAAATTGGCGTTTTGTGAATCCGGGGGGACTCAAAAGATGGAGAGTGGCCGCTGAATCTCAGCTGAATAATCGCTAACGGAAACTAAATGGATTACAATTATTTTTATTACATATTATTAATTATTTCAACGGAACGAAAACTTATTTCGAATTTCAGATTATTGAAGCCTTGATATTCGATGATATCAAAAATGTGTGGTTTAGAGTAATTTTCTATATCAAGTATACCTCTGAAGCCCCATACAGACAAATATAGACATTTTACTGAGATTAACACAGACATTTAAAAATTGTATCTGGCATCCCTGCATTTGAGTTTTCTATAAAAATTTAATGGCTTATTGTTAAACTGGGATGACCCAGTTGTTAGACAGTGGGGTTCCTACTCCCTCACAGAGTGGGAGATGCTGCTTAAGCTGGCTAGTAGTGTCGGTGGGATAGTTCCTTCTCGTCTATATAGAGCGGAATAATTCGTTCAGTGTAATATATTTGGTTTTACGTAGAGGCCTGAATAAGAGAAACGCGGATAGGTATGTGCCGCCAATCGAACCGTCAAAAAACAGCAGCCAATCGAGCAGGAGACCTGTCAAGCAGCCAAAATGTTGGCTCAAATACTGAAAACGGCCAAATTCGATTTTATGTCATTTTTAGATAAACAAAATTGAACGTATTTTAATATAATATATGCAAGTCATTTATAGATTATGAAATGAAATTACATTGTTTATTGGATTCTATTGTTATGTGATGTGGACATATAAAATAGCGGATAGTAAGATTTTATCTACATAAACCATTTCTTTTCTTTTCATGTGTTGTTCTTTGATGAAGAAGATTGGATGCAGTGTTGGCAGAGTCATATTTTCTATCCGCGTTTCTCTTATTCAGGCCTCTAGTTTTACGTAGTTTACGTCAAGCGATCGTGTCTTGTATACAACCCCAACAATTTTTATTTTCTATAATTGGATCGATTAGGAGTGAAATAAATGGTTGAAAAATATTGAGCATTTTGCTAAATAAATGGAAGACTTTTTAAAACTTATCAGTCATAAACCTACGGCGTTCAAACAGTATAAATTCTTAGTTTTCTGTGCAGTTAGCCGGAAATCTGGTCCATAGGCCCAAGTAGTGATTTACCCTATTTGCAATTCAGTGAACCCACTCAAATTCAGATTTTTCAGCTGTTCTGATGTTTGCTAAAATGATTCATTTCCAATAATGCGCATTTCCAATAACAAACGTCAAAAACCCAAAGTCGGAATCTTTTGAGAAAATTGCACTTGATGTTTCAGTCTTTTTGGATTGAGATCTTTGTATCTATCAAAAAGTTCTGAACTGTTTTCCGTATCGAACATCAATCAGGTTTTAATTGCGTTTTGTCTAGATTTTATTATAAGCATTTTAAAATTATCTTCGTATGCAGTGCTGTAGGGTCTGTCAAAGGTAACACCGTCGTTTATCTTCTTCTTATTTTTGCTTGGATTCGTCTATTACTGCTCATCGCTCGACCTCAACGTTGGCAACGACAGCTCTTTAATCGGCAGCCGGCGTGATGGCGAGTGACCGTCGCTGATAGCAGCACTAACCTGTCGCAATCTGCAGCGATCCCAGTGAAAAGAAAATCATCGAGTGGCTGTCGACGACACCAGCATTACAAAGTAAAATTTAATTGCAGGGTTAGAACAAACGCTCGATTGCTGTTAATGATTAGAAAGGCGCATTAATAAGAGAAAATCGGTCAGGACCCGGACCAGCATTTTAAATGTAGAAAGGGTTGATTAACAATATGATGTCTGTTGCGTTTCCGTGCCACCAATGCACAGCGGCTTAGATCCCGAATAACGTTATCAATAACTTTTTAGGTGTGAAATCGTGTTTAAATGGCATAGAATGTTCAGCAAGTAATTGTGCATACAGCCAGGACGACATTTTATTTTTAATTCGTTTACCTAACAGTGAGATAGAACATGTATATATACATTTCTAAATAACAAATATCTGACGAGGATACAACGAGATACATACAAAACCATTTGGAATAGAAAGCTTGGAGTTTATCTTTGAAATGTGCATCGGCCGCTACTTTTGCAACCTAGCTGAAAATGTATTGTAAATAGTGCCATCTTTGCGAAAAAATCATCGAATGGCCATCGGACAATAGCAGCACAAAGTGGTTCTTCTCAGGACCAGCATTTTCTGAGAAAAAAGAGTTTATTGCACAAATGAGCTGTTTCGGTGGCATCGATGTTTGGTGTGATAGCTTGGTTGCTGTTAGTGATTTGAAAGGCGCATTGTTAAAATTAAATCAGTTTTTTTTGCAGAACCACTATTGAAGAGAAGAAAACGATGCACAAATGTAAAATTTGACAAGTAAACAAAACAAAACCACGTGGTGACCAATGAAAGTTGTATGGAATCAATGAAATTTTAAATAATGCGCGTTTTGAACCACTAATAGAAACAATACCAAAGTCAGAAGCTTGCGAGAAAATAAGTCACTTTGGCGACGACAGCATCGCGACGATTTTCCGCCAAATCGTTGAAAACGGCACTTCAGTGAATAAATTTTTTGCAGTATCGCTCGGTCTGATACTGACTCCATCGATATTTCATCAATCAATGTGCGAATGAATTAAATTTTGCCTCTCCCTTCGTAGCGCACTTGTCATTCCTCTATCGACGCCAAATCCCTGCCGTCGCCTAGCGACTATGTTTTATACTTTATAGAAGGGTTATTGAACAGTTTAGTGCATAAGTAATGTAGGTAGTGGCATCATGCATGAATATTATAAAAAGATAATTCATTTGATTTATGTCACTGGTTTCAAACAAAACTGGCGCAACTCAATATATGAAAATTATAAGATACGGCATTCTAAAATTTCCGCTTTTAAAATATAAAACCAAAAAAGGAATCTTGTAATAAAATTTCATTTGGGTACTACCGACGCCAATGTCAGCCCCTCGATGATTTTCCGCTAAAACGCTAAAGACGCCAACCATTCAAATAAACGTTCTGCTTTGACGAAAATTCATCTTGGATCAACCTTCCTTGTGTAAAATATTGGCCCTGTGAAGAATCGATTTATTTTCATTATCACGCCTTTCAATATCTAACAGCCACGAAACCAAAATTAGAGTCTTGTGAGAAAATTTAATTGGATTCCTTTTGACGCCACTAAACTCGTCTCGCGATCGGGCCAATTATGTGAAACAAAATTATAACAAGGGTAGTTAATTATTTCAGAAAAATATTGTAACAAGATGTGTTATGAATTTGGCTGGTTAGTTGTTAAAATAACAAAAATACCACTAGCCGTAAAACAATTATTATCGCAGTCGATACGTCTATATCAACATTATAACAAACGTTGTTCTAATTATTTAATACAAAAATCTACATTACGTATAAAATCCGGCTATTAACTTTGTTCCAGATTTTTATAATGAACGTAGTTCAACTTATAATGAAGGTGATTACCTTTGATTTTTCCCCAATACCTACGAACAAAAAAAAACAGTTTCATTGAAAATATAGGAAAATATACATAACTTATTTTGCTATAATTTTGATATGAAATTCAACTGGTCAAAGATTATTTCCTATACCAATTATCCTCTCTAAGCGTTGTATAATTTTTGAACGCTCCCTTTCAGGTTTAAATTCAAGTTAATTTTGCTGTTGGATTCAAAACAATACCTTTTCTGAAGTTTAAAACAATATGCGAGAAAATTTCCCGAGGAATTTGCAGTGAAAATGGATTACCCGTGAAAATTTTCAATAATTTACCATGAAAGTTTCGAAGAATTTCAGCAAACTCGCGCCAAGCGTCGCCGTCAATGTCTTTCAGACCTCTAATCCGGGCATTTTTAACTATCACAAAATGATTGCTATTAGCATGACTTTCAGCGAACGCGAACATACACATCCTCCTATTTCATTAAGGTTATTAATCTATTCCAAGGTGTCGTTTTCTATAGGATTGACATTGAGGAGGGAAAAGGGAAAATTAAAAATAAATATTATCATTCACACCCGGTGGCGTACTGCCGACGGAGGGTAACTGATCCCCGCTTGGTGGTATGAGCGAATTTTTCCAACATGTCCCTGTAGACGATCATCATCGCCCGTCAAATCCTTCGCTCGCCGTCATGTGCGATACCATGCTGCGATTGTGCGCAGAAGCCAATCAAAACAGTCACACCGATGTAAAAAAAAAAATAAAAGTGTCATACCGTTCCTAATGCGCAGCGCACACGTTGTTAGTTTTTAGAATGTCCATCGCTCTTTTATAATCAGGGGAGGGTGGCACGAAATGCACTTCTATTCAATGTGTTTTGCTGTTGAACATATTTTTTAAGGGTTTAAAATTAATTTCCATGCAAAAGCACACAGTACAGTTTTAAACAAAAAAATCATATGAAGCTTCATTTTCATTAATTTGGCGTGATTTACCAACTTTCCCCCTTGGGTTGTTTTTTTGTCAGTACCTATGCAGTGCAAAGCATCTCAGCTGATTCAATTTTTATGAGGTCGTTACCAGACGAAAGCGTGTTTGAATAAAAAAGTAATAATGTATGAATGGAGTGTTAATGCCTTTGATAAATAGAGAAGCAACGATGTTTTATTATTTTGATTCCGGGAAGAGAGTTTTAGAGATAGCGAGGGGGATCAGCACAGGCATGGTGTGTGACATATGCATTTTTAGGGTATGGCTACGGGGTTTTTAGCAGTTAATGGTGCGTGCATCTGGATTTTTTTTAATGGTGTCAATGTGACGTGAAATGACGTTTGGATATATAATATATGCCTACTAATAGGGACTATTGTTACAGACGACATCGTTTCGTATATCACGTTTATATTCTACATCTTTGCAAGCGCGTTGGATTCTATTGAAGAAAAAACTCCTGAACGAAGCTCACCCGAAAGACCAAAATTATCAAATGGATGAACAATCACCAGAACAGAATTAGGTATTCAACCTAGAATTGGTAGATTTGGCATTGAGTCGTTTGGCTTTTATTCCCTTGGCATAAAGTTAATTAAGAAGATCTCATATTTTGATTGCGTTTTTCGGGCAAAGGGTGTTTCAAAAGAAGGTTTCAAATTTGGATTTCGAAGAAGTTATATTCCTTGTTTTGGTTGTGGCAAATAAACTTACACCAAACGTTATGATGCCAAATGGCCTATGGCCTAGTGGATCGATTAGTTGTGTGGAATCCTATAGAACGGGACAATGAAGCTTTTTGAAAAAGATGGCGCCACAACATTGGAATCATTTATTTCAAAAACTGCATATATCCATTTTGCACAGTTTCGAGGAAACAACAGAAAACTGTTTTTGAACAAAGTGGCACCGAATCTTTTGATTTCTTTGATACAGATCAATAGTTTTTGGCAATACTCAACATCCTGGGCAGGCATTGAAAGCGTGAGTGAAGTGGACAGGCATTGATTTAATTGAATCATAGCATCCTATGCCAGTGAGTGAACAGCCTTGCTCAGATGGATACCAAACAATGATTATGACATATGAGCGATCGTTACTGCGTAAACAACGAGCAACAGAGTTCGCCAAGCCAAACTTGGTATGGTATCCAGGGAAGCTACGATTGGAGCATTTGTGTTACGTTCGCTCTAATAGAATAAGACCAAAACACATTAGGTGTTCTGCTTTGTACACTCTGCTTTCAAGTTGCTGGGATGAAGGAGAGAAAGTGTCAAAGCCTCCCATGCAGTGTATTAGAGTTCCATTCTCATGGCGGACTAAATTTTCCTAATGTCTGAAAAGATTTTTCTAACAGAGTGTGGGAACAACACTCAAGTGATTTGCTTCGCTCAGTTGTCTGCCATTGGTGAGCGATGAAGATCTTTAAACTTTGAATCAATGAACACCAAACTTAAACGATCTAGAAAGCATCAGCGACAGGCATGTCCAAACACCGCACCGCACCGAGAACTGTTTCGAAGCACACCACCAAATGCATTAAGCTTACCACTCGATTTCGGTGGCTGACGAATGAGTAGGCACCGCAACGAGTGTAAAACCGCTCTCGGTGTCTGTCTTCAACCATCGGCACCGTGTTATGTCGTTTAGCCTAGCACCGAAGCCGATTGCGCAAAGCACCGAGCCGAGTTTTACCGATTATAGATCGCAGTCGACTTGCTTTCTTATCCGGTATTTCCATACTCTAGGCTTACTATGCGGGACTCTTCTGCTAGAGTGTTAGGTAATGTTTCTGTAAGCGAGAAAGTTATCTGTTGCTCCTTGCTTTGTGTAGTGTTCTGGTTTTGCGGGTTGATTCAATAACATAGTCAATTTTATATTGGATAAAAACGATAATCTTTCATAAGGGTTTTGAAATTTTTGAAGGAAAGTGCCAAGTATTTTTTGATATAATTCCTGGAAAAATATGTATATATTTGAACTTGCTCTTTCTTAAAAATGAACTATCGCGAAAAACATCTAGGATCTTGATGAAACTTATGAAGAAATGTTTCAACAAACTTCTGAAGAAATTCCTTCGGATGAAGGCCGCTTCAAACGCCGTTGGTTTTCAAGGCAGGATAACTTGAAGCATTCGTTCGTATCAATGATAAATATCTCTGGAGCAATTTTAAAATGATCGTTTGCTGAATTTCTTTTGAAAAATCAATTTAAATATTTGAAACAAACTTAACGAGCATTTATTAAAAAAACACATAAAGATTATGTATGTGAATCAATGAAGAACCCGCAATTATTTATCCACACCATGTTTCTATCACGAATAAACGAATAACGAACTCCCGAACGTAACAAATGTCAGGATCAACTTACAAAAGTGTAAGTAGCTATATTGCTTTTTTATTAACCGCTTGTTAACCAATTGACTACACTACATATGTACTTACAATTCTGTAAGACTTTTGTTATTTGGCTTTGACTTTTGTTATTTTTTTGTAATTTTTTTTTTTGGCTTAAACATATTGTCAAATTTGTTTTAAATTTCACCTGAAGCAAGACCTGATGTTTGTTGCAAGTTTTTATGCCCATTTTTTGCATTCATTTTAACACATTTATCTTTTTATTTTTATCTAACGTTCGATGGAAAAATAATAATCGGAGATTAAGGGAAACATATCAATTTTGTTTTTTAGCTCTAACGGTGCGGCTTCTAGTGTCCGCCTATCAGAAGGTTACCATCGGTGGTACCAGGCTTCACCTGGGTGTAGCCAAAGGTGTTACCAAATGAAGGCCACACAATTATTTGTGTGTCTTGAAAACGGCAGAATAAACATAGGTACCGCCATCGGGGGTGACAATGGGTCTGGGGGGTGAGATATATTTTTGTGATTTTCTTCCAAGGTTATTAATGAAAATGAACGAAAATACTTAAAACAATTTATTTCGTGAAAAGTATTTAAAAAACGCTGTTTTCAATCAATGTAACATAAACTTCACTTATTACAAACTTTTCCGAATAATTCACTGTTCTGTTTGACAAATAGGACGTTTGATAAGTTCTTATCACTAAGCCGCATACGCTTGTCCGTTAATATGAGTCCAAGCGCACTGAATGAACGTTCAGCGGACACTTGCGTGCAAGGAACAGCTAGAGCCACTTGCGCCAGCGAATAAAGCATAGGGTCCGTTTTCTTCAGGTTCGAGTAATATTGGATGACAGATTCCATTGACGACAACCGTGGACGCAGTATCATTTCCCTCAATCGAGTTTCCATGTTATGCTTCGGCGGATCAATTGTAGAATGCTTTTTTCTCAGCATCTCCTCAATTCTCGAGACAGGAGCACTAGAGCACGACGGCATGTCCTCGGCTCTTTCGTTTTTTACCATCATGGCTTCCATTTTTGAGCCAGAGCTAGTAGAACTTACCGGTGCATCGGGGGCAACTATTGATTGCTTTTTCTTAATCTTCTCCCACAAATTCAACAAGTGCTCAAGACCAACATTTTTCTGCTCATCAGTAAGGAAATCTGTTTTCAAATAATTAATACGTGGGTCAAGATACAAAGCAGCTAAAAACGCCTTTCCTTCGAACATAACTTCCTGACGTTTTTTCATAGCAGCTGTCATAGAGTTGGCCAATTCACTTCCGGTCATTTCTTCCAGCTCCATAACACACTCGAGCCAGATAAAGAAAAAGTCGCCCATGGTCAAAGATTCATTCTGCAAGCGTATTGTTGCGCGGTAAACCGGATGGAACACTTGCACGTACTCTTTGATAAAATGCCAGTCTTCATCGGATATGTGAACTTGATCATTGCCATCGAGCAGTTCACGAAGAAACCTTTCATTTTTAACAAAATATTCCAACATGGAATATCCAGAATTCCAACGCGTATCATTCTCGAGCTTCGGAACACTTACTCCACTTTGCTCAATGATCCGTCGAAACCTTAGGAATTGGAACGGAAAATAAATGGATATGTTTAGTTTTGGCTTTTCATAACAGAATATTCAAAATACATGAACTTGAGGAAAACAACATAATTTTCAAACATATAAAATAATAATTTAATGATTGCTTTAAAAACTCAATGAACAACAAAATGACAAATTTAATAGTTATCTTTATTTAAATAACAAAATACAAAATTTCACTGTAATCGATTCACCAAAATTGAAGAAAAGGCAGGGTTTTTCAAAAGTTGCGAAAAATGTTGACCCGAGAAATAGATTAAATCCATATATAGTGGAATATATAGATGAACGAAGATCCTCTGTCTCCTAACAAACTCTCAAACGTGTCTGAAAACGAGCATGACGTCACGATTTCAATGAAAATATTAAGGGTGTGATGTCATATGCGTCTGGTACTCGGTCAAAACAATGAACCCAACCATGCTTTCGCTCATCTATAGATTTTACTATCTATAATTAAATCTATTCACGCAGAAAGCGCTGTGTTTTCAATTGGACGAATACATAAATAAAAGTAAAAAAAAAAAACAGAGTAATCCACCTAGTGACCAGCCTTGCTCGTGTATTATTAAATATAATCAGAAATTATATAAACAAGGGTGCATTCCGCTTTGAATGTAACTTGATGCAAGCAAATCGGATTATGCCAAGTCCTAAAAGGTGTGTCAATAAGTATGAAAACATGATATATTTAAAAAAAATCCTTAATTCACAAATTGATCGATATTTTTTTTTCAAATACTGTGTCCAAATATGTTGTGGAAAATGACAATTGTATGGGGTAAAAATAAAATTTAAGTTGTTTAAAAAATTTGAATATAGTAATATGTCACAAATCATTGACTGTCACAAAACTCGGACCCCTCTCCCTCAAACCTTAGACGTAATTTTTGAACGATCCCGTAATACAGATTTATTGAGAGTTCTGTTCAAAATTTTCAAGTGAATTCGTTTAATGAAGTATACTTGGAAAAAGCTGAAGATATTTCATGTGGTTATCATTTGATTCACATAATACACCATTTATACACAAACACACACACAGCTTTTTCATCGTAAATTGTAAAAACGGTTCCATACTCACTGTTTTGTTCGAAGTTGTTTCACAGTACACTTCACCCTGTCCAAGCTTGGTTTAATTTTCAACTTCTTGGCGGTATCGTACACACAAAGTTGGAGCGTATGCGCAGCACATCTCACGCTATCTGCGATTGCATTAGTCAGCAGCTCAAGGCACCGCTCTTCCTCATCATTGCCTTCATAGCATATAGGTTCGTCCACTTCTTCAAAATCCAGGTCGTCAGTATCGTTAGGATCTAAGCCTCGCTGAGCCTCATGAATTAGTTTTGCTGCTTTTAAATAGTTAGCTCCGTTGTCCGTTGTTACAGCATAAATCTGTGTCACATCCACCTTAAACTCCTGCAGCACACGTATGACCTCGTCCTTGATTCTTTCTGCCGTATGAGCGGCAGTTAGCTCATAAATGGCGAGTGTTCTCATTATCAGTTTGCTTTCCTCTATATATTGACCGCAAATAGCAATCACGCTCTTCCCTTTTCTGGTTGCAGAGTCGAGTTTCAAACATATCATCCTTCCTTTCAGCTCTTCAATCATCGCCATTTTAAAAGCATTAGCCGTTATAGCCACATCTTCGGGAATAGTCTTCCGGCTTATGAATGGAATCTTTAGTGCACTGGTAAGAATACCGAGAATATCTTTCAGCCCTGGTTGATCCAGCATGTTAAAAGCCATTCCGCCAGTCGTTACCATTTTCACACTTAACTCAGTCAGCAACTGTTTGTCGATGGGCACTGGAACTGACGGAATCTTTCTTCTTGAGGGAACATTTTCTTCTGCTTCACATCTTTGCACTATATCGTTGAACATATCTCCGTGCAAATTCTTAAGATGCCTCTTCAAATTGTTAACTTTATCCACAAAAATAGTTTTGGAACACAAGTTACATTTTGGGGGGGTTCCATCACCTTCCCTGGTGAATGCTTCATTCACCGCTGATGCCACATCTTTTGAAATTTTTTGTCGTTTTGCGTCCGACATGCTGAAATAATCCTAATTACCAACAGCTACAATATCGCGAATCTGAAGCGCACGGACAGAACGGTAATTATAACACTATATGTATGTCACCTCTTCGTAGAAGATGCTGCTTCAATATTTTTTCGAAACCCGTAGGATGGTATAGCGCCGAGCAGAAAAGCAATTCGAATGTCTTGTACTATCGGTAGAACTCGGCTTCGGTGCCTTGTACGATCGGGAGTACTCGGCTTCGGTGTTGGACCAAATGTCCTAACACGGTGCCGAGTATGGGGACGGTTCCTTCATCAGTGCTGTCACCTGTAAAAGTCTCGAGGAAAAGTAGAATCATGGAAATTTTACATGGCATGATATAGTAAATGAGAATTAAAATGTTTCGAGAACGTTATAAAAAAAATATTCGAACTGTTTTTAGTTTATGGGGTTAGAAATTCAACAATCTTAAGCATTAACTGCTTATTCGAGAAAACATAAAAATCGAGTTATGTGCTTTAAAAATTCTAACCCCTTAAACCAAGATTTTTTTTGAAAACATCTTTAATTTTTGTTTTATAACAAAAATATATTCCATTTTCTATATCACACCGTGTGTAATTTAAATGATTCTACTTTTTCTCTCGATGATTGCTGGCGGTCTTCTCCTCTCCATTATATCGTTAGTCAAGTTGAAAACCGGAATGGAGGACTATCGAAGTTGGATTTTTCTCGCAAACCGTACGTTAAACCTAACTTCGCTAGTAGTGCACTAGTCTAATTAGTCCCTAATTAGTTTAGCGTGCCACTAGCAAAGTTAGATTTAACGTCCGGATTGCGAGAAAAATCCAACTTTGCTAGTGCCGTTGCTGCATTCCTTGTGTTGCATCCCTTTTCGCCAGGCACCGAAAATGAGTGGTGAATCTAGTGGGTTCGGTGGTGTCTTAGAAAACCGTTCCTAGTGCAGTGCTGTGTTTTGGACATGCCTGCTCGATACCCTGGGCATAGTTTATCTATTGTACTTGTCACAGAAGATACATACTCATGCAATGGCGGGCAAAGCAAGCTTTCGATTAATAACTTACAGAATACTAAGTTGAAAAGCAGGCCAAGTTCCGCTTAAGTCCTGAAATCCGACCATTTTAAAACACCGCGTCAATCCCATAATCCGCGTAAAAAACCGCTTGTAAATCGCGTAAAAAACGATCCAAGTAAAAAGCGACCATGTATTTTCCAATAAATATGCAAATCTTCAAGCCAAATAACCAAATCTTAGATTATGCCATATATACTGATGTTAAGGCTATTTTTGTGCGCATAAAGTTAGTTCATTTTAAACGGGTTCGTTGGTAAAAACATAGATGCTATGGAATACGATGTCAATTCGTTCCTTGTTTTGTAGTCATTTTTTTATTCTTTCTTGTAAAGACTTGTAGTCAAATTCACAATATTTGAAACTTTTTTAGAGACATTCCAATACAACAAAGAAGAAAGTTGGTTCCTTGAACTAGAAAATGTAGTTGTGAAATGTAAAATGTAAAATGCAAAAAAAAACATTTTATCAAGAACTTAGTGCTAAGCTACTGTTATGTAGAGGAACTGTTCTGTTCTTCATCTCATCGCAAAACAAAGAAGTACAGCACCTAGGGCTACGATGGCATTTTCGACATCTGAATATATTTTATTTATTTTGTTACATAAATATGGTTCGAAAAGTGATTATGAACGAGTCTAAAGACACATGATTCATATTTATTTAAAGAAAGCTAAGTAGAAAACTACGCAAAACATAACCAAAAGTCCAAAATATATTCAGATTTCCAAAATACATAATTCACCCTATCTCGTCCCTTCTTTTCGCTATAACATGCGTGCTCACTGAAATCAAAAAAATAAAAAACAAACCAAATTACTTTTCATTACTTTGTTTTTGATGGGATGAAACGGAAGCTATGAGATGAAGTGCCGAACCGTTACCCTATTATGGGAAAAGCAAACCAAATAAGAGAGATAGTTCTCTATTGCCGGAAATAAGATAAATTTAATGATAAAATGACAATTTCCTAAAACTAATGTACAATACATATATCTTTCTCACTGAAACACCTCCGTATCTACCTACATATGAAGGCGATTTGCATTGTATTCATCATATAACGACTTGTTTCCGTCTATCTAATTTACTGCAATGGGTTTACTAACAACATACGTGATTTTTTAACAACACAAGTTTTTGGTAGAAAAAACTTTGTATGAACTAACCATAACCTGCTTGATTAATTGAACAAACATTATTAATTTCGAACAACAAACATGTAGCTCAAAACAACTAGATTTCTATTTCAGCCATCAGAATGGTTACTTTAAACTACATATTATATCGTTGACTTCTATGCGTGTTACTACCATGTGTTCAATACATAGGCGAGTCAAACTAGAGCCTTTCAACATGCAATTACAAGACCCACGCATAGCCGTCGGTACAGTTGTACTGGACGATTTGATTTAGCTGCCTCCATCCAGTGCGGGGCATGGAGAGAACCAGTCTGTGTGCTCCCTGTGAAGATGAACACTCGGGTAATGTTCGTAAAAACCCGGCTCCACTTCGTAACACTGACATCGAAGCACCTAATGCGGTGTCGAACATTAACCACCGCCACCGACACTGGTGCCTACAGTTTTTGGGTGCCGTGCTCGTACAAGAGTACCGAAGCAGAGTGGTTAATACAATACACTCGGTGGCGTGCATGATGGTAAATTTGCCACCAGTGCACAACGGTTCGGTGTTTCGCCCATGTCTGATCAGCGATTAGGCCGCAGTAGAACATTAAGTTGGCATGAATTTAGACTATTTTTACTCATGATCTGATTTTTTTCAATGCCTGATCCTGGGGCACTATCAGTGCGAAAACTGCAAACAGTACTCCTTCAAAAGAACGTGCACATATGTAGTTTTTCAAATAAATGAAAACAAATTCATACACTACTGAACAAAAAAAAATCGTATTTTTTTGGTCAGAATACGTCAGAACGAAGATTTAGAATATATAAAAATCTCCTTTTGGCCAAAAATCTTAAATATTCTTCTTCTAAAAATTCTTCTAAAGATTTTGTCCTGGGGGGAGGGAGGGTTAGTTATGTCCAAAACCACTCCCGTCACTACGCCACTGCCACGGGTGTGTTGCGCTGTTTCAATTGCTCAGAATACGGTCAAAAAGCTACGTCCTGCAAGAATCCTGCTTGTTGTCCGAGTTGTGCTGGTGACCATCAGGTCAATGAATGACTTGCTGAATATTTAAAATACAATAACTGTCATATTTTGAACACGAAACGGACTAAACCCTACGACCAGCTGCTTGACGTCACTCACGCTTTTATTGTCATATTTTGCTAAACGACTGAAATCAGCGCGACAAAGGATAGGTTTTTCGACCTAGCAATTAGAAGAATCAGCTCTTAATGTGAACCTTTTGATTCTGGCCAACATGTCGCAAGGATCCACCCATCTGAAAACATTCTCGATCAGGCGCTGGGACACACACTTACGTTTAGTCGAGCCACTCCAGCCAGCGATCATCAGCCGTCCCGGTGTTTGAGACAGGGAAGGGACCTTCCAACAACGATTTTCAGGCTAGTACTGTTGGCCGGAGAAGGAAACCCCTCACAAAGAATAACAAAACTAGAGTTCCCTCTCTACACCACGGCAGGCTACTGACTGATACTTCTGCCAGTAGTTGCAGTTCTCTTTATTCAACAATAGGTATATACAATACAACCATAACAATATTCCTTTATCTACCCAACTACAAACAACTGGCGCCTGCTTCCTTACCATCTTCGATCTACAGCGAAGCGTCGCACACTACCTGATATTCCAACAAGTACGATCTCAATACGATCAGTTCAACTCGTGTAAAAATCCCCATTCCAGCCTAAATTTCGCAACGCTTCATCCAGCTAAAATTGTTGCAACTTCATTGCTCAAAATGATGCGCAATCCTTGTGCGTCTACTACCAAAATGTCAGGGGCTTACGCACGAAAACGACGGATTTGAAACTTCGAGATTGTCAGCTTGTGATCACGACATAGTAGTTTTAACCGAAACGTTGCTACGGTCTGATATATGCAATTTAGAACTCTCGTTGGACTACACGATATTTCGTTGTGATCTTAGTGATTACACCAGCAACCTTCGTAGAGATGGGGGTGTTGCTAAATGGTGTGAAACATAAACTGAATTGTTTCGAGGTGGTATTGTGCGTGAAACTTCCAAATCGATCCGTCTATATCTTCGGAAAAAGCAGCGTTCAAATTCTGATCCAGCGCTTTTCTTCTCCCAATTCACCGCCGATCAACGTGTTTCAGACATGTTTTTAGACAACGATGTCATTCTACTGCTAGGGGATTACAATCTCCCTTATCTTCAGTAGCGCTTTGACGACGATATCCTGCTTCCCGTAAATGCATCTAGCGAGCAAGAAATTTCTCTAACCGAATCAATCTCCGCCAGCGGTCGGGTGCATATCAACTCCATTTCGAATCGTAATGGTAGAGTGCTTGATCTTGTGTTCACGAACTCGTCGGACATCTTAGAAGTTTCTCAGCTAGCCTTGCCTCTCCTACCAACAGATGATTTTCAATTGATGGTACCTCGTCGCCGAAGCAATAATCACGGTATTAGCAGAAAGCCCTGGTGAAATGCTGAACTTCGTAACCAGCGAAACAAATTGAGAAAAGCGCTTAAAAGATTCTTTGCTAACGAAACTGACGAGCACAGGAATGCACTCCGACTGGTTGAATCTTCCTATAACGAGCTTCTTGACCCTTGCTACCGTAGACACCTGGATAACTTGCAGTCGAATTTTAAGAACAACCCCTCCATGTTTTGGAAGTTTGTGAAATCTCAAAAGTCAGAATTTGGTTAGATTCCGAGGACGGTGAATTACGGTAACGCTACTGCAACTACACCTGACGAGTCTGCGAACCTTTTTGCGGCATTCTTTCAAAGCGTATTCAATGCAACACCTCTGCCTCCAGCCCACGCAGCAGGCTTCCGGAACGTCCCAGTCCATGAAATCCGTCTTCCACGCTTTCAGTTCTCCCATCGTGAAGTGCTAAAGGCTCTTTGTGACCTTGATGTTTCCAAAGGTGAAGGAGTGGACGGCTTAACGCTCCATCACCTGTTCACAAATCAGGAAGTAGGCGCAATGTTGGAAACTACCGCGGTATATCGATACTATGTTGTCTTGGCAAACTCTTGGAATCTATTATCCACAAAGTCATATTATCAGCAACTAAACATGTAATATCGGAACACCAGCAATAGGGTGGCTCAAATTAGTATGGGAAAAACTTTTTTCAACTTTTTTGATGAGCCGTCCTCTTATTCGGTTCTATTTGATGCCCTGATGCTCTGGACAAAATTTCAGCCAAATCGGTCAACGTTTGGGCAGTGCTAAACTCGTTGGACGTTTATATGCAAAAATGTATGCAGAAACATCCAAAAACAGTGAATTGCAGTTGGACGGCACAACTTACGATGAAGAACTATGATACTCATTCAGATCTTGAAGAATTTAATACAGATTGTTATGCAGAAAACCGCTAGACGATTAGAGTTTATTAGGCAAAGATATTAGCATTTTACTGGAGTGTTGTAGGGGTGAATTAATTTCTTTTCAAAGGTAAAAGAAACGAAATTTGCTCAAACCCCACTTCAGAAAAATGATAATATCTTTGCCTAATAAACTCTAATCGTCTCGCGGTTCTCAGCATAACATTCTGTATTTAATTCTACAAGAACTGAATGAGTATCATGACTCTTGATCGTAAATTGTGCCGTCCAACTGCAAATCACTATTTTTGGATGTTTCTGCATATATTTTTCCATCCAAACTTCCAACAAGCTTAGCACCGCCCAAACGTTGACCGATTTGGCTGAAATTTTGTCCAGAGCATCAGGGCATCAAATAGAACCGAATAAGAGGGCGGCACATCAAAAAATTTGAAAAAGTGTTTTTTGAGCCACCCTAACCAGCATGGTTTCGTTCCACGTCGCTCTACTACGATCATCCTGTTATGTTACTATACTGGTGGATTCAATTTACTTCGACTTTTCGAAAGCGTTCGACTGCATACCACATCATCTTGCTATGAATTAGTTGCGACAAATGGGTTTTCCTGACTGGGTAGCTTCCCGACCCGAGGCCTTCAGCATTCCTTCGGGTGTTCCGCAAGGCAGTGTTCTAGGGCCTTAAATTGTCGTTCTCTTCATAAGCGACCTAAGCCTTCGACTCTCATCTGCAAAACTACTGTTTGCCGACGATCTCAAAATCTTCAGAGTGATCAAATCATTACTAGACTGCGTTGCTCTGTAGGCTACGTTAGTGCGATGAAAATGGGATGTGCGTTATCACAAGATCATGGTGATCACTTTCTGCCGATGCCTTTCTTCAACTACATTCGTCTATACCATCGATGGAATGGGACTGGACCGTGTCGCTTCTATCCGAGACTTGGGAGTCGTAATGGATTCTAGACTGCGTTTCAGTGAGCATATTTACTCGAGTACCTACTTGTTCAAAAGGACGTATGTGATTTGTAAACAAGGATTCAATTTTGTATAATTACTGCTGAGGCTTGGGCAGTTCTCGGCTTCATTCGTCGTAATGCATCGCAGTTTACAGACATATTTGCATTGAAGTCTCTGTACTACCCCTGCTTGGGATCCTTACCACACTTCGCAAGTAATTCGTATTGAACGTATTCAAAAATCATTCATCCGTTTTGGACTTCGTTACTTATCGTTATGACCCTACAAATTTACCAGACTGTCCTTCTTGCTGTCAGCTGGTGGATCTTGAACTTTTGTCAAGAAGACGATTGAAACTAAAACGATTATTGGTCCACGACATCTTCAAAGGATACATAGATTGTCCGGATCTTCTCTCGGAGACCCAACTCATCGCTCCTAGTCTTAGGTAGCGGCACGCTTCTCGCATCGCTGTCCCCATGTACTTGACAAATTATGGGTGTAACAGCCCTTTAAGTTCCTGTTTAAGAAATTTCAACGCTTTGTGCGATATGTTTGATTAAGCTTAGAAAAGCTTTGTTTTAAAACTAGGCTTAGGAAGGTAGTTTAGTTTTAGTCTATACGATACCATTGAAGACGATTCAATGAATAAATTAAATAGTTAATACTTCTGTCGGAAACGATTTGGCCGAAAGTGACATACGGCCAAATTGGTCAATTAGTCAGAAAATAAAATTTGACCGAAAATGCAATTTGGCTTTTTTTGTGTCTTTATTAAAGAGACTTTCAGCCCGAGGCTGGCTCGTCTCCGGCAATTTGGCTGAAATAGTCGTATGGCAGAGGAGGTCATTTGGCCGAACGAGTCACAGGTCATTTAGCCGAGCAAGTCGTTACAGAGATCATTTAACCCTAATTGGGGGAAAGCAGGGACTATGTCCAAGGGCTTGACGATCCCTCCCCAGGCCATCTGCGAGTTGTGGCGCCTGCCTAGGATGTGGTGGGGTTTGACAGTAGGCCCTGTTAAACCTCTATAAAAAGCTGCATGTATCCGCAAGTAGGCTCCGCCAAAGCGACCGTGTGCCGCTCAAAGCGCACAAGCCCAAGTCCTGGTGTTAGGTTGGACGCTAAACAGCCCTGACACGACGGCCCTCCGGCGAGACAGGAGGTTTGCGCAGGTCCAATAAGCCGCCTGGAAACCAATAATTACGAACAATATAAAAGATAATGCGACTCGATATAATCGGCAAAGACCTAGGCGACGAATAAAGGATCACGATTGGAAGCTTGGAACATGGAACTGCAAGTCGCTAGGTTTCGCAGGTTGCGACAGGATGATCTACGATGAATTACATCCCCGCAACTTCGACGTCGTGACGCTGCAGGAGATTTGCTGGACAGGACAGAAAGTGTGGAAAAGCGGGCATCGGGCGGCTATCTTCTACCAAAGCTGTGGCACCACCAACGAGCTGGAAACCGGCTTCATAGTGCTGGGTAAGATGCGCCAACGCGTGATTGGGTGGCAGCCAATCAACGCAAGGATGTGCATGCTGAGGATTAAAGGCCTTTTCTTCAACTATAGCATCATCAACGTGCACTGCCCACATGAAGGGAGACCCGACGACAAGAAAGAAGCGTTCTACGCACAGCTGGAGCAGACATACGATGGATGCCTACTGCGAGACGTCAAAATCGTCATCGATGACATGAACGCGCATGTAGGAAGGGAGGAAATGTATAGGCCGGTCATCGGATCGGATAGTCTGCACCTCGGTCTGCACACCGTATCGAATGATATCGACCAACGATACATAAACTTCGCAGCCTCCCGCGGAATGATAGTCCGAAGGACCTTCTTTCCCCGCAAAAATATCCACAAGTCCACATGGAGATCACCTAACCAAGAAACGGAAAACCAAATCGACCACGTTCTAACCGACATCACGAACGTCCGCACTTACCGCAGTGCGAATATTGAATCCGACCACTACCTCGTTGCAGTATGCCTGCGCTCAAAACTCTCGACGGTGAACAACACGCGTCGAAGTCGGACGCCGCGGCTTAACATTGGGCGGCTACAAGATGGTAGACTAGCCCAAGAATTCGCGCAGCAGCTGGAAAAGGCACTCCCTACGAAAGAGCAGCTAGGCGCAGCATCTCTTAAAGATGGCTGGAGAGATATTCGATCCGCCATTCGTAGCACCGCAACCGCTGCACTTGGCACGGTGCCCCTGGATCAGAGAAACGACTGGTATGACGGCGAATGTGAGCAGTTAGTGGAAGAGAAGAATGCAGCATGGGCGAGATTGCTGCAACACCGCACGAGGGCGAACGAGGCACGATATAAACAGGCGCGGAACAAACAAAACTCGATTTTCGGCAGGAAAAAGCGTCAGCAGGAAGATCGAGACCGTGAAGAGACGGAGCAACTGTACCGCGCTAATAACACACGAAAGTTCTATGAGAAGTAAAACCGTTCACGTAAGGGCCACGTCCCACAGCCTGATAAGTGTAAGGACATAAACGGGTACCTTCTTTCGAACGAGCGTGAGGTGATCCAAAGGTGGCGGCAGCACTATGAAGAGCACCTGAACGGCGATATGGCAGACGAAGATGGCGGTATGGTGATGGACCTGGGGGAACGCGCGCAGGACATAATTCTACCGGCTCCGGATCTCCAGGAAATCCAAGAGGAGATTGGCCGGCTGAAGAACAACAAAGCCCCTGGACCAACTACCAGGAGAGCTATTTAAACACGGTGGTGAGGCACTGGCTAGAGTGCTGCACTGGGTCATCACCAAGATTTGGGAGGATGAAGTTTTGCCGCAGGAGTGGATGGAAGATGTCATGTGTCCTATCTACAAGAAGGGCGATAAGCTGGATTGTAGCAACTACCGCGCAATCACATTGCTGAACGCCGCCTACAAGGTACTCTCCCAAATTTTATGCCGTCGACTAGCACCAATTGCAAGGGAGTTCGTGGGGCAGTACCAGGCAGGTTTTATGGGTGAACGCTCCACCACGGACCAGGTGTTCGCCATTCGCCAAGTACTGCAGAAATGCCGCGAATACAACGTGCCCACACATCATCTATTCATCGACTTCAAAGCCGCATATGATACAATCGATCGGGACCAGCTATGGCAGCTAATGCACGAAAATGGATTTCCGGATAAACTGACACGGTTGATCAAAGCGACGATGGATCGGGTGATGTGCGTAGTTCGAGTTTCAGGGGCATTCTCGAGTCCCTTCGAAACCCGCAGAGGGTTACGGCAAGGTGATGGTCTTTCGTGTCTGCTATTCAACATCGCTTTGGAAGGGGTAATACGAAGAGCAGGGATTAACACGAGGGTACAATTTTCAATAAGTCCGTCCAGCTATTTGGCTTCGCCGACGACATAGATATTATGGCACGTAACTTTGAGAAAATGGAGGAAGCCTACATCAGACTGAAGAGGGAAGCCAAGCGGATCGGACTAGTCATCAACACGTCGAAGACGAAGTACATGATAGAAAGAGGTTCAAGAGAAGACAATGTGAGCCACCCACCGCGAGTTGTCATAGGCGGTGACGAAATCGAGGTGGTAGAAGAATTTGTGTACTTGGGCTCACTGGTGACTGCCGAAAATGATACCAGCAGAGAAATTCGGAGACGCATAGTGGCTGGAAATCGTACATACTTTGGACTCCGCAAGACGCTCCGATCGAATAGAGTTCGCCGCCGTACCAAACTGACAATCTACAAAACGCTCATTAGACCAGTAGTCCTCTACGGACACGAGACCTGGACGATGCTCGTGGAGGACCAACGCGCACTCGGAGTTTTCGAAAGGAAAGTGCTGCGTACCATCTATGGTGGGGTGCAGATGGCGGACGGTACGTGGAAGAGGCGAATGAACCACGAGTTGCATCAGCTGTTGGGAGAACCATCCATCGTTCACACCGCGAAAATCGGACGACTGCGGTGGGCCGGGCACGTAGCCAGAATGTCGGACAATAACCCGGTGAAAATGGTTCTCGACAACGATTCGACGGGCATAAAAACGCGAGGTGCGCAGCGGGCAAGGTGGATCGATCAGGTGGAAGATGGCTTGCGGACCCTCCGTAGACTGCGTGGTTGGCGACGTGAAGCCATGGACCGAGCCGAATGGAGAAGACTCTTAAATACCACACAGGCCACTTCGGCCTTAGTCTGAATAAATAATAATTTACCCTAATTGTCATTTTGGTATAAAGGGCCGTTTGGCCCAACGATTCACACGTCGAAAATGTCGTTTGTCCTAACAGGTCATATGGCCGAAAATGTAAATTGGCCGACGGGTTATATGACCGAAAATGTCGTTTGCTAAACGGGTCATGTGGTCAACAATATCGTTTAACCCAACAATAGTGAAAGTGAAGTGATTAACTGAGTAGTGCGAACTACGGAGTGCGAAGCGTGAATATAGAAGTGAGACGCCTCATTTCTTACTTTTTCTCTCTCAATCCTTATCACTACGAAGTGAGCAATGAAAAACACGAAATGAGTAATGAACGGTAAGAAGTGAGACAACGCATTTTCCCTTCTTTGTTCTGAAAAGAGAGAAATGAAAAATAAATAAGTGGTAGATAAGAAATGAAACTTAAGACGTTTCACTTCCAACTCTTCATTTCGTATTTGTCACTTTTCACAGTAAGAAGTTAGAAGTGGGTAATGAGGAGTGAAAAGTAAGTAGTTGAATAAATCGCTTTTCCCATTCCCTCTTCACTCCTCATGTTCAACGTCTTCCTTCTTACTGTGAAAAATTAGCAGTGCAAAATGTGGAATAAGAAGTGAGACGTCTTACTTCTGACTTCTCACCTTAATTCTCACTTCACTCGTCTCACTGTCACAGTGAACAAATGAGAAGTAAGAAATACGGATTTAACAGTGACAAGTGAGAATTTATATAAATATGAAGTGAGAAATGAGGAGTAAGAAGTGAGAAATAAGGAATAAGAAGTTTATCGTCTTATTCATCATTTCTTATTCCTCATTTGTTACTTAGCACTTCTTATTTCTTACTTCTCGCTTCACAATTATCATTAATCACTTCATACTTCAAACATTAACTATTGTTCGGTTGAACGGCATTAACGATCACATGATTCATGCGTCCAAACGATATTTTCGGCCGTATGACCCGTTTTGGAAAAACGACCATTTCGACCAAAAGAAACTCAGTCGATTGACGTTTCGTTGAGCAACACTTCTGAATACTGCAGAAATAAATCAAAATCGCGAATAATCACTATCCCCAAAACTAACCAATATTCATAATTCTTCAAGATCAGAGACGATGTTCAAGCAAATAAAATAGCTTTAAAATTTCTCAGGGCGAGCTTCCATTTTGAATTTTTTTATTTGTTGTTGAAAATATTATATCAATGACATTGCGTTGCGTTGCGTTGTAACGGAGTACTTATTTCGTCGGTTGCATACTGATAGTTGTAGTAAAGCATGAAAGATACCATTGCTGGCTATGCCCATCTAATAAGCTCTCTGAAACGAGAAAGAAAGTGAAATATATTGAATCCTCCTTCCATTTGACCAACCAATTTAATTTTAATTCCACGTACACATATCCAAAAGTTACATTCAAATTGTAATGAATTGGAATGTAATAACATAAACTTCTCCTATAAAGAGAAAATCCATTCCATTAAACAATTTCAAACAACAAACAAAATATATTTAAAGGCAGTAGTTTTCAACCAATACAAACTGATCCATAATATTTATAACGACACCGATGAAAAATGGCTGTGCATTTTACTGCTTGAACACTAAAACGCGAAAAATAATAATTTTGATAAGCAAGGTATAATAATGTAATAGTTAATTTCACCTATTGTAATGGTTCTTTTGGTCTAACGCTTAACGATAATGGATTGAGCATCTTACACGGTAGTAGAGGAAGATTTATTGTTTTTCTCTATACACACAATTGATGTACAAACAAGTAGAAACATCACATTTTACAATCAAAACTTCAATATATCATCATAGCGGAAGTAAACGGAAGAAAAGAATCTTGTTATTGTGTAAAATTTCCTCTAAAACGCTCAAAAATAATATACGGACTGTTATTAATATGAGAACATTTACCCTACCTTCATTCCAGAAGCCATACCTATAGATATGGTTGTTTAAAAGTTTAGCATTGAAAATTCTTACGAAATATCAGCGCATCGTTAACTAAATAATAGATAGCTCATGATTGTTCTCAGGTCCTTCGACATCATCCATTTGGTCAGCATTCGTTGGCGGCAGTTGGATCTGGACCTATTAGTGTCTTTTACCTAGGTAACAGTCACAGGTTAGATAGCACAAAGCGTTAATGAATAAAGCTTCCAATGAATGATTAAATTTGTTATGATTACATCTTTCAACTCTATGATTAATGATTTAGGCCGATACAAATATTTAAAAACTATTTTGTCTCCCCCCGGATTTTTTGCCAATAAATAATATTTTGAGGGAGCCCCCAAAAATAAAATTCGGATAATTTTGAGGATTTTCAAAACATTCTTTAACAAATCCGAGGAGTTTTTTTGATTTTTTTTTTTCATTTTAATATTTATTTTTTATTATCCCCCCTTGACCTTTCGGAGACCAGTAGGACAAAATGTTAATTAAATATTCGTAATGAATAAATCATATTGTTTGTATGATTATGATTATTGAATAATGATTAAATAACCCATTATTCATTAATCATGATTAAACCTATGATTAATCACTAATGCTCTGGAGCACACACAGCATTTTGGAGAATTTAGAGAAATTGAGAATATTTTTTGGAGAATATTTATTTCACTTTATCTATTTGACTAAAAGATTTTGATAGCAATTTTTCCAAAAAGCTAATTTGACAGAGCGATACAATTTTGCGTCCTTCTTTCAACATCGCACACTACGATCTCCTAAAATATATCAATGGTATTGAGAATGGCACAAAGCTTGCACAAAGTTGTTTGTTTCTAATCTCATGAGATTATATTTTTGACTGACCGTGAAGCCGGATAAGATTTTATTCCTCTTCACAAAACAGAATTTTGTTTGAATGAAATTGTTTGATTCTGTAGGTGAAAGTCAAACGAATACTAGCTGACATCTAGTAAAGTCTCGTATAAAAATGTTTTGTGTGTAGAGGAGAACAGTGTAAAATGCAACCAAGGGGCAAAATGGCATCACTCATATTATCCTTTTGTAGGACATTTCTGAATGAATGTTACCATAACAATTCAACGTTAGGGTGGGTGTACCAATTGTCGCCATACATAAGAACAACTATTTTTTTTAAATAAGTAAAAGGCATGTGGGTGAACTTTATATATCAAGGGAAAGGTTTTACTTCCTGCTCCTTAGAGCAGCTGTGAAAACCACAATACAATTTGTTGTTATCCTCAAGATTAATTAATCCATAATAGAACGCATGCACCAGTTGTGGCACTATTCTTAATTTTGTTCCTTATTTGTCAAATCCCATTGTGTTCTTATGGGATTCGTCAAATTGGGACCACTAGTGCGATAACTGGTGCAAAGGACGTCAAATGTTAAGCAAAATCAATTTTTACAATTATGTTTTGCTTGTTTTGGAGGAGATCAAAGGTGTTATCGTATCATATGAATATGCTTTATCGATATGAACTTGGTTTGCGATGATTTGATTGGCCATTTGGCATATAAAGCACTAGTGCGACAACTGGTGCTATAACCACAACTGGCACATCTAGCCTAGTTATTAATTATCAAGCTGCAATAAAAATTATCAGCAAAATCCCTCCATTTTCACTTAAATTTGAAAAATGGCAATTCTTTCATCTCACCTGTAGGATTTTCGTTCAATCCGTAAAGAGAAAACAAAGAGCCATGCGTATACCATATACTTAACATGCAACTGAGTCATTTCACACTACTATTCGGGCGTTTTGCCCCAGACCCATTTTGAAACGTATTTTAAAAGCGTTAGAAAGTCATGAAAAACTTGTTGTTTTGAATAGGAGATCATTGTGGAATTTAGCTGGTTTTGTAAATTTTGCATCTCCACGTTCAAATGGTTCAGTATTCTTGTTTTTATTGGTTCATTTTGGACTGTTCTCCCCTATAGTTGTGGAGCCTTATTCAAATTGAGTAGCTAAAATTATATTCACCAGTAACAATAGAATAACGGTTAGAAAGTCCCTCACAGCCTACACTGTACCTTCTCGTTGCGAAGAACCCATACTCTCCGAGCTGTGAATCAGCATAATTTCCGTTGCCATTCAAGAGAACGTTGTTTTCTATTCTTGCAACCACAATTACCGCCATCGCGCGTTGAGTACCCGCCATAACAATAAAATAAATGCATACGCAAAGGTACAATGAAAGGAATAAAAAAAAGAATCATTACTTACTTCCAGGAAACCGTGGCGGGAACACATTACGGCCGTGACGGCTCAACAGCCACGGATACAGCGGGTAGCTGTCACGAGGAATGTTCGACCCGGGATGGTGCATCGGATGATGCATATGTGGATGCGCCGGTGGGAATCCTTGGGCGTGAGCCAGCGCTGCGGCCGCCTGGAACTGAGCCGCCAGGAGATGCTGGTTATGCAGGTTGGTCATCTCCTGCGCGTTAAGGAACGGTGGGTGCGGTAGGGGAGTTTTGAGGTCGTTCAGGTGGTTGGGGGGAGGTACAGGAAACGGACGCACCAATCCAGCAGGAATGCCCGGAACTACAATTGGTTTGGTGGCTGTGGTTAGCGGCTGTGGGGATGAAGTTGGGGATGTACGATCTTCGGGACTTAGCCGCGTTTGTGGAGGGGGTGGGCTTCGCGTTTGGGATAGATCCTGGCATTCTACCGGGGAATTTGGATGCCGATTAATGAGGTTTAGGTCGACCGGAGGTGAGGAACTGTGGTTTAACTGTTGTATTCGCGAACTATAGTCACTGGGAGAACAACTTCCTCTGGGTAACCGGAGAGCATTTTGCAGGTCCGCGGCGGTTTGCGGGAACCGAAGATGTCCCGGATGGAAATCACTAGGGTAACTATTATCACTGAACGGACTACTGGGCCTCTCAGAACTCTCACTATTTGGGGAGAAATGCGGCGGCGGAGGCGATTTGCTGATTCGATTTCCACCCACAATAGACTCAATACTAAACCCGATTCGGGGTTTCTGCGTAGGAATCGCCATGACTGAAGTAGGCGCCAGTGGCATCATTTTATACACTCTAAATATAAAACAAAAATACTGAAATCTCTCACTGCTGTCGTATCGTTTCCGGTATATCACTGATAGAAATTTTCTCTAAACCGATCGTCGCTTGGGGCCGGATTTTCCTAGAAGGCCACATATCGTTTATGAAGACAGCTTTCTTCACCGGTCGCGAAACATTCACATGGAGCGTTCGTTTAAAACCGCGAGGGGGCGCTTTCATGCCGCTGCAAACAGCTTAATTTGTTCACGTCGGTGTTTTTGTTCATGCCTCGTTTAGCACCCCAGCCGCCCGGAACGGTAAAAACAAAACGAAGCAACAACAACAAGCAAGCAAGGCTTTAAACACTTCACGCCGAGACTGGGCCCGCAGAATACACGCACGTAGAAATGCCAAACGCCGTTCCACGTTCACCGACGCCTGATCACATAATAAAAAGCAACTACATGCGCCTAGCAGGGTGCTCCAACACACGCAAACAACCGGTCACAGTTGGCACCAACACAGCGGGTTCGATTCCACAAAGGCAAAGCTCTGCGAAGCGCTCCGAAAGCGAAACAAGAGAAAATCTCAAAAAGAGGCGGAGTCCAAGCCACAAATTTATTTACAACGAACTCATCTGGGTCGGCATTCGATTGTGATTGGTCGCTGGCCTGCAGCAGAGCTTTCCTCGGTTGGAGACGAAGATAATGCTTCAACCCTTTCTTCGCTGGATCACACACAGCTTGCCATGTTTTTTTGAATGTTTTCCCGCGACGAGATTCATACCCCTTACTCCGAATGACACACTTCGCGCTGGTAGTGGGCAGATTTTCCACCTCTGCTCGCTCGGCAGTAATGGCATATATTTACTTTATTTATTATATATTATTAGAAGCTTGTTAAAAGTTCATTCTATAATTGCCTGGTATGTTATTTGGTGTTTTATTTTCGTTATTATCGCCATTTGCTTTTGCTCATTTCCAAGTCGGGCCCGGGCACGTTTCCCCCGGTACGGAACCCACCATCCCTCTATTTGGGACGCAGTTGATGAGTTTACTCCAATAATGGTTGGTGGTTCTCAAACTTAATTGCATTGAGCGAGCATCCTTGAAGTTTGGGTGCAGTATCGAGACACACTTTTTTTTGCTGCACGGTAACCGTTTTTTTGTGGACTTGTTTTAAAATATTTGAAGAAAGTGTCGGTCTTAAATATATTTTTTACCCGCCGACAAGAGGTTTTATCTAGTAATTAAAATTGGTTGTTTATATCTCGTGATTGAAATCTCGTTTTGAATCAACATATACTTTGTACCACATTAATAAGTAAAACCCATTTTTTAGGATATTTTTTGTTGCACCGAGCACCGATCTTTTCAAGTGTTTATGTGGTTCTGGGGTCGAATGACCAATTTTGAGCAAAGATTGGCCAGCCTACTTAATGTGTTCAATTGTTTAAAAATACATATGCAAAAAAATGGTGTCCCACATTAACAGGTACACTACACAAAAAATTGTGTTTTTCTTTTTTTTTTATGTCTTCATTAGCAAGACTTTCAGCCCAAGGCTGGCTCGTCTCGAAGTGTTTTTCCCATGTTTTCGATACTTTTCACGTGAGAAGAAGCAACTAAACCATTGAAAAATGAATAATTATCGTTTCTAATTATATAACGTGTTTAAATATAATTTACTTTAATGCTAAGAAGTATTTTGACATCTTTTGATTATTATTACAAGCACTTGCTTTCAAATGCCGGCTTTGACTCACATTACATATTTCATTTCGTAATTAATTTAAATAGTTCACCCTTAAGATCCTCCTTTCTGGAAACCATAGAAACTATTAGAATTAGACCACTCGAACGACACTTATTGAGGTTTATATCATGTTAATTTGAATCAGAGCAGTATTTGGGCAATGTTATTGTCATTTTTTCATTTCTTCTGATTATCTTTCATAAACATGTAGGCATTCTTGTCAAAATGTTATGGGAATGCTTTTATTTCACAATAAAAAAGTTCGATTGAATTTGTTTTTCTGGTTAGAAACAAATATCCTATTTATAAGGGTTTCCTCGTGGAACCTTTTTTCTTACACCTTGTTAGCTGGAATATTGGAAAAGCACGTCATTTCATCAACATTGAACATCTGTTATGATATAGATAACCCAATTTAGCTTCAAAGTAAAGATACGAAACATAAAATTCTGTATATAAAATAAACTCTCCAAGAAATTTCTCTGACCCATCTTAGATATCATCCAACTTTGTCCTTAATCATCACAAAATGAACAGAATAGATTTTCTGGTAGTACTACAACATATCTCAAGCCCTTCAGTCGATATTTTGGTACTGCAAACTTAACGTTTCAACGATACACGCGAGTTAATCCACAAAAATGTGGTTAACGTAGGTATATGTAAATTCATATTCTGTCTGGGTTCTGTCTTTCTACAAACCTAAACTCTATTTAAAATGTTTGCGACATGGTAGTTTACGATATATATGACATCGCAAAGAAGTATGTAACTGGTGTGGATTTCAAGAATGTGATCAACGCAGCACGAGGCACCATCAGTGTGTGGAATCTCAAAAATCTTAATATTCTATGGTAAAACGAATGAAAATGCTGTTCAAAACGGAACTGTGCAATTCTCTGGTACCCATTAATGTGGGACACCCTTTTTTTCACATATTTATTTTTAAATAAATAAACAAATGGAGTAGGCTGGCCAAACTTTGCCATACATTGTTAATTCAACTTGAATTCACACAAAAATTTGGTGAAGATCGGTTCAACAGAAAAAAAAGTTGCCCTAAAAAATGGGGTGTACCTACATATGTGGCACAGAGTGTAACGTTTCTTTGTATCTTCATTAAGGAGACTTTCAGCCCTAGGCTGGCGCGTCTCCACAGTGCAGCGTTTTTAGTGTTACCAAAAACCTCTCAGGCGTTTTGAAAAAATGTTTTACAGAAAACGAAATATTATTGATAAGAAAATTATTTTGAGCTTTTTAGTGGAATGTTTTCACCTGTAGTCGAGTTTGAACAATCCCATTGAATTCCACTTAATTGTATCCTGCCAGATACGTATTTCGACCCCAACAGTAAGGCCCTCGTCAGTGTCTTGTACTTGACTCGACTCGAAGTCGAGTCAAGTACAAGACACTGAAGACGGCCTTACTGTTGAGGTCGAAATACGTATCTGTCAGGATACAATGGTGGAATCTAATGGGATTGTTCAAACTCGTCTTATGACAGGTAAATATTATTATTATTATTTATTTATTCAGACTAAGGCCGAAGTGGCCTGTGCGGTATGTAAGAGTCTTCTCCATTCGGCTCGGTCCATGGCAACACGTCGCCAGCCACGCAGTCTACGGAGGGTCCGCAAGTCATCTTCCACCTGATCGATCCACCTTGCCCGCTGCGCACCTCGCCTTCTTGTGCCCGTCGGATCGTTGTCGAGAACCATTTTCACCGGGTTATTGTCCGACATTCTGGCTACGTGCCCGGCCCACCGCAGTCGTCCGATTTTCGCGGTGTGAACGATGGATGGTTCTCCCAACAGCTGATGCAACTCGTGGTTCATTCGCCTCCTCCATGTACCGTCCGCCATCTGTACCCCACCATAGATGGTACGCAGCACTTTCCTTTCGAAAACTCCGAGTGCGCGTTGGTCCTCCACGAGCATCGTCCAGGTCTCGTGTCCGTAGAGGACTACCGGTCTAATGAGCGTTTTGTAGATGGTCAGTTTGGTACGGCGGCGAACTCTATTCGATCGAAGCGTCTTGCGGAGTCCAAAGTATGCACGATTTCCAGCCACTATACACCTCCGAATTTCTCTGCTGGTATCATTTTCGGCAGTCACCAGTGAGCCCAAGTACACAAATTCTTCTACCACCTCGATTTCATCACCACCGATGCCAACTCGCGGTGGGTGGCTCACATTGTCTTCTCTTAAACCTCTTCCTATCATGTACTTCGTCTTCGACGTGTTGATGACTAGTCCGATCCGCTTGGCTTCCCTCTTCAGTCTGATGTAGGCTTCCTCCATCTTCTCAAAGTTACGTGCCATAATATCTATGTCGTCGGCGAAGCCAAATAGCTGGACGGACTTATTGAAAATTGTACCACTCGTGTTAATCCCTGCTCTTCGTATTACCCTTCCAAAGCGATGTTGAATAGCAGACACGAAAGACCATCACCTTGCCGTAACCCTCTGCGGGTTTCGAAGGGACTCGAGAATGCCCCTGAAACTCGAACTACGCACATCACCCGATCCGTCGTCGCTTTGATCAACCGTGTCAGTTTATCCGGAAATCCGTTTTCGTGCATTAGCTGCCATAGCTGGTCCCGATCGATTGTATCATATGCGGCTTTGAAGTCGATGAATAGATGATGTGTGGGCACGTTGTATTCGCGGCACTTCTGCAGTACTTGGCGAATGGCGAACACCTGGTCCGTGGTGGAGCGTTCGCCCATAAAACCCGCCTGGTACTGCCCACGAACTCCCTTGCAATTGGTGCTAGTCGACGGCATAAAATTTAGGAGAGTACCTTGTAGGCGGCGTTCATCAATGTGATTGCGCGGTAGATGCTACAATCCAGCTTATCGCCCTTTTGTAGATGGGACACACGACACCTTCCATCCACTCCTGCGGCAAAACTTCCTCCTCCCAAATCTTGGTAATGACCCAGTGCAGCGCTCTAGCCAGTGCCTCACCACCGTGTTTAAATAGCTCTCCTGGTAGTTGGTCAGCCCCAGGGGCTTTGTTGTTCTTCAGCCGGCCAATCTCCTCCTGGATTTCCTGGAGATCCGGGGCCGGTAGAATTATGTCCTGCGCGCGTTCCCCTAGGTCCATCACCATACCGCCATCTTCGTCTGCCACATCGCCATTCAGGTGCTCTTCGTAGTGCTGCTGCCACCTTTGGATCACCTCACGCTCGTTCGTAAGAAGGTTCCCGTTTATGTCCTTGCACATATCAGGCTGTGGCACGTGGCCCTTACGTGAACGGTTCAACTTCTCATAGAACTTTCGTGTGTTATTAGTGCGGTACAGTTGCTCCGTCTCTTCACGGTCTCGATCTTCCTGCTGACGCTTTTTCCTCCGGAAAATCGAGTTTTGTCTGTTCCGCGCCTGTTTATATCGTGCCTCATTCGCCCTCGTGCGGTGTTGCAGCAATCTCGCCCATGCTGCATTCTTCTCTTCTACTAACTGCTCACATTCGCCGTCATACCAGTCGTTTCTCCGATCCGGGGGCACCGTGCCAGCTGCAGCGGTTGCGGTGCTACCAATGGCGGATCGAATATCTCTCCAGCCATCTTCAAGAGACGCTGCGCCTAGCTGCTCTTCCGTTGGGAGTGCCACTTCCAGCTGCTGCGCGTATTCTTGGGCTAGTCTACCGTCTTGTAGCCGCCCAATATTAAGCCGCGGCGTCCGACTTCGACGCGTGTTGTACACCGTCGAGAGTTTTGAGCGCAGGCAAACTGCAACGAGGTAGTGGTCGGATTCAATATTCGCACTGCGGTAAGTGCGGACGTTCGTGATGTCGGAGAAGAATTTACCGTCGATTAGAACGTGGTCGATTTGGTTTTCCGTTTCTTGGTTAGGTGATCTCCATGTGGCCTTGTGGATATTTTTGCGGGGAAAGAAGGTGCTTCGGACTACCATTCCGCGGGAGGCTGCGAAGTTTATGCATCGTTGGCCGTTGTCATTCGATACGGTGTGCAGACTATCCGGTCCGATGACCGGTCTATACATTTCCTCCCTTCCTACCTGCGCGTTCATGTCACCGATGACGATTTTGACGTTCCGCAGTGGGCATCCATCGTATGTCTGCTCCAGCTGTGCGTAGAACGCTTCTTTCTCGTCGTCGGGTCTCCCTTCGTGTGGGCAGTGCACGTTGATGATGCTATAGTTGAAGAAAACTAAATACGCATTTGTTGATTTGAAATAATGTTTTGCAGATATTTGTTCAGTTCGTCAATATACGCATGTGAGTCACCGAGCCTTCTACTAAAAGTTTTCCTTCATAGTGAAATAAGAGCATTTCGGTACAACTTTACTGATTATAGATCGACTGTACGTTTTAATTTCATTTATTGAACGGCTACTCAGTCTTGCACTTATTACAACGAGTTTTTTATTTACCCGACGTTTCGACACAGCGATTGTGAAACGTGCGATCGTGTCGAAATTTGAATTGTGTCGAAACGTCGGGTAAATAAAAAAATCGTTGTAATAAGTTCAAGACTGAGTAGCCGTTCAATAAATGAAATTTCGGTACAACTTTGCTGGGAAGAGAAGTGATAAATGAGGAGTGAGAAGTGAAACGTCTCTCTTCTTACTTTTAATGTCTCACTTTTAAATGACCTATTCGGCCTAATGTATTTTTCGGCTAAATGTCCTCTTCGGCCAAATGAACTTTTCGGCCAAACGACCCTTTCGGCCAAACGACCCTTTCAGCCAAACGACCCTTTCGGCCAAACGACCTTTTCGGTCAAATGACTCATTCGGCCAAACGACCCATTAGGCCAAACGTACCTTTCGGTCAAATGACCCTTTCGGCCTAATGACTCTTTCGGTCAAACGACCCTTTCGACCAAACGATCATTTTGGCCAAACGACCCTTTCGGCCCAATGACCCTTCCGGCCAAATAACCCTTTCGGCCAAATGACCCTTTTGGCCTAATGACCTTTTAGGCCAAATGACCCTTTCGGCCAAATGACCATTTCGGCCAAATGACCCTTTCGTCTTATTTACCCTTCGGTCAAACGACCCTTTCGATCAAACGACTCTTTCAGCCTAATGACCCTTTCGGCCTTATAACCCTTTCGGCCTAATGACCCTTTCGTCCAAATGACCCTTTCGATCAAACGACCCTTTCGGCCAAATGACCCTTCCGGCCAAATAGCCCTTTCGGCCAAATAACCCTTTCGGCCAAATAACCCTTTCGGCCAAATGACCCATTCGGCCAAATGACCCTTTCAGCCTAATGACCCTTTCGGACTAATGTCCCTTTCGGCCAAATGACCTTTTCTTCCAAGTGACCCTTTCGGTCAAACAACCCTTTCGATCAAACGACCCTTTCGGCCAAATGACCCTTTCGGCCTAATGACCCTTTCGGTCAAATGACCCTTTCGGCCAAACGATTTTCGGCCAAATGGTATATTCGGCCAAACAACTTTCAGCCGAATGGGCTTCGGCCAAAGAGACCCTTCCCCAAAAAAAAATACATTAGGTGTGAGAAAGGAGACGTCTCACTTGTCACTTATCACTTACCATTTCTTGCTTTGCATTTCTTACTGTACACTTCTCATTCATCAATGATAACTTCGCACTTTTCGAATTCGTTATTGTTCTGCCATACAACATTTTCGGTCGTAAGCCCGTTCGGCAAAATCACGATTTCGGTCCAACACCATTTTCGACTAACGACTATGTTGACCAAATGATATGTTAGGCCAAACAAATTTTCAGCTAAATGACCAGCTCAGCCGGCTACATGACCCATTCAACATAACATAAAGTATGTGTTGTCGGTTAACTAGCTTTCGGCTTAGTAACTGAACAGAGTTTAGCTGGATGACTTTTTGCCCAACGTGTTTTTCGACCAAGTGGCTATCAGCAAAATGGCTTTCGGCCGAAAGCTTCTGGATTCATGTCGGTGGACTCATCACGGAGAAAAAAAACGTGGTAGAATCGACATTATTCTGCTTCAAATCAACAATATGTTTGCATTGATTTATAAAAAACAACATTTTTGGTTGATACAACCACAAATAGCATTGTACGCGATAGTTCTTTCAACTCTCTTATATATTTGTTTCAACCATGCTTCTCAGCGCTTCTCACTTTGACAGTGAGACGTCTCACTTCTCATATCTCATCTCTCACTTTTCAAATGACCTATTCGGCAAAATTACCCTTTCGGCCTAATGACTCTTTCGGCGTCATGACTCTTTCGGCGTAATGACCCTTTCGGCCAAAGGACCCTTTCGGCCAAATGGCCCTTTCGACCAAATTACTCTTTCGGCCAAACGACCCTTTCGGCCAAATGACTTTTTCGGCCAAACGACCTTTTCGGCCACATGATCCTTTCGTCCAAACGACACTTTCGTCCAAATGACTTTCGGCCGGAGGGGTTTCGGGCTAATGGTTTGTTCGACCTAGTGGCATTCGACCAAATGGGTTTCGGCTAAACAACCCTTCTCCTTTTTTATTCTTTCGTTTATTTTGGAGGCTCAATTACCGTGAATCATTACAGAGCCGAGATGAGTTCATGTTTAATAATACATTTCTTGATTCTTATACATAATGTTAGTTTTGGGGAACCTGAAGACTCGCGGTTTGGTCGAGGCTAGGGAATACAATAATATAGTAGGAAGGGTAGGGAATTTAGGGTGCTTAAGTAATTACGATGCGGTTGTTCACATAGTTGACATTCTTGGCGACCTGTTTGTTCCACATCTGTTACGGGACAAACAAACATTTTCTTAGGGTACAATAATGAGAGAAAATCATACGAAAGGGTTTAACGACAGGCATTGAAATGGTCAACAAGAGGAAGACATTCGTTATGGGGTACGACAGACAATTAGATGGGCAGACACCTTATGTAATACGTCTCATTTCTCACACCTTATGTGTAAAAAGTGAAGTGAAAAATGAGAAATGAAAAATAAGAAATAAGAAGTGAGAAGTGAGGAGCCTCTAACTTCTAATATCTCGTTTCTCACTACTCATTACTTACTTTACACAACATCTCATTTCTTTTTTCGTACTTCTCACTACTTCTCAAACTTCATTATTTACTTCACACTCTTCTTATTCACCATTGTACGACCATACGACATTTTCGGCTTTATGACCAGTTCGGCAAACGACATTTACGGTCGTATAACTCATTTAGTCAAATTACATTTTCGTCAATTTTTGGTCTTTTGGTCTTTGGTCAAACGAAATTTTCGACCTTATCTCAATATCAGCCATATGACCCGTTCGGCCTTATAACTTGATCGACCACAAAGCATATTCGGCTCAATCACTCCTTCGGTCAACTAGTTTCCAGGTGAATAACCGTCTCAACCAAACGTTCAATTTGGCTAAATAAAATTCGGCTAGATGACGTTCGTGTTTTTTCGACCAAGCGGCATTTGGAAAAATTACCTTCGGCAGAAAATTTCGTCTCGCCGAACAGGTTATATGACCGAAAATGTTATTTTGCCGAACGAGTTATTTTTTTTTATTTTTTTTATTTTCATATGGCCGTAATTGTTGTTTTGTATGACATTAGTGAACAGGGACACTTGGAAGTGATCATTATTCACTAAAATGTGAGAAGTAAGAAATTCGGAGTGAGAAATGAGAATCGATAAGTCTCTCTTTTGATTTCTCATTTCCTATTCCCCAGTACTCAATTATAAATATTTATTTCACGCTATTCATATTTACTATCACTATTATTCGGCCATTTGGCCTGTTCGCATAATGCATTCCTTCTCTTCCTATATGACCGTAAGAACGTTACCGTTACTGACTTTAAATATTTGAGCTCCCGGAACGTGTACATTGAGAATGGGTAGCTAATCCCAAGCCCCATTTATTGTGTTCTCTGTACAATTTCGCAAGTTCTGGTCAATCACGGAGAAGCAACTGCGAATTGTGCGGTCATAATCCTTATTTGGCCTGTTCGCCTAATGCACATTTTCCGACTTTATCACATTTTTAGTCAACTGGTCTTTTCTGATGAACGATCATTTTGGCTGAACGACATTTTCGGCAAAATAACCAGTTCACCCGAAAATAACTTTTGGTCTATTTCGGTCAGATGGGTTTCAGCCTAATGTTTTGTTTGGCCAAAAAACATATTCGGTCAAACATTGTTCGGCCATATGGCCCTCGACCCTTCCCATGGGACAAGACGTCTTCAAGCACACGAACGGGTTTGTCTTGAACCGAAAAGACAGCCTCGGAGTCACTGGCCACAATTTATCCGTCTCAGACAGCCTCCAACCCAGTGCCAGTGTAGCATTTTATCAGGGAATTCGATCACGATCTCCATTGCGGCTCTCAACTCTCATATTCTGCGAGCATGATTGCAGTGCTGTAGATCGAGCACCGGAAACACCTTTGGATCCAGAGTATCCTCGCAAATATGCGTCAGTACATGGCAACGCTGAAGCAGATCTTCTAGTAGATATCGCCTACCAAGGTCGGCGCTTCTCAACTGCAGTTCTCTTGGCTAACTGGAAATCCAGAAACAAAAGAATCGTCAGCCAAGATTGGGAAAACAATGGAGGGCTAACAACATGGCTTGGAAACGTAAATATTACAAATATGCGATCATCGGCATTGGCGTCCTCATGTATTTCCTGGGAAATGGAGGGTTGTGTCGACAATTTTCTATCATAATGTCTAAGCTGGGCAACCCAACCCAGCTGTAAGTCCCATTCTCGGTGACAAATGAGCATTCCCTGGTCCAACCTACGGCTCTAAGTCCCACTTCGCCCCTATCGTTACCGCGTCCATGTACTACAACATAAAGAACAAGACTCAGAAGTCTAGCCCTCAAAATCAGATAAACCGGTCAGATAAGGGGTTTCTTTCTACCATACCCCAAACTCGTCTACCTCTTGCATTCCGCTGTTCCAGTATGAAAAGTTATGGTCAAATACGTTAAACTGATCTCAACCTTATTTATGTCCGATACTACCATCGTCCGTATCACTTGCATTAGATGTAGAAACTATTCCAGGAAGCAATTCAATCAGTGCTCGCTCCCGTTCATGATTAGGAATACCGCAATTTTTACAAATTTTAAAATACTACATGACTTAATCCCTGTTTAACTCCATGTATATCGGAAGATCAAAATTTTAATTCATTGCCAATCGACCAAACAAAGGGCAGAACACAAAAGCAGTTGAGGACCTAGTTCACCGAAGTATATACCAACAACAACTCGGGAGATAAGTGAACAACTGGGCTTACATAAAAATTCACATGAATGAAGATTTAAAAAAATCTCCAGAAAACAGGACAAGAAAGGATCCCTTTGAAAACTGTTGGTTTTTTTTTAAGACTTACCGCCGGCTAAGAAGACTTAACCGGACTCAGGCTACATACCCCTAACATAACTGTAACGTCTCTTCAGTTTTTCTAGCCGCATTGACTAATTTTGGCACTACCAACCCAATTTTAAAATATTTTCAAGTGTTAGCACTAAATCCATTGACCCATTGATTTGTCTTAAAACCGTCTGGCTCTGGGATGTCCTTTCCTTGAATTTAAAATTGTTTTTAAACATTGTTTAAGCTTGAGAATATATTGAATTCCCTTACCTATCGCGATAGAATAAGCCCTCACATAATTAGGAAAAGTTCATAATTTCACTGTATTCAATAGTGAATGCTGATGAGCTATTGCGGGTTGAGAACGCCTGATCAACCGAACGAGTCAGAGAAAAGGATGAGTGAGCGGCACCAAATTAAATTGTGAGCACTCTGCGTCGAATCAAGCCAAGTTGTCTCGCTCGCCTTCCCGGTCCCGGCACCAACAACCCACCGAACGCTTTTCAACGGCAGCTGGCGTTGCGGCGTGAAGCTGGGAAAAACTCCACTTTTGCCGCAACGCTATTAATTTGAACGGTAACGACGATGATGCCTACTGGATCCGTTTTGCAGTTCGCGTTTGCTGATTGTCAGTCGGTGTCATTTTGTTGGTTGCCAATTTTGTGAAATGGGATGCGCAGTGCGATGGATGATGACATGGCTGTGCCATGATCGGAACTCGTGGATGGAAAATCAATAATCGAGTTTAATGTTTCTGTTTCTGTTTCTTTCGTTGGTGCTTATGCGAGATGAAAGACAATGCAAGAACAAAGTTTTGTTTGCTTCACGTGGTTTGCAGAAAAAAAAAACTCCAGAACTAAACTTTAGAAAAGGCTGAAACTCCTAATGGCTCACATATTATCATTATTTTGAATAAATTTCAATATATTATTAAAAACCAATAATATCGATTGTCATTAGAAAACAATGCCAATGGCATCGAGCTAGTTGCAAAAATATGATTTTTCCAGCATGAATTGTGTAGCAAAAAAATCATACTTATGGTGAAGCGTTGTGACACTCAAATTTCTATGTGATTGTGTCTTAAAAATCATCAACCATGGATTTGTAGTGGTGGAAACTTCCAATACCAATTCAGTAAGCATTCATTTTTTGTTAACATCCGACAACAGTAAACATTTCACGCATTCGGAAGAATTCAGCCCAATTTAGATGCAGTATTAATCAATACACTCTAAGTATGGGATTAACTGATGGAATTTGTCAGAAAAGCATTAGTTTTTCGTTGGTTTTCATGAATATTTATGAATTATGTTTTACAGATGCTGGCTGCTTATGTTTACATCTCAAACCGTTGTTGCCAGCTACTCAAACGCACCAATAACAAGATTATTTTTTGCTCCTATTTTTAATTTTTACAATGCACCCCAAAACAGAATCAATAAGATATTATTATTGCTTCATACATAATGCGTTTTAAAAAGGTTGATTAATTTTATCGATATTTGACATGTTTCCGCTATGATTTCACAATAGTTCATATCGACAACATTGTCTGTTGCTGATCAATGATTGCTTGCATACGACGCTACCGACGACGTGAAGAGTGTTGAAACCGGCGACGTCGTTGGCATGGTACATTACATGGGAGATTTTTTTCACTTTGTTCACTTGCTTATATATCTTCCCTAAATAAGCGATATGCGATAATATCATCGTACCGCCGCGTAAATGGAACTTCGAACTAAGTCCAGATTTACTTTTTTAGTGAGAAGATAGTCAGGTATGTAGTCAGTATATGAATTAAAATTATCGGTGCATATCCGAGTGGGTGGGGTAGGTGATTGTTTAACTGTGTTGGTAAGCCGCAAGGCAGCCATTCTGAATGACATGTCATGAAGCCTTATGCAAAATTGGTGATTTTGCTTTCTTAGCAATTAATAACTGTGAATGTGCTTAATGATCCAAATGCAACGGACATGCAATGATACAGTGGGGGATGATTATTTACCATCAAAGAGAGCGTACAGACGATGAATATTCGAGTAATTCATGTGTACACCAATTTTACTAAAACTGAATAGGTTTGCTGGGTTTACTATTATCCTTGCCTATTTAACTAATGCTTCTCCATTTTGGGTAACTAACATGAAACAACGTACCCAAACCAACCTAAAACAAACTTAGACCCTAACATGATGAAGAACAAATGATGTTTAATGACTGGGTTTTGTGACAAGAATCCACTCAAAAGGTGATGAAGAATTACCAATCAGTGAAGCGCGACTGCATTTAGGATAACTGTTTCGGATCTTCATCTCATAGCTCCTAAATCCATCCTACTAAAAAAAATGAAAGGCGGTTTAATTGGCATTTTTTCGTGATTTTAACACTGGCATAACTAATAAAGAAGGGTGGGCTAACATTTTTTCAATTTAACTATTTTTACAGTTAAAACCAAAAAAACTTAGCATTTCGGTCGGCACTCGTTTATAGGAGCTTAGCATAGAAAAACAATTGGAAAATTTGGGAATTTAATGTGAAACAAAAAGATAATTTCTCGTGAAAATTTAAGAAAATTTCTCTTTTAGTTAAGAACATTTAAATGGAATGGATTTTCTGAAGCTTCTGAATTTTCTTTGAAAACTAAATTAAAACTTTGAAAAACTTCCGTGGAAATTCTGAAGAGAGAATTTTCTGTTGTCAAGAATCAGAATAATCCGAGGAGAAATACAAAAAAAACATATCAGTGGAATTTAGCGAATTTCTCGAAACTTCAATTAATTATTTTGAGTGAACGGAAAATAGCTAGGTCAGTATCATGTCCAAAGCGTCGCAGCAACCAGTTAAAATTACGATGAGCGCCACCGCCGATGATTGTTGAAGTGTGTGTGTGGCACACATCGGAAGTATCGGAACGTGTGTGAAGTATCGGAACGTTCTTACTTTCGAAGGGATTTTCAATCCTTTCAGAAATGCCATGCATCTGCTGGATTATCTTAGAAAGATAAATATTCTAAAAAAATATTTACATAACTCTAATAAACAGTCTCTTTTTAATACTTGAACAATTTGTCCAAACTTTCATGTTGTATCAATATTATGATCGTACCAGCAGTTATTATTTTAATATATTTTAATTAGCTTCATTCAATCAAAATCTGAGAAATTATATTCGTTCTTCTTATCTATTAATTCAATTATAATTATTCATTCAATCAGCATTGACTCAGCAAGAAATCACTTGGCTGCGCAAATGGACAGCACATGCTTATTACTTCTTTATTATGGTCATTAAGTATAGCACATATTTCCGTAATGGACAAATTATATTAGTTTCGCGGAAATAAAACCTACGTGTCTTTGTGGGAATCGAACCCACAACCTCCTACTCTCAAGATAGGCTCAATAACCCCTAACACAGCATGTGCATTTAATGGTCATGTTTGTGGAGAAACCAATAAAATCGAAGTACCACAACAATCAGCTCTTTTTGCAAATTGAATATCCTCTGGAAGCTTGATTGGCCCAATTGTTACATGTGGTTTACTATTGTAGTTCAATCAGTCAAGCGAGCACACATTGTTTATTGTTAAAAACTTCACACCCTAATGTCACGCTGCAACAGATTGTGGTGTATGGGTTATCACGCCTATCCTTAGAGTAAATAAGAGGTTGTGGGTTCCAGTCCACCAAGCCAATGAAATATTTTTCACCAGGTACGTATTAATTTATCCATTTCGGAATCACGTGATGCGCAGACAAAACATTTATCAAAAAAATATCGTACGGCCGTGTCATTGAATACACCTGATTCTGTTTTTACAGGGATTTTTTTTTTGCACAGCCGTAAAAAGAAACCCATCCAGAAATCATAAAACTTTTTTACGCGGATTTTCAAATTTTGAACTGAAAACTTTTTAACGCATTCCCCGTGTAAAAAAAGAATCGGATGTAATATGAAATTAGGAAATCACTGTTCTTACTCCTGCATCTATTAGCAGATAACTTGCGCTGTGAAGCAAATGAGCGTCATATCATTCTTTGTGCTTAGCTGCCAAATATATTCAACTTGCTGTAGGTTTCGAAGAAAGATATGATTCCATTCTCGGCAGTTACGCCCATATATGATCAGAGAGCTGGATATGGATAATACTCATGCAAAACAACAACAATTCTATGGGGCTACTTTAATCCTAGGTGGGGCTATAGCTCCTGTGGTTAGGCCAATGGATTTTAATATCCTACGCCAATTGGCGCAGGACCAAAACAGCTAGAAAGTGATTCGATTTTGAATAAAGTCACTATACAGCGATTCCATGAACAAAATAGAATTGAAAAAAAAAGATGCCCGTCTTTGGTCAAAACGAGTGTGAATGATCTGCACCGAAAATAGTTAGACCCGTATTTTTTTGTTTCCCTCTTAGGGTGACCGTTTTCAGAATATGGTAAATATAAATTTTGAACCAATAGACGTTTGCAGTAGTCCTTTCCGTGGTAGGTGGCAGAAAAGTTCCATTCAGCTTTTCTCTAGTCTACAGGAATTTCTCTATTTCTATTCTACAGGAATTCATCTACGAATTCCTTTTAAAATTCCAATCAATATTTCTGTATTTTTTTTTTAAATCACTCAGCAGCTTGTAATAGAAATCCTACATGATTTGCTAAATTTTTTTAGGGAAATCCTCGCAACTCCTCCTGATAATGCTCCAAAAGCAGTTTCTCTTGTAGATCGTCTGTAAATTCATTCGAGAAAGTCCTCATGAGAATCTTCTAGAAAATGATACAGGAAATCCTTTAGGAGTTCCTTCCTAATCCTACAAGAGTCCAACATGGAAAACTACAGAAAGTCTCAACTAAAAACTCACCAAGAAAATCCTCCAAAACATTTCCTCTGAGAATTCCCCAGGAGTTCCACATCAAGTTTCTTCGTACCTGCATCGAGTTCGTTCAGAAAATCATACAGAAATTACTCCAAATAGTCCTCAAGAATTCCAACCAGAATACAATTCCCCACCAGGAATTCTCCTGAAATTCCTCGAATAAATCGTCTGGAAATTCATCTGGAGTTTTTCTCTTCATTACAAGACTTCATCCAGAAATTCCTTCAGGAATAGCTCCGGATATTAACTCGGTGATTCCTCCAGAAGTTCCTTCAAGAATTCCTCCGAAAGTTTGTTCAGGAATATGCTCGAAATTTCCTTCAGAAATTCCTGCGCAAGTTCCATATATAAATACCTCCGGAAATTCATTCAGGTATTCCTCCGAAAATTCCTCGAGAAATTCATTCAGGATATCTTTTATAAGTTGCTTCAGGAATTACTCCGGAGGTTCATTCTGGAAGTATTTCGGAAGTTTCTTCAGCATTTCTCCGGAATTTTGTTCAGGAGTTTCTCAGGAAGTTCGTTCAGGTATTCCTCCCGCGGTTTGATCAGAAATTCCTCCAGACGCTCGCTCAGGACTTCCTTTAGAAGTCTCTGCAGAGATTTTTCTAGAAGTTCCTTGAGAAAGTCTTTCAGAAGTTTCGGAGGATTTCCTCAGGGAGTTCTTTGAGAAATTCCTCAGAAAGTTCATTGAAGAATTCCTCCGAAAGTCCATGAAGAAATTCCTCCAGATGTTCGTTCAGGAATTCCTTCAGAAGTTCCTCCAGGAATTCCTCCCATAGTTCCTTCAAAATTTTTTTCCCAAAATTGCTTCAAGAATTCCTCCCAAAGATCCTTCAGGAATTCCTCCAGTGGTTCTTACAGCATTTTTTCCGCGGAGCTTCCGGAGAAATTTCCAATGGAACTTCCGGAGGAATTCCTGAAGAAAAGGAACTTCCGAAGGAATTCCTAAAGGAACTTCCGAAGGAATTCCTAAAGGAACTACCGAAGGAAACCCTAAAGGAACTTCCGAAGGAATTTCTAAAGGAACTTCCGAAGGAATTCCTCAGGGAACTTCCGACGAATTCCTAAGGGAACTTCTGAAGAATTCCTAAGGGAACTTTCGAGAAATTCCTGAAGGAACTTTTGGAGTAATTCCTGAAAGAGCTTTCGGAGGGATTCCTGAAGAAACATCTGGAGGAATTATTATAGGATTCATTCATTTAATTAGTTCATATCTACACAGATAGCACTGAATCAACAATTAGACGCCACAAAACACGGTTCGAGACCGCATCTCTCTATCCTCGAAGTAGGCCCAACTCCCACAGATGATGCGCCTTCGTATTTCACGACTAACATTGTTATCAGCCGTTAGCAAGGATCCAAGGTAGACGAATTTCTCGACCACCTCGAAGGTATCCCCGTCCATCGTAACACTTCTTTCCAGGCAGGCCCCGTCGTGCTCGGTTCCGCCCACAAGCATATACTTTGTCTTCGATGCATTCACGACCAGTCCAACTTCTGCAATACAAGTTCTGCCACCTTTGCAAATGTTCGGCCGACAATGTCCATGTCATCCGCGAAACAAATAAATTGATTGGATCTGTTGAAAATTGTACCCCGGCTGTAACACCTGACTCTCCGCATGACACTATGTTGAACAACAGGCACGAAAGTCCATCACCTTGTCTTAGTCCCCGGCGCGATTCGAACGAACTGGAGTGTTCGATATCATCCACCGTTGCTTTGATCGGACTGGTAAGCTTCCCAAGGAAGCTGTTCTCGTCCATAATTTTCCATAGCTCTACGTAGTCTATACTGTCGTATGCCTCCTTGAAATCAATGAACAGATGGTGCCTTGGGACCTGGTATTAACGGCATTTTCAAAGGATTTGCCGTACAGTAAAGATCTGGTCAGTTGTCAAGCGGCCGTCTACGAAGCTGGCTTGATAACTTCCCACGAACTCATTCACTAATGATGACAGACGTCGGAAGATGATCTGGGTATCACTTTGTAGGCGCCATTAATGATGGTGATTGCTTGAAAGTTCTCACACTTCAGCTTGTCACCTTTCTTGTAGATGGGGAATATAACCCCTTCCTTCCACTCCTGCGGTAGCTGTTCAGTTTCCCAGATTCTGACTATCAGTTTGTGCAGATAAGTGGCCAGCTTTTCCGGACCCATCTTGATGAGCTCAGCGCCGATACCATCCTTACCTGCTGCTTTATTGGTTTTTAGCTGTTGGATGGCATCCTTAACTTCCCTCAAGTTGGGGGCTGGTTGGCTTCCATCATCCGCTGAGGTGACGTAGTCATCTCCTCCGCTGCCTTGACTTTCACTGCCTGTACTCTCAGCGCCATTCATATGTTCCTCGTAGTGCTGCTTCCACCTTTCGATCACTACACGTTCATTCTTCAAGATGCTCCCATCCTTATCTCTGCACATTTCGGCTCGCGGCACGAAGCCTTTGCGGGATGCGTTAAGCTTCTGATAGAACTTGCGTGTTTCTTGAGAATGGCACAACTGTTCCATCTCCTCGCACTCCGTTTCTTCCAGGAGGCGTTTCTTCTTTTGAAAATGGCGTTCCACCTTTCTGCCGGGTACCTTGCTGAAGCGCGACCACCCACGCTACGACCTTCTCCTCCAGAATCTGTCTGCACTCTTCGTCGAACCAATCGTTCCGTCGACTTCGTCCCATATACCCGAAGATGTTCTCCGCTGTTAGGGGCAGCAGGGACTATGTCCAAGGGCTTGACGACCCTCCCCATGGCCACTGCGAGTTAGGGGGCCTGCCTAGGATGTGGTGGGGTTTGACAGTGGGCTCTGTTAAACCTCTACAAAAAGCTGCATGTGTCCATAAGCAGGCCCTATCAAACCCAGTCAACACATGAACGTATATGGTGTCGTGTAGGATGCGGAAGTGCAGGCGATAGAGGTACTTTTCCACACAACATGTATGTATATCGTCTCCAATTTAGCATCTTGTATTGCACCATGTGCGATTTTATGTAGACTGGGAAGCGACCGTGTGCCGCTCAAAGCGCACAAGCCCAACACGAGTGCCAACTGGCACATCAGGATTAATACCAGTGAGATCCTGATTACGGTATACTGGTCAAGACAAGTGACACACACGCGCGCGTAAGTAATGCAAAATAAATGACATGTAAAATGAACGTAAATTTACATTCTTACTTAAGGCTCAAGGCTCCATAACTCTGTTTTGAAAATTAATGACGTTATTGCTTGTTAGTATTGGTGAGGCAACTAGTACGAAAAAGTGACGAAAATTTGAGGCGGGTGGAAATGGGGTGGTAAAAGCTTGTCAGTTGCTACATAATGTTGCCAGATGCAACAAAATGTTTACTTTTAAGCATTTATGAAATATTTTTATATGGAAACTTATTTTAAAATTCTTCATACACCACTGGGTTTTCAACATCCAAGTGTTGGAGAAAGCAGAGTGTATGTAATTAAGAGTGGCGACATGTGCCGCATTTGACAGGTCTCCTACACGTTTGGAACACGATTTTGTATGGGAATAACATTTGAATTTTGTTCCAATTCTGACAGTGTCGCCACTAGAGATGGGCGTTCAGATCCGGAACCGTTCAAATGATCCGGATCTTTGAAGTGAGTGAATGATTCGTAGCTCACTTTTTGAAAGATCCGGTTCACCAGACCAACAAATTATCTAACTTTTTGTAAGGAAATGGCAAAATAAAAAGTTTATTGTAGATTACGAGACGAGCCAGCCTCGGGCTGAAAGTCTCGATAATAGAGACAAAAAAAATGTAGATTATCTAGACAAGTTATATATGCTTGTGAGCGAGAGAGGGGTAAAATTATTGCCTGTACTGGTTAAACTGTGATCCTGAATACCACCGTTTCACCATTTTGCATTCTTCCTACGTTTTGATCCAAAGATCCGATCCGTATGAAAGATCCGGATCTTTAGACTGAATGATCCAGATCTGATCCGCTCAACAAAGTGATCCGTTTTGCCCATCTCTAGTCGCCACTCTTAATTACATACACTCTGGGGGAAAGTACAGTAAAACACTTTGCTTCTCCGAATATTTACATTTTATCCGGTATACCGTGCACCGAGCACACAGAGACAGTTTCCCAAATTAATGTATGACGAAATTAAGTCATTTTTTATTCTTTATCCGCAGACTGTTTGTTTGCTACTGCGTGAGTCTCGTGCCATCCATCCACACTTTCTTGTGCGCAGTGCAAATAAAACAGAATGGAGTTGAATTAGGCTGTGGCACACAGCCTTGAAAGAGTGCTAGCCACAGATACTGATTTATTAGTTCTAATCTGTAAAATGAGTAAGGAATAATGAAATGTAAATTTGCCACCAAAACCGATTATACGTTGAAAAATTGTTCTACGAAAACATTGATTGTGGGGGAGAAAATAGTAAAAGTATGCGCTGTCGTCTGCTTGGTCGAGGCTGCTCGGCTGCGTAGTTTTGTTTTTTTTTATTGCATGGTAGGATGAATGGTACGGTTAAATTAAATGTCAACCATTCTCCACCCTGCCAACAGAAGCTTGCATAATCTTTTCTTTTTTTTTCTGGTTGATTTGATTAATTCGACAAACTGCAATAATTATTTGGTTAAACAAATCTGGCAACGATGAAATGATGATTCTTTTCTTGTATATGCATAAAGTTGTTTGCGTGTCGACTAGCATATTCGATGTACATTGTTGACCTGATTTTGTCACTCCCTGATTTTGTCTACTCCCGATTTTATCACGTTTTCGACCTGATTTTATTATGTCCTGATTTTGTCACGTTTTTGACCTGATTTTATCACCCCAAAAATTTGTCATTCTTTTATTTTCGTAAATAATACCAAAATAACATTGATTTTCATGAAATAACTTTCACCGCCTGTAGTTTATGACGAACGACTTCTGAGTACCTGGGAAATATTCTGTAAGCAATTTCGACAAGAAATAACGGGTACCGTTCACGCATTTGGCCTTTCCAAGGCATAAAATGATTAATATTTGTGGAATGAATTAAAAAAAAATTAAAATATTTTTTTTCCAATTTTGTCACATACCCTATTTTATCACCCCAAAATTCACCAGGGGGGTGATAAAATCGGGATATTACTGTATTGTTTTGATATTTCTAAGTTGCTTTGCTGAGATTTTGAGCGCACTATTTCACCTAATGCGGTAGTGAATTTGGGTGCTCGAATTTTACAACATTCACAATACAGCCGTCAAATTTGTCTCTCACTTCAAATTTTTAAAGCAGTTTTCGTTGGTTTTTCGACATGAAGTGAAGAGATTGGTGTTCAACATCAAAGACAAAAGTGAAAGTTAGGTAGTGAATTATGTTTAGTTGTGATAAAATCAAGAAAACGATGAGAAAAGAACAAGTGAAAACTGAGTGCATGTTCAAAACAAGTGTATGGGTGTGTTTCTGATCGTTCGGAGTTGGTGTGTACAATTAGTATACAAAATTTGTTTAGGAAAAAGCAGTTTTAAGCGCTTTTTAGTCAAATAATTAATAATCAATTTGCTAGGTGAGTGAAAAATTCATATAAAAATACCATGAATATACGTTGACAGAGGTAAGTTGATGAATAACAGTGAAATATTGAATTTTGGCTAAAATTGCATTAGTATTAGTGCGAATGAGAACAAAATCATCTTCATCATCAAATTGATTACGGTTTACAGAGCCTTAATGGCTGCTTTGACTGTATTCCAGCAGTCCTCAAGAGGGGCTCCATCTAGCTCACCCTCTTCCGACAACGCTATGGAGTGTGGGCTATGGACGTTGATTATGCTGTAGTTGAAGAACCGCTCTTTGATGCTCAACCTGCACATTCTCTCGTTGATCGGCCACCACCCGATCACCTGATCATGTCGCCCATCACTATGAAAGCTGTTCCCAGCTATGTGTGTATTTCCACAGCTCTGGTAGACGTAGATGGTATGATTACCTCTAATTCTTCGCACCATTGATCCCTTCAAACAAACCTCCTGCAGCGCTTAACGCCGAATCCACAATCCTTGAGCACATCGGCGAGTATGCATGTACTCCCGATGAAGTTGGGAGATTTGCAGTTCCACGAACCGAGTTTCCAATCGCTAGTCGCAGTGCTCTTCGCAGATGGTTTCGGTCCGTACTCTCTTGTTGATTGTTCGATGCGTATGTTTTTTTAAAGGCTGGCTTGCAGGGCCTGACTATAGATAGTAGAATCTATAGATGAGCGAAAGCATGGCTGAGTCGTTTTTTTGCTCGTGCACAGGCGCATATGACGTCACATCCCTTAACGTTTCCATTGAAAGCGTGAGGTCATGCTCGTTTGGAGACACGTTTGACAGTTCGTTTGGAGACAAAGGATTTACAAACCCCCTAAATTTCCGGAGGACCATTCCTCCTTATTCCAGGTGGAACATGGTGCCCAGTTCCACTTAGAGTCCCTCGCTGGCGATGATCAGCCGCCCCTAGCATAAGGAACAGACGCTGTTGTGAGCCGATCCTGACATGGAGAACAGACGCTCAGTTAGATTTGCACCTCCGGAGTGGAGCAAACCCCCCCTTCCCTGTCAGCACACGACCATAGTTCTCATTGAGGTTGGTTACCCGATCTTGCCTAAGTTTGCTCGTACCTCGGTTAGCATCACGAGGAGGGATAGGAGTTTCTGGGTAAGAGGCTAAGGACCGCGAGATGGGGTCTGTTCCTTCAGGTACACGAAGTACCAATGGTACGCTTTACCCAGCATTTGCCGTGCCAGTCGTGAACGTCTACTACTTTTATCTCCAATAGTTGTTGACCAGTTGACGCGCCCTTTTTCAAACAAACTATCCCTTGGAAAGCTTGACAAGTATTGCAATTTTTATTATTCAATTTGTTGGATAATTCTGCCGGAAGATGATTCTCATTTTCCCGTGGGTTTCATATAAGTGTCCACCACCGCCATTTTTGGCGCTTCATACAGCAAAATGTTGAATTCAAAATGATATTAAAATTTGACCTTACTGTATGCCTTACATGCAGAGCAAGACTCCAGCTAGGATGGTGACTAACTTCATACATACATACAATGATTAGCGAAATAATATTCGTTGGGACAATATTTGCAACGGATGATATCAAGATTTGTTAGCGTTCGCTTGGGGCAGTTACTTCGTCAAGTAATCTACACACACGCTAATTCAGAATACGACATTCCAAACGCAGACCAGTCATTAAAATTTTAAACATCCATAATCTCAATGACGGAATTGTGTTAATCGTAAAACAACTTGTCGCTGTGGTTTTCCTCTTCCTAATTCGATTTATCCATCACACTTAATGTCCCTCAAATGAGACCAATAATACTCGCTAAGTGGAAAACATAAACCGCTTGTTGCTGGCGATAATCAGCGAGCGCTGAACTCCTAAAACCACACCCCTCGTGAAAACCTCATCAAAATTAATTGCCCCAATTCTTCTTTCTCCACTGGCAATGTCTCAAATCTACTACTTAATATCCACCAGACACTACACCACTTAGCCGTCGACAGTCGACCAACGATGTCGTGAAAAATGTTCAACTATTAATTTCGGTTCCCATGATCGTTGAGCTTGAGGACCTATGCGCGCATAAGTGGTGCTGCGGTGTGTGTCTCGGAGCAGGCTGACGGCCGCGGTTGAGTTTTCGCCTGGAAGCTAAAACCAAGCGACAAGTTTAATAAAAACACACATTAATTCAACAAATAAACTCAATTATCATCGGAATCAATCTTATTTCCATTTTCCGCTTTGCGTTTTGGCGTGCTCCTGTGGTGCCACGAATGAGGCCCAGCTCTGAGCGATAGACGTAGGAAAGCAGAGCCGTGATGGTAATTTTTAGGCGAACTGTGACTAGCGCTTAATGACGTTGAAGTTGTTGTTGTCACAGCACATAGAAGTCGATTTGTGAAAATAATTTTACTTTAAAGTTCTTCTTCTGGGAAAATGTGGTTTGCGCTTTTCAAGCATTCTTCTTGCAATTGTATTTGTACGTGTTGGATTCCAAACTAAATTGAGCAATGCCTGGCATTAACTTTTCAGATACCAGACACTTCGTAAATGTCAAGGATTTTTACTTCCACGTTGATCGATTTTGTACTATAACACACGCCCGAATGACGCTGATACGACATTATCTAGAATAGATCAAACGTTCAATAAGACCATTCGCTCGAATGTAGTCACATCGTCAAACTAAACTGTACAATCGTGTAAATTATTTAGTTAAAGTAACAAAAGTCATAGCTTAGATCGTTAAATACCGACTCAATTACAGAATAGTAAATGGAATACACGTTAAATCATTTGAATTATGAATTCGATTATAACAATAACAGTCCAAAGATCATCATACGTTCACTGCAGTGATGTTTGATTATTGTATACCTACCAAAGCATAAATTCATACTATCAATAGATGCGTAGACATGATATAATCAAACAACAGCCCGTCATACGCATATGACATAGAATAAGCTTCCAGAACTAAACAAACATATCATCAAAATTAGATTGCCTCACCTTAACAATGTCGAATCTCGCCCCTTTGATCGGCTAATACATTTAATTGTGTGCATTTCCTCCTGCAAATGACACTTTCCTTAACGAGAGCAAAGAAAAAGCTACGATGTTCCCAGTTTCACACGTATCCTCCCGGCACGCACTCGTAGACACGGCGGAACGGTCCAGAGTCCAGTAGCAGCGGGGAACCCAAGAAAAGGAAGACCGATCACGTAAGAAATTGGAATAATAAAAGGCACTAACAATACAATTTAAATAAACGAGATCCAGCTGTTTCGCCTGCCCTTCGGCTGGCGTTTCCTCGCCGCGTCTTTGCGCATTTCGGGACAGACGCGTCATTCGGTGTTAAAACGAGCTAAAATTAAAAATACATCTCAATTATAACCATTCGTCGTCGTCGTCGTCGTCGTGGTCTTCGCCGGTTCATTTGGGATCGCATACCTGTGCGACGACTCCTTCCGCGTTCGGTTCAGTCCCATCCAGGGACCATCAGCTTTCGCTCGGATACAAATATTTCAAACTTATTAAGCCTCATCAACGCGAGCAAGCGTGCACCATGCGCCCTCCCTCAGAGTGTGCGCCAGAGCGTCATGATTTACACAGGATTGTAGGGTAGACTAAGTCCAAACGTTAATTTCCAACACTTAGACATTTAGAAGATTTTGGTTCAAAGCGTAAGGGAACATACATTACGTAATTATTGGATCTTACGTATCCTAATATAAATTGCAGGTCCAGTGACAACTATGAAAAAGTGCTCCTGAACAAAAAATGTGAAATTATCGAAAAAGTGCTTATGAGACAAATATTAGGAGGGAAAAAATGAACAGGAAGGAAACTATGAGAATGAAAAGAAAAAATATATAAAAAAATATCCAATCCAAATTCAATCTAAATCCAATCCAAATCTAATCCAAATCCAATCCAAATCAGATCTAAATCCAATACAAATCCAATCCACATCCAATCCAAATCCAAATATAATCCCAGTCAAATCCAGATCCAATCGAAATCAAATCCAAATCCAATCCAAATACAATCCAAATACAATCAAAATCCAATCCAAATCCAATCCAAATCCAATCCAAATCCAATCCAAATCATATCCTAATCTCAACGAAAATCCTATCCAAACCAAACCAACAAAAAATCCAATCCAAATCTAATCCAAACCAATCCAAACCAATCCAAACCAATCCAAACCAATCCAAACCCAATCCAAATCCAATCCAAACCAATCCAAACCAACCAAACCAATCCAAACCAACTAATTCCAATCCAAACCAACCAATCCACATCCAATCCAAATCAAATCTGAATCAAATCCAACCCTAATGCAATCCAAATCCAATCCAAATTTAATCCAAATCCAATCAAAATCAAATCTGAATCAAATCCAACCCTAATGCAATCCAAATCCAATCCAAATCCAATCCAAATCCAATCCAAATCCAATCCAAATCCAATCCAAATCCAATCCAAATCCAATCCAAATCCAATCCAAATCCAAACCAATCCAAACCAATCCAAACCAATCCAAACCAATCCAAACCCATCCAAACCAATCCAAACCAATCCAACCAAACCGATCCAAACCAATCCAAACCAACCGAATCCAATCCAAACCAATCCAAATCTAATCCAAACCAATCCAAACCAATCCCATCCAAATCCAACCAAACCAATCCAAACCAAACCAAATCCAATCCAAATCCAATCCAACTTCAAACCAAACTTCATCAAACCAATCAAAACCAATCCAAACCAATCCAAACCAATCCAAACCAATCCGAATCCAACCAAACCAATCCAAACCAATCCAAACCAATCCAAACCAATCCGAATCCAACCAAACCAATCCAAACTAATCCAAACCAATCCAAACCAACCGAATCCAACCAAACCAATCCAAACCAATCTAAACCAATCCAAACCAATCCAACCAATCCAACCAAACCAACCAAACCAATCCATGTCCAATCCAAACCAATCCAAACCAAAGCAAACCAACAAAATCCAATCAAACCAACCACACACAACCAAACCAAATCCAATCCAAAGTCAATCCAAACCAATCCAAACCAATCCAAACCAATCCAAACCAATCCAAACCAATCCAAACCAATCCAAACCAATCCAACCAAACCGATCCAAACCAACCAAACCAATCCAACCAAACCAACCAAACCAATCCGAACCAATCCAAACCAATCCAAACCAACCAAACCAATCCAAACCAATCCAAACCAACCAAACCAATCCAAACCAACCAAACCAATCCAAACCAACCAAACCAATCCAAACCAATCCAAACCAATCCAAACCAATCCAAACCAACCAAACCAATCCAAACCAATCCAAACCAATCCAAACCAATCCAAGTCCAATCCAAACCAATCCAAACGCAAACCAATCCAAATCCAATCCAAACCAATCCAAACCAATCCAAACCAATCCAAACCAACCAAACCAATCCAAACCAATCCAAACCAACCAAACCAATCCAAACCAATCCAAACACAATCCAAACCAATCCAAACCAACCAAACCAATCCAAACCAATCCAAACCAATCCAAACCAATCCAAACCAATCCAAACCAATCCAAACCAATCCAACCAATCCAAACCAACCAAACCAATCCAAACCAACCAAACCAATCCAAACCAATCCAAACCAACCAAACCAATCCAAACCAATCCAACCAATCCAAACCAACCAAACCAATCCAAACCAACCAAACCAATCCAACCAACCAACCAATCCAAACCAATCCAAACCAACCAAACCAATCCAAACCAACCAAACCAACCAATCCAAACCAACCAAACCAATCCAAACCAATCCAAACCAATCCAAACCAATCCAAACCAATCCAAACCAATCCAAACCAATCCAAACCAATCCAAACCAATCCAAACCAATCCAAACCAACCAAACCAATCCAAACCAACCAAACCAATCCAAACCAATCCAAACCAATCCAAACCAATCCAAACCAAACCAACCCAAACCAACCAAACCAATCCAAACCAATCCAAACCAACCAATCCAAACCAACCAAACCAATCCAAACCAACCAAACCAATCCAAACCAATCCAAACCAATCCAAACCAATCCAAACCAATCCAAACCAACCAAACCAACCAAACCAACCAAACCAATCCAAACCAACCAAACCAATCCAAACCAATCCAAACCAATCCAAACCAACCAAACCAATCCAAACCAACCAAACCAATCCAAACCAATCCAAATCCAATCCAAACCAATCCAAACCAATCCAAACCAATCCAACCAATCCAAACCAATCCAAACCAATCCAAACCAATCCAAACCAACCAAACCAATCCAAACCAATCCAAACCAAACCAATCCAAACCAATCCAAACCAGTCCAAATCCAATCCAAATCCAATCCAAACCAATCCAAATCCAATCCAAACCAATCCAAACCAATCCAAACCAATCCAAACCAATCCAAACCAACCAAACCAATCCAAACCAAACCCAAACCAATCCCATCCAAACGCAATCAAACCAATCCAAATGCAATCCAAACGCAACCAAACCAATCCAAACCAATCCAAACCAATCCAAACCAATCCAAACCAATCCAAATCCAATCCAAACCAATCCAAACCAATCCAAACCACCAGATCCAAAACCAATCCAAACCAATCCAAACAAAATCCTAATCCAACTCACAATCTGATCCAGATACAACCAAACCAATCCAAACCAATCCAAACCAACCAAATCCAATCCAAACCAATCCAAACCAACCGAACCAATCCAGATCCAAACCAACCAAACCAGTCCAAACCAAACTAATTCAAATCCAATCAAAAATCCAATCCAAACCAATCCAAACCAATCAAAATCCAATCAAAACCAATCCAAACCAACCCAACCAACCAAACCAATCCAAACCAATCCAAACCAATCCAAACCAACCGAACCAATCCAAATTTAATCCAAACCAATCCAAACCAATCCAAACCAATCCAACCAATCCAAACCAAACCAAACCAACCAAATCAACCAATCCAAACCAAACCAAACCAAACCAAACCAATTCAAACCAACCAAACCAATCCAAACCAATCCAACCAATCCAAACCAATCCAACCAATCCAAATCCAATCCAAACCAATCCAAACCAATCCAAACCAATCCAACCAATCCAAACCAATCCGAAACCAACCAAACCAATCCAACCAATCCAACCAACCCAAATCCAATCCAAATCCAATCCAACCAACCAACCAATCCAAATCTTATCCAAATCCAATCTAATTCCAATCTAAACCAATCCAATCCAATCCACATTCAATCTAATAGCAATCCAAATCCAATTCAAATTCAATCCAAACCAATCCAAATCCACCCACTCCAATCCAAAAGCAATCCGAATCCAATTCAAATTCAATCCAAATCCAATCCACATCCAATCCAAAAGCAATCCATATCCAATCCAAATACAATCCAAATCCAATTAAAATCCAATCCAAATCCAATCCAAATCTAAACCAAATCCAATCCATATCCAATCCAAACCAATCCAAGTCGAATCCAAACCAATCCAAACCAAACTAATCCAAATCCATTTCAAATCCAAACCAACCAACCAACCCAAACCAATCCCAAACCAACTAAAACCAATCTAAACCAATCCAAACCAATCCAAACCATTTCAAACCCAATCCAAACCCAATCCAAACCAATTCAAACCAATCCAAACCAATCCAAACCAATCCAAACGCAATCCAAACCAATCCAAATTTAATCCAAATCCAACCAAACCAACCCAAACCAACCCAACCAATCCAACCAAGCCAAACCAATCCAAACCAATCCAAATTCCATCCAACCAACCAAATCCAATCCAATTTTATTCCAAATCCAAATCCAAACCAATCCAAACCCAATCCAAACCAACCAAACCAATCAAAACCAATCCAAACCAACCACATTCAATCCAAACCAACCTAATCCAATCCAAACCAATCCAAACACAATCCAAACCAATCCAAACACAACCAAATCCCATCCAAATCCCATCCAAACCAATCCAAACCCAATCCAAATCCAACAAATCAGATCCAAACCAATCCAAACCAACCAAACCAATCCGAACCAATCCAAACCAAACCAATCCAAACCAACCCAAATCCAGTCCAAACCAAACCAATCCAACCAATCAAACCAATCCAAACCAATCCAAACCAATCCAAACCGATCCAAACCAATCCAAACCAATCCAAACCAACCGAACCAACCAAACCAAATCCCCTCCAAAGCCAACCCACATCCAATCCAACCAATCCAAACCAATCCAAACCAATCCAAGTCCAATCCAAGTCCAACCAAACCAAATAAAAACCAAACCAATCCAAATCAAACCAAACCAAATTAAACCAATTCAAACCAAATCCAATTAAAACCAATCCAAACCAATCCAAATCAAACCAAGCAACCAAACCAACCCAAACCAATCCAAACCAATCCAATCCAAACCAACCAAACCAATCCAAATCCAATCCAACTAATCCAACCAATCCAACCAATCTAAACCAATCCAAATACAATCCAAGTCGAATCCAAACCAACCAAACACAATACAAACCAATCCAAACTAATCCAACCAATCTAAACCAATCTAAACCAATCCAAACCAATCCACATTCAATCTAAAAGCAATCCAAACCAATCCAAACCAATCCAACCAATCTAAACCAATCCACATCCAATCCAAAAGCAATCCAACCAATCCAAACACAACCCAAACCAAATTAAAATCCAATCCAAATCCAATCCAAATCTAATCCAACCAACCATATCCAATCTAAATCAATCCAAGTCGAATCCAAACCAATCCAAACCAAACTAATCCAAACCATTTCAAATTCAAACCAATCCAAACCAACCCAAACCAATCCAACCAATCAAACCAATCTAAACCAATCCAACCAATCCAAACCATTTGAAACCCAATCCAAACCCAATCCAAATCCAATTCAATCCAATCCAAACCAATCCAAACCAATCCAAATGCAATCCAAACCAATCCAAATTTAATCCAAACCAACCAAACCAACCCAAACCAACCCAAACCAATCCAAACCAAGCCAAACCAATCCAAACCAAACCAATCCAAACCATCCAAATCCAATCCAAACCAATCCAACTTTATTCCAAACCAATCCAAACCAATCCAAACCCAATCCAAACCAATCCAAACCAACGCAAACCAACCAAACCAATCCAAACCAACCAAACCAACCCAAACCAATCCAACATCCAATCCAAACCAACCTAACCAATCCAAACCAATCCAAACCAATCCAAACCAATCCAAACCAATCCAAACCAACCAAACCCATCCAAACCAATCCAAACCAATCCAAACCAATCCAAACCAATCAAAATCCAATCCAAACCAATCCAACCAATCCAAACCAATCCCAATCCAACCAAACCAAACCAACCAAACCAATCCAAACCAGTCCAAACCAAAATTCAATCCAAACCAATCAAAACCAATCCAACCAATCCAAACCGATCCAAACCAATCCAAACCAATCCAAACCAATCCGAATCCAACCAAACCAATCCAAAGCCAATCCACATCCAATCCAAACCAATCCAAACCAACCAAACCAACCAAGTCCAATCCAAACCAAACAAAACCCAAACCAAAGCCAAACCAACTCCAAACCAAATTAAAAACCAATTAAACCAAACCAATTAAAACCAACCAAATCCAATCCAAATCAAACCAAGTAAATCCAACCAACCCAAACCAAACCAAACCAATCCAATCCAAACCAACCAAACCAACCAACCAATCCAAATCCAACCAAACCAATCCAAACCAATCCAAACACAATCCAAGTCGAATCCAAACCAATCCAAACACAACACAAACCAATCCAAATTCAATCCAAACCAATCCAAACCAACCAAACCAATCCACATTCAATCTAAAGCCAACCAAACCAATCCAAACCCATCCAAACCAATCCAAACCAATCCAATTTATCCAAACCAATCCAAACCAATCCAAACCCAATCCAAACCAATCCAAACCAACGCAAACCAATCCAAACCAATCCAAACCAACCAAACCAATCAAACCAACCAACCAAACCAATCCGCATTCAATCCAAACCAATCCCCAATCCAACCAAACCAACCAAACCAATCCAAACCAACCAAACCAATCCAAACCAATCCAAACCAACCCAAACCAATCCAAACCAATCCAAACCAACCCAAACCAATCCAAACCAAACCGAACCAATCCAAACCAAACCAATCCAAACCAATCCAACCAGTCCAAACCAACCAATCCAAACCAATCAAATCCAACCAACCAATCCAAACCAATCCAAACCGATCCAAACCAACCAAACCAACCAAACCAACCGAACCAATCCAAACCAACCTCAAAAGCCAATCCACATCCAATCCAAACCATCCAAACCAATCCAACCAACCAAGTCCACAATCCAAGTCCAATCCAAACCAAACCAAACCAAACCAATCCAAATCAAATCCAGAACCAAATTAAAACCAATCCAAATCCAAACCAACTAAACCAACCAAACCAATCCCAATCCAAACCAAGCAAATCCCAAACCAACCCAACCAATCCAAATCTAACCAATCCAACCTCAATCCAATCCAAATCCAATCTCAAATCCAATCCCAAACCCAAATCCAACCAATCCAAATCCAATCCAAACCAATTCCAACCAACCAAACACAATCCAAGTCGAATCCAAACCAATCCAAACACAATAACAAATCCAATCCCAAATCTAATCCAAAATCCAATTCTAAACCAATCTAAACCAATTCAAATCCAATCCACACCAATCTAAAAATAAGCAACCACAAACCAAACTCCAACCCTCAATCCAAACCAATCCAAACCAAACCACCAATCCAATCCAAAAGCAATAACCAAACCAAGTTTGAATCAACACACATCCAAACCAAATCCAATTCAAATTACCAACCAAACCAATCCAAATCTAATCCAAACCAATCCACATCCAATCTATAAACCAATCCAAGTTTGAACCAAAACCCAACCCAAACCAAACCTAATCCAACCACTATTTCAAACCAAACCAATCCAAACCAACCCAAACCAATCCCAAATCCAAACCAACAAAAATCCAATCCAAACCAATCCAACCAATTCTCAAACCCAACCAATCCAACCAATCCAAACCATTTCAAACCCAATCCAAACCAATCCCAAACCAACTTGCAAATCCAATCCAACCAAATCCAAATCCAAATCCAAACCAACCAAATCCAAATCCAAACCAATCCAAACCAATCCAAACCAATCCATCCAAATCTAATCCTAATCCAATCCATATCCAAATCCAATCCACATCCAAACCAGTCCAAGTCCAATCCAAATCCAATCCAACCAATCTAAATCAAAACCAAACCAAATCCAATCCAAAATCTAATTCAAATCCAATCCAAACCAACCAAACCCAATCCAAACCAACCAAACCAATTCCAAACCAAACCAATCCAACCAACCGAATACGAAACCAATCCAAACCAAACCAAATCTAACTAAACCAATCCAAACACAATCCAAGTCGAACCAAACCAACCAAACCAATCCAAACCAATCCAAATCCAACCAAACCAATCCAAACCAATCCAACCCATCCAAACCAATCCAAACCAATCCAAACCAATCCAAACCAATCTCAAATCCAACCCAAACCAATCCAAAATCCAATCAAACCAATCCAACCAATCCAAATCCAATCTGAATCCAAATGCAGATCCAAATCCAATTCCAAACCAATACAACCAAACCAGATCCAACCTAAAATGCAAATTAATTCCAATCCAAAACCAATTTCAATCATTTTCTTATCCAATCCAAATCAAATTAAAAAACAATTCAAATCCAATCCAAATCCGATTCAAATCAAATCCAATTCACATTAATTTCGTAAATTTAAATCTAATCCAAATCAAAACAACATACTAAATCCATTCAAACCAAACGTCAAATTTAATCTCCAAATTTAAAAAAAATCGTTCTTGAATTTTTACTGTTACTAACTTAACGTGATCAACGCACTGCATTACAATATGCTTTGAGTTCTGCAATTCAAATTGCATCTGCACAGCAGCAATCCACAAATCAACTGACGTTTTTGTATTGCTTTATTCTATTGCACAGTTTGTTCTTTGAAAAAATCTTTCCGTAAATGTGTTGGAATTGTTCGTGATTTTTACGACCTTGATTATTCGGTGAAATGCCTTTCGGTCCCTATTTGCCCTCAGTATAGAAGTGGCACTTCAATTTATCACTTGTCGATTGTTTTGGGCACTTGGCAAATCGGAAGAGAAGAGAACTGATGATGGCTGAATGTTTGTTAAAGTGCTAAAAGTAGTATATTGGATTTAAGCAGGTGTATGCGCCAAGTGGACGGGTTGAAATATCACGTTTGCAGAAGGATATACATGAACTTTGCTATGGGTTGCTTGATTAAGAGCAATGATGATCTTCCCCTGCTTGGGGAAAAGCAGGAGAAATGGTGTGCAATGAGAGAGGGATGATGTTTTAAATGGAATATTTGCTACAAAGCCTGCGATAGCGGATATTGAGCTCCAAGATGAGGGTCATGGGACGGATAATAAAGGAAAGGTTCTGTGAATATTGGGTAAAATGTTGTATATTACACAATGGTCGAGGCAATTAAGCAAACGAAATGGGGTTTGAGTGCTTACTACTGTATAACTAATAATTAGTTTATTTTAAAAGTTGCCACTCATTGTTCTAGAGTACTTTAATCATAAATTAATGCCAAAGGTCAGAATGAATCACATGAGGTAATTCAAATAAAGGGATTAGAAACTTAGGGGAGTATGCGACGTTTTTAATTAGGTACACCCAAAAAATCTTTGGTTTTGGAACTATACAGCAATATATTCATATAACTAATAGAACCGTAATATGTGATAAATTATGGAAAATCTGGTGATTTTTAAGCTTCCATGCAATGTATATGAAAGGATTTATGCTCTTACCTGTCTGAATACGAGTTTAGTATTATTCTATTTCATTCCACCACGTTGTAATCTTTACAGATACGTTTTCTTTTTTGGCCTCTAATCTTTAAGGTCTGTCTTCAAAGTGTCGCGTAACTAAACTTGACTGTTTGACCCTGCCTAAGCTACAAAAGTATAAAAATTTTATAGCATATAATGTAAATAAAAAAGGATCCGTTTGATCTTGACCCCATTACTTTTCCATCATTTTTTACAATTACAGGTCGTCGTTATTATGGGAGCTTTCGTATTTAATATTGATTGCAAAGAAAATTTGATGTAAATTAGAGGCTATTGAACACAAAATTATGGAAACAAATATTTCCATTGCGTGCAATTTTCATAATTTTTTACTGTGTGCATTTCGAAAATATTCGGTGAATAATGAATGTTTTTTATATTATTGATTTTCTGGTAGGCTTGGGAATGTTTCATATTTTGCATGCGTTCTAGTTTCTTGAATGAATAGGACAGTACATGCATCGTATGGATGTTTCACTGGTTTCAGTACCATCGATATTTTAATCCTAGCAGAAGTTTCAGCGAACAATACTGAACCCACGCACTTATGTAGGAACACATTTCGCTGATCATGCCAAATGCCATCACCACGTGCACCAGTCAGTGAGATGAATGTTTGCAAGCGCTACAAGCAAAACAGCAGGCAATCATGGAACATTTATTTCGATATCACCTTTTCTTCGGGCCATGAATATTTTAGACTTTTTTCTTTTCAGCACTTTTCGGTCAGAGGTTCCATCCCTGCCAATTTAAAATTCTTCGTACCGAATTGCCGGGAAGAAAACATTGATGATTGGCGCTGCAGGAACTATGCTGGTTTTCGGTTTTCCTGCATAAATATTTCATGCTATAACACCGTTGATTTATTTTGTAAAATTGAAGCAAAACAGAACAGCGTTGTTCAGCCGTAGTAATAGTGGGATCGAATGGGTGCTTGCTGGTTGGCTGCCGAAGTGAGTTCGATGATGGAAGCGTGGATGTTTTACCATTAATAAGTGTAAATTTGAGCCTAAATTCTTCGACCGTTGCCAGGTTAAACAGCTTAACAAGATAATTGAGATCGGCCGAAGAAAGGCCCATCAAAACCATTTGTGGAGAAATACCGCCCAGCTATAGAAGTCGGTAGGAACGGAGCACTTGGGCAGTCAACAAAGTAAGCCGCCACTCGTCCGTCGTGATTAATGCTCGAGTGCAGCCATACTATTACGAAACGAAATGCCGGTGGTGTAAAACTATCCGGCGCCTTGAATCCTCCCATGATGGGTCTTCGTGTTATTTGTCTGGTCGTTTTTGAGTCGTCTCAAATAACATAAAGAAATTGGACGGACCCAAAATGTTTTGTACCTACTTACCAGGCGATTCCATTGATGAGCTGCTTGATTGGTCTTAATAGCTTTTAATTCCCCATTAATCGTTGCTTAATTATGCGTTCTTAGATTAAATCAAACGCGAGGAAATAATGCATATCGTGTTGTTCGAAACCAAAAGCAGTAGATAGGTATCGACCCGAAGCGTGTTATCACTCTGGCGCCGCCATCGAGCCGTCAATTTTTTTTCTTTTTTTTTTGTGGACATCATTTATCCAAATTATTATTAACATGTCGACGGCTTCAACCACGGTTTCTGGCTAGTTCCCATTGCAGCATTTGGGTGATAGCAACAGCCCACCCATTTTGCCCAGGGGTCGAAATAAAGAAAATATCGATAATTGCCTTGGTATTCCTAATGGCTACCTATTGAGCGGAATTTCCCAAAATGAAGTATTGATATGCCTGCGTAACAAATGCGAAACCCGTCATAATTTTATAGGAATTCAAGGTGCGCCCCTGATAAGTGCTTTTTGGCAGATGCAACGAAGTTTTGTTACTGTTTTGCATCGAATAATTCCTCGTGCGTGAAAAATTGCGTCTAATATTAGCCAATTGCATGGAAGATCAGACCCACTTTGGCGGTAAAAAAGTTGAGCCTTCGGGGGAGCTCCTGGTTCTTGGCAATTCCAGTACAAACTAGACCAGTGCGCCAACGCCGCTGACGATTTTCTTGCGTCGTCGCCGTCAAAAATGAATCGGCGCGCCGCCGAATGAAATTTTACACCGCCGATGGTTATTAGTGGACTACTGAAGCAGTAGTTCTTGCCCGAAATACACATTTCCAGCCACGTTAGTGGATAAAAAAAGTTATCGTATTCATTTTTAAAGTTACTTTCTTCTTCTTTTCTTCTTTATTGGCATTACATGCCCCACTGGGATACTGCCGCCTCGCAGCTTGTGTTCATTAAGCTCTCCCATAGTTATTAACTGTGAGGTTTCTAAGCCAAATTTAAATTTTTCCATTTGTATATTATTAGGTTATCACAAAAGTACAACTTAATGGCTCGCAGTGGTTCTAGAAATCTCAAACAAAAGGTTATTACAACGATACTGCCCAGGGAAGTCGAAAAAATAAAGCATAAACTCAACAAAATCCCTCCCTAAATTGTGGAAAGATTAAACGGGTAACTGAAATGAATTCCTCAAACATGTGCATTCTTTACGATCCAATCATATAAGGTAGAAATAGGTGGCTGAAATTCAAGAAAATCCAAACTTATTATTAGGGCGTCCAGGATCCATAATATATGAAAGTTCAAAAAATAACTCGAAAGGCTTCTGGCCTCAAAATTCTCCCTTGAAATCCTTTCTAGAAGCTTCATCTGAAACTTCCTGAATTCTCTCCGGAAAGTTATCCACAAATTCCTCTGAAAATCGTTCGAAAATCCTTCATGCAATTTGCTCAATTCCGCCTTATCTAGAAACCCTTACTAAATTTTTTTTTTAGGAAATTACGAGGAAATTCCTTGAAGATTTTCTTTTCTCTCTCCAAGATTTTACTTCAGATATTTTCGGCTATTCTCTTCAGGAAGAATCTGGCATATTTCTTCCCACAGAATGTATTCTGAGAGTTCCGTCAAGAATAAGGCACATACGGAATTCTTCCCAAAATTCTACCGAGAAGTTTTCTTCTAAAATTTATGACGGAAACTTCCAATTTAGTTCCCATACATTTCTACTTTGTAAATTTATAAGAAATTCCCTTTCGGAAATTCTTCTAGGAACTTTCCGGCATTCCTCTCCAACTCTTCCTTAATTCCTTCCGAATACCGCCTAAATATCACGTTAATAAAGCGAAATCAATTCTAGCATTCCAATCTGAATTCTTTTTCGTAATTACTTCCAGAATATACTTCCAAGAAATCCTCTAGAAGATATCTTCAGAATTTCTTCTGAATTCATCCAAGTATTTCCTCAGAAATTCTTACAAGTATTTTTTTCAGAAGTTTATCTTCAGGTATTTCTCCAGGAATTCCTTCAGAATCTTCTCCGGGAGATTTTCCTGAAGTGGAAGATTAGTAGAATTCCTTCCTGGACTTCACTCTCGAAATTTACTTGATATCTGCCAAGAGTTCTTCCAGAAATTTCTTCGGAACAACTGCAGGATTTTCAGCAATTCATCTGGGAATACTTTCAGGATTTCATCTGGGAAATTTCTGTACTAATCTCCCTCTCATTTTTTCTGGGAATTCCTTTCAGATATTTTTTTGAAATTCCTTTAGAAACTTCTCTAAGAAATTTATTTCAGGACTTCCTTGTGGGAATTCTCCTGGAAGTGCTTTGTGGGAGTTCTCCGGAGTTCTTCCAGGAGTTTTTCAAGAAATTTTCCGTAATACCTCCGCAGTGGAACTTTACAGGGACTTCCTGACGAAGATATCTTTGCAGGAATTTCACGGAAATTTGGAATTCTGGAAGTTCCTTCAGAAAGTATTTTTTCTCCTTCCTCTAGGGTATCTCCACGATGTTCCTCAGAAGTTCCACCAGTAGTCTCCTTCGGGAATCTCAATCCTGGCTTGTCTTCCATGAATCTATCATTTAGCATTTCTTTAGGTACTTATCTTACAAATCTCCTCCAAAACTTCCTCGGAGAATTTCTCTGGGAGTGCTTTCAGATGGAATTCTCCTCCGAGAGGTTCTTTTAAGAATTCTTCCAGAAGTTCTGCCTGGAATTCTTACGGAAGTTCTTTTTGGAGTTCATCCTTGAATTTTACGAGAGTTCCCTCCAGGATTTCCTCCGGTAAATTCTTCCCAGAAGTTCTTCAATAAATTCCTCCATAAGTCTCCACTGGCAGTTCCTCCGAGAATTCCTCTGGATAATTTCTCTCCGAAATTCCTTTAGAAAATCCCACCGGAGTTCCTCCGGAACATTTGGAGTTCCTCCGGAGTCTTTTCAGAGAAACACTCGGAGAAACTAAAGCCAGAAACCCTAGAGGAATTCTCGTAGAAACTGCTGGTGGATCTCCCGGAGGAATTCCCAATGGAACTTTGAAAGCTATTGATTCTGCAGTATTCAAATTAATTCATGAAAAAAATGTTACTTAGGTCCTTTTGAAAAGTTATGCGAGATGTCATTGTAAGTCAAATTTTAACACACATTTATAACACGAAGTTCCTGACATCTCCCTATTAACCTATATTTGCTACCGAAGAAGTTGACAACTCAACTCTGTGTTCGAAATTCCTTGATAAATAAAAATCTTTTTCAATCTTTTAAAGATTGCATGTAGGGTATCGGATGGGCTTGGACCTCAATTACTTTATGGGGGCTTTTACTTTTGAATCCACCAAGAGGGAAATTTGCACCTAGTGGTCCAGAATATGAGCCTTCTGAACTAATGGCATCCCAAAATATCTCCCCACTTTAGCTAGCTTTAAGTTGAAATTGAATTTTGCTTAACATAAAAGTTACTAGTACAGACAAACAGACATGAACACTCGTCAAATTTTCATCGTTCACTGATTTACTGGTCAATTCCATATAATCATTAGTTGGCCAATCGATCACTTCTCGTGGCGCGCGCATCGATTTTGGCTTGAGCTTTGACGGGTTTGCTCACTACCAATGCCATCTGGTTCGGTGATTTACCCAACTAATTGAAATTTCACAGTTTATGTCGTTCCCTGCAATTCTGAACGACGATGAATTTGATGAGGAAACATGTTCAATGTGTTATGTCTGTTTGTTCTCGTGTTACTGGCGTTTTATGATCCGTTCTGAATCTGTTTCTTGGTAGGTAGTGATAGAAAACAATGGCATATAAGGAAAACGGAGGAAATAATGCCTTTTCTAAATGATCGCGTTTGCTCGGTATAAGGCAAAGAAAAGAGATAGTACCTTCTCTCAACGAACGCATCTGCCTGGAATAAGGCAAATGGCAAAGAAAATGCCGCTTTTAAAGAACGCGTAAAGCTAAGGTAGGGGATAATACCTTCTTCAAATGATCTCGTCTGTCCAGTATGAGGTCCATTCGCCTTGAGGCCAGCAGCCGTGATAATTCAAATAAGGCATTATCTCCTACCTTCACTTTAGACAATGCCTTCTTCAAAAGAATGCGTCTGCCTGGTATATAGCGTAGGAATGAAATAATGCAGTTCTTTCAATAAACACGTCATTCCATATTACATTACGTATGTATTATCTGGAATTGCATATTGGATTTTGTGGTTGATAAAAGAACATGAAAAATTCGAAGCTGTAAAGATAATTGATAATTGATAATGGCTGTTGTTGTTGATAATTCACATGCATATTTGTTGGATATGTTATCATGTTAAGCTTTTAAACATAGAATGAAGAACATCCAATGATTAAATGAATGATGATTACCTATACATCGAAAAACATGATTTTTTTTTCAATCATTTAGTAAATTTTCACTAAACTATCACCTGCTTTTGTAAACAAAGCATCTCAAACGTCGATTTGACGAATTGATAGCACTCGCAAGAATCAGCACCATCAACACGTAGGTGAAGTTGCTTCTGCTACTTCGTTGATGGTGCATTAGCTTGCAGGGTTGTGTGGTTTTGCGTTTGCATCTTTGTTTACAAAGAGCAGATAAGTCAGTTTTGAAAATCATGGCACTGAATTGTTTTACTCAATGAATATAAATCAGCACTATAGGCACATTGTGTATGTATTCTGAGATATGGCTTTTAGTTGCATAGCTATTATAGAGCTGTCGATAATTAAAAGAAAGAAATAATGAGGAAAACATACACTTTCATTTGTAGTGCGCTTGTACAATCATGTTCGTAATAGATATCAACAAGTATTAACACTATAATCTGCTTATCACTAGCTATTTCATTAAATTACCACGAATAAACATAAATTTAAAAAAGTTCTGGGGAAATGGTAATATTCCAAAAGGAATAGTGGAAATGGTACCTTCCTCTCTGGAAAAAATGTAGTTTTCTAGCGATTGTTATTATTCTGGCGGTGTGGTTTTCTGGGGGAATAGCTCTTTTCATGATTATCATACAATCGTTGGTCAACATTTTCGGTTTGGTATTTAATTTGACAGAGCCATGTTGAAAGTCGGTTTTTATCATTAGTACTTAAGTTCAGTGGTGTGAATGCGCAATCAAAACAAGGTTGCGACTGAAGGATGTTGAAAATATAAATAATTTTTGGGTCGAGTGAAAGTATTGAAAGTAGTTTTTTTTTATACTAAAACGTAACAAACCATATGTTCGAAAGATGTTTTTTTACACTCATACAACAAACCGTGTTACTTGGGAAGTAACTCCTAGTTGAATTCCTCATGGAGCTTTTGAAATATTTTCCGGAGGATATTTTGAAACAATTACTTGACGAACTTTCAGAGATATTTCAGAATAAACATTCGGAAAAAAAATCTGAACAAAATTTTAAAGGAAATCCTGGAATAAGTTCCACAGGAATTCTATAAGAAACTTTCGTAGGAATTCGTGGAGGAGTTTTCAGATAATTTCCTGGATGAACTTCCGGAGGATTTCCTGGAGGAACTTTCGAGTAAAATCCTGGAGGAACTTCCGGAGGAATTCCTGGAGGAGCTTCTGAAGAAATTCTTAGAAGAACTTCCGGAGAAACTCCCGGAGAAAATTCTGGAGAAACTTCCGGGAGAACTTCTGGAAGAATTTCCGGAAGAATTCTTGAAGGAACCTTCCGAAAGAATTCCTGAAGGAACCTTCCGAAGGAATTCCTTGAGGAACTTCCCAGAATTCCTGGAGGAACTTCCTGAGGAATTCCTTTGAGTGAACTTCCGGAGGAATTCCTGGAGAAACGTCTCAAGGAATTCCTGGAGATTTTTTTATGCATAAAAATAGCCCACGCCGACCCACGCGTACAAGTCTACTACAAACTATTATTCGACGTGGGATTTTGTAGGGGAAGGGCCGTTTGACCGAAAACCATTCGACTGATTGCCATTTATTGAGTAAGAGCACATGCTGCAAGTTAAGTTTGGCTGAATAGGTCATTTGGCTGAATATGTCATATGCAGCTGGCACAAGTACGCCATTTGACGTCTCATTACTCACTTCAATCAATATCATTTCTACTTTCCTCACAGGGCGAAAGCAGTATTACAGAGACTAACACGATGATACTTTTTATGCCCAGGGAAGTCGAGGACAATTTCCTAATCCGAAAAAATTCCTTTGTAGACCGGTGTACCGGGAATCTGAACCCCAGCTACCCTCAGCATGGTAGGTTTGCTTAGTATGTCGCAAGCGTCTTCACTGCACGTGGCTAAGGGGTTCCCCATTGTGAAAAAAAAAAGTGAGAAGTGAGAAAAGAGGAGTGAGAACAGAAGAGTGAGATGTAAGAAGTGAGACGTCACATTTCTCACTCCTCATTTCTCATTTATCACTTCTCACTGTGAATAGTGGGAAGAGCGAAGAAAGAAGGGAGACGTCTTTCTTCTCACTCATTATATTTCACTATTTTCTTATTTCTCACTTTCGCAGTAGAGAAGTAAGAAATGATTATTTAAGTGGAAAAGGCGTCAAATGACCCATATTTGATTCAAATGACATATTCTGCGAAATGTCGTCCATTCGGCTGAATGGACTTTTCATCCAAAGTTTCTGGCCTTATTCAACCAAAATAATCTTATTGGGAGCAAACAATCACCATTCTAATAAATGATATATTCAGCCAATGACCTATTTGGCTATATGACCTCATGTTTGGCACAAATGGGACTTTCAGCCAGGATACGGGTTTTACACCAATGGTTTGTTCGGCCCATACAGCAAAAATATTAATATGCCGCGACGTGACTTCTCGCACGTACCCTGAAATTCAACGTAAAACAGATTTTGTGTATTTTCACGTCATATCCACGCTTTACTACATTACTCAGTGTAAAATCCAATCGGAGAAACTCTTTTCGTCCTCACGTCAATTAAACGTAAAATTGCCCACCTTCTCTTGTATGAGATTGCATTTGAAATACGGCACATCATGCTCGTTCAAAATAAAGCGAAATATTACCCTAAATGTAACATACATTTACATAATCATTGTAATATTGCCTAAAACCACTGCAATGCAAACGGATCGAACACCCGACCGCAGTTGATGGGCGACATTTTGTTTGACGGCATTTGTTTTCAATTTGCTTCGGGAGTTATTTCTTGAAAAACTCAGTTTATCGTTGTGAGTGGCAGTATAATAAATCGTGAAAACAGAATATCTACCAGCAGAACGGCATAAACGTATCGGTGCGAGAAAATGAACATCGAATCAATCAGGTAAGTGAAATTTATTATGAACGACCGGATGAAAAGATGAAACCAATGATGGAAAACTATTTTGGTTGCAGATCGGACGAACGGAAGAGGACTCCGTCATCTAGCAGGCAGATCATTTTGGCGCTCCGCATCAACCAGTTGAAAAGGGGTGATCAGTACAGAAATAAAAAAAACCGGCAGGTAAGTTTCCCATTCAATTTTGATCTCTACCCGGCCGGTGTAAACATTTATTTATGACACTTTCAGGGGTCGATTCGCAATCGGAAAACGAAATACCCAACAAAGTGGTAATATGGAGGAAATATCAACGGAAAGCTGCGCGAAAGGATCTTCGATCTTACTGTGAGTAGAACTTAGTAGTGATGCGTAAGAGATCCCAGGGCTATCTACGAAATTAATAGATAATTGCTGAAGCACAGGGCTATACTGCCCATACACGTTTATCGGTTCTACGCAGATATGAATTTATACAAACGATGGACTGTTATAAAAGCATAACAGTGACAGTTTATTGGTAGTGAACGAGTATTAAACAAAACAAGTGAGAATAAGTTAATGAGAATAATGCTGGAGATGAAAAATTAATACTTTGAATTAAAAATGTCATCCTTAAATCAATCCTAAAAAAATAATATTTTGCAAACAAAAATTCAATCCAAAAATTCCAATCCTAAACAATAAAAACCAAACATGAAAATTAAAACTTGAGTTTTTGAGAAAAAAATTCAGATCTAAATTAAAAAAATAATTTAAAAAATTTGAAAGCTTTTAAATATAATATTTTAAATAGGTATAAACAAATTAAAAAAAATATTTTTTTATTTATAATTTTTTGAATTTCAAATTTTAAATAATAAATTTTAAATTTTAATTATTTAATATTTAATATTAAACTTTAAATTTAAAATTGAAATTTAAAATTTTATATTTAAAATTTAAAATTTAAAATTTTAAATTTTAAATTTTAAATTTTAAATTTTAAATTTTAAATTTTAAATTTTAAATTTTAAATTTTAAATTTTAAATTTTAAATTTTAAATTTTAAATTTTAAATTTTAAATTTTAAATTTTAAATTTTAAATTTTAAATTTTAAATTTTAAATTTTAAATTTTAAATTTTAAATTTTAAATTTTAAATTTTAAATTTTAAACTTCAAATTTTAAATTTTGAATTTTAAATTTCAAATTTAAATTTTGAACTTTAAATTTTAGATTTTAAATTTTAAAATTTAAAATTTAAATTTTAAATTTTAAATTTTAAATTTTAAATTTTTAAATTTAAATTTTAAATTTTAAATTTTAAACCTTAAATTTTGAATTTTAAATTTAAATTTTGAATTTTAAATTTAAATTTAAATTTTAAATTTTAAATTTTAAATTTTAAATTTAAATTTAAATTTTAAATTTTAAATTTTAAATTTTAAACTCAAATTTTAAATTTTAAATGTTAAATTTTAAATTTAAATTTTAAATTTTAAATTTTGAATTTTAAATTTTAAATTTTAAATTTAAATTTTAAATTTGAATTTTAAATTTTAAATTTTAAATTTAAAACTTCAAATTTTAAATTTTAATTGATTTGAAATTTTAAATTTTCAATTTTAATTTTAAATTTTAAATTTTAAATTTAAATTTTAAATTTTAAATTTTAAATTTTAAATTTTAAATTTTAATTTAAATTTTTAAATTTTAAATTTTAAAATTTTAAATTAAATCTTTAATTTTAAATTTTAAATTTTAAATTTTAAATTTTAAATTTTAAATTTTAAATTTAAATTTTAATTTAAATTAAATTTTAAATTTTAAATTTTAAATTTTAAATTTTAAATTTTAAATTTTAAATTTTAAATTTTAAATTTTAAATTTTAAATTTTAAATTTTAAATTTTAAATTTTAAATTTTAAATTCAAAATTTAAAATTTAAAATTTTGAATTTTTAATTTTAAATTTTAAATCTTTAATTTCAAATTTTAAAACTTTAATTTTTATTTTTAATTTCAATTTTTTAATTTTTAATTTGCAATTTTTTTATTTTTGATTTTTAATTTTTAATTTTTAATTTTTAATTTTCAATTTTAAATTTGAAATTTTGAATTTTTATTTATTTTCAAATGTATTTTTGTATTTTGTTTGATTTAATATATATTACAATTATTTATGTAATATATTTGATAAGAGGCGGCGTGGCAGCGTTACGATGTTGGTGATCGACAATAGAGGCGGCGAAATTTGTTCGAAACCTTATTCAGGAAGTCATCCGCAAATTGCTACAAGAATTTCTTTGGAAGATCCTCCACCAGTTAATTCAGGAATTTCTCAGGAAGATTCTCCTGGAAATCTCCGTGAATTCCTCCGGAAGTTCCTCCAGAAATTTCTACGGAAGATTCTCTTAGGAATTTCTCCAGAAGTTTGTTCATGAATTCCTCCAAGAATTCTCCAGCATTTCTTCCAGTAATTCTTCGGAATATCGTCCAGCAATTCTTTGGGAAGTTTCTTCTGGAAGTTTAACCATGAATTCCTCAGGAGCTTTCTCCAGGAATTTCTCCGGAAGTTCTTCTGGACAGTCTTTCGTAAGTTCTACAAATAAATCCTCCTAAAATCATTATAATTTTTTCTTGAACTCAAAAATTGCATTAAGAAGTACTTCGGGGATTTGTTTTAAAGAAATTGTTCAAAAAATTCAATTGTATTTTTTTTTTAGAAATTCGTCTATAATGTTTACGTCCACTTTCCCAGAATTTACACCAGTACATAGTAATGTTTTTAACTCACCTGTAGTATTGAACTTATTTTAGCAGATTTTTGGCTTTGCCGTCTTGAAGGGAATTGATAAATATGTTTTTAATCTTTTACCGACGTTTCGGTCTATTAAGGTTTTTTTCAAGGGGTGGATTTGTTCAAGTTTTTTCATCAAATATGTTTCTGTGTAATGTACAATGTCATGTGAGCTGCTCCTGGGTTTCGTGTCATGGCTCCAATGTTCATCTTATCAAAAAAAAAGCAGTGGAAAGGAGCTTGATTGGTTTCTAATATTTGTTATTTTCTCAGCAGTGAGCACGCATGTTTACAGAAAGAAGAACATGGAGATGGAGATCGGAACATTGGTTCAAATTTATTAAAAATTTAGTATCGGACAATTTGAATAAAATTATGCTATCCGAAATTCGCTGTCTTAGCCACCATTGCATTGCTTTTAAAGTTAAAAGCTTTAAAAAGCAATGGTATAATTTAGCAAGATAAGAATTTGAATCAAAATAATAAGAATTTGAATTCCCTCTGAAATTTTAAATTTTAAATTTTCATTTCCTCCAGAAATACATTAGGGAGATCCCCTAAAAATTGCCCCATAAATTTCTCCAGCAATTCCTTAGGAAGTTTCTTTTTGAATATTTTCAGTAAAGGTTGTGCAGAAATTTCACCCGGAAGTTCTTTCTGGACTTTCTCCGGAACTTCCTTCATGAATTCCCTTGAAGCTTCCATTAGAAATTCTTCTGGAAGTTCCTCTTAGAATTTCTTTGGATATTCCTCTAGCAATACCTCCGGAAGTTCGCCTTGAAGTTATTTTAGACATTTCTCTAGAAAAAACCTCCACGAATTTTTTTGAAAGTTACCCTAGGAATGGAAGTTCCTCCAGCAATTCCTCCGGAGGATCCTCCAACAATTCCATTACAATTTCTTCCAGCAATTTTTTTTTTAATTCTGGAAGTTTATACTGGAATTCCTCCGGAATTTTGGCAGAAGTTCCTCGGAAAATACCTCCAGAAGTTTCTCCAGCAATTCTTTTGGAAGTTCATAGTGGAATATGTTCGGGTTTTCCATCATTAATTCCTCCTGTTTTTCCTTTTGAATTCCCTGAAAGTTCCTTAAGGAATTCCTCCGAAGCTTTTCCCAGGAATTTGTCCAGGCACTCTCCGGAAGTTTTTACAAGAAGTCCCTGTAAAATCTTTTGAAATTTTCTTGAATTAAAAAAAATGCTTATTGAAATTTTGGCTTTCTCAGTCTGTTGAATTAGGAACGATTATTTATATACGTTCCGACGTTTCCAGCCGATTGGTTTTGGCCTTTCTCAAGTTCTACATTTCAGTTGCTCAGAGTTTTGCAACCATGCCTGCAATTTCGTAGTAATTATGATTTAATCTAAAATGTTTTCACTGATACGACTGATACAACTGCAACGGTTATTAAAAAAATTGTACTAGGAATTACTTCGGGGATTCTTTCTGAAATTCCCACGAAATTTCTCAAGAAATTCAATTTCCTCGGAAATTCACTTTTAAATTCCTTCCACATTCCCAGAATTTACACCAGTAGTTCTAAAAGAAAATCTTCTGGAACCTCCTTCTGACCTTTTCCCTGGAGATACTATACAAATACCCCAAGAACTCTTAATACATTGGTTCGAGAACGCTTACGAAATTTCCTCTGAACTGTTTTTGAAACTCACGAGAAATTCTATAAAACCTACCAACGAAATCTTCTTTTTGTAAACATAAAACATAAGAAACAAATCAAGTTCCTGTCCATTGCTTTGTTTTTGATAAGCTGAACATCGGAGCCATGACATGAAACCCAGGAGCAGTTCCCCTGGGTCACATTCCACAGAAACATATTTGAAAAACTTGAACAAATCGATCCCTTGGAAGAAAAAACCTTAATAGACCAAAACGTCGGGAAAGGATTAAAAACATGATTATCAATTCCCTTCAAGACTGCAAAGCCAAAAATCTGCCAAAATAACTTCAATACTACTGGTGTAAATTATGGACGTAAACATTATAGGTGAATTTCTGAAAAAAAAAATACAATGGAATTTTTTGAACAATTTCTTGTGAATTTTAAAACAAATCCCCGAAGTACTTCTTAATGCAATTTTTGAGTTCAAGAAAAATTTATAATGATTTTAGGAGGATTTCTTTGAAGAACTTACGAAAGACTGCCTGGAGGAACATCCGGATGATCTCCTGAAGAAAGTTCCGGAGGAATTCATGGTTAAACTTCCAGAAGAAACTTCCCAAAGAATTGCTGGACGATCTTCCGAAGAATTACTGGAGGAAATGCCGGAAAATTCTTGGAGAAACTTCCAGAGGAATTCCTGATGATACTTCCGGAGGAATTCATGAACAAACTTCTGGAGAAATTCTTGAGAGAATCTTCCGTAGAAATTCCTGTAGGAACTTTTGAAGAAATTCCTGGAGGAACTTGCTGGTGAATATTTGGAGAAACTTGCGGAGAAATGCCTGAAGGAACTTCTAGAGGAGCTTCTGAAGGAACTTTCGTAGGAATTTCTGGAGGAACTCCCAGATGAATTCCTGGAGAACCTTATGGAGGAATTCCAGAAGAAACTTCCTGAGATATTTTTGGAGGAACTTCTAAAGAAATTCCTGGAGAACCTAATGGAGGAATTCCAGAAGAAACTTCCTGAGAAATTCCTGAAGGAGCTTCCGGAGAAATTCCAGGAGGAACTTCCGGGGGAATTCCAGGAGGAACTTCCGGAGGAATTTTTGGAGGAGCTTCCGGACAAATTCTTGTTGAAACTTCCGGAGGAATTCCAGGAGAAACATCCGGAGAAATTCTTGGAAATTGAGGAAATTGTGAAAGAATTGCTGGAGGAGAATTTCTAAGAGAATTCGTGAAGGTATTTCCGACGGCATGTCTGGAGGAATTTCTAGACGAACTTCCGAAGGAATTTTCTGAGGTATGTTTGGAGGATCTTCCGAAAAAATCTTTGGAGGAACTTCCAGCAATTTCCGAAGAACTTCCTGAAAAAAAACTACCGAACAAATTTCCCCGCCTCTATTGCCGATAACCACCAGCGTGACGCCGCCACGGCCGATAAATATAATAATACATAGATAATAAGAAAATATATATTGAATTAAATAAATTGAATAAAATATATATAAATATAATAAAATATAAAAAAATGACGGCTTTGGCAGGTTTTGTTCTATTAATGTCAGGGGTTTTTTTTATGACTGATTATGCTCAAATTTGGCCTAAGCATTCTTTGCATATCAAAGAATATTGTGGCCAAATTTCATAAAATTTGGTCGACAAAAACCCCCTGCCAATAATAGAACAAAACCTGCCAAAGCCGTCTTTCCCACTATATACCTGTAAAAATAAATAAAATATTTATTTAAAAATTGAAAATAAGAAATAAAAATTGAGAATTAAAAATTAAAAATAAAAAATTAAAATTAAAAATTAAAAATTAAAAATTAAAAATTAAAAATTAAAAATTAAAATTGAAAATTAAAAATTAAAATTAAAAATTAAAAATTAAAAAATTAAAAAATTCAAAAATTCAAAAATTAAAAATTAGAAATTTAAAAATTTAAAAATTAAAAAATTAAAAAATTAAAATTAAAATTAAAATTTAAAATTAAAATTAACAATTAAAAAATTAAAATTAAAAATTAAAAATTAAAATTAAAAATTAAAAATTAAAACTAAAATTAAAAATTAAAATTAAAAAAAAATTAAAAATAAAATTAAAAATTAAAGTAAAATTAATTTAGAATTTAAAATACAAATAAAAATAAAAATAAAAATGAAAAATAAAAATGAAGAAATAGATTTAATGAAAAATGAAATGATCGAAAATTTATAATAAAAATTCAAATTTGCGATACAGTAAATAGTTTGAATAAATAATAAAATTTGAAATTTTACATCTTAAAATGTATTTTCGAGCATGAAAGAAAAAAATACCCTAACCCGCTTCAAAGCGATTCATTCGTTATTTTTCAGTTACGTCGTAAATTTTAGTTCAAAATTAATTACACTGCTTTAATTTGAAAAGAAATATCAATTACATCAGCTTTTTGTTACATCAATCAGATGTAATAAACATAATATTTACGACAGCGATGATGTGCATCAAATCTGATGTGATTTACTTTTATTTTTACTGTGACGACGTGGCTCGTTTTGCTTATCTAAAACGAATTTTGTTTGAATATTAAGGTTCAGGAGAAATCATGTCTTTAATACATTTAGAAGAACAATGTATGAAGAAAAGAGGCGAGTTCTAGTTGCTCCTAATTTGATGAGTTGGTTTAAATCAGCGGTTCTCAACCTTTTTCTTCAGAGTCCTTCGTGTTTTATTCATTGAGGTACCCCTATTTAATAAACAACTCATAGATTATCTTGAAGATCTAGAACCTTTTGAGCATCTTGAAATGACGTTTCTGAGCCTTTTAAAGTAGGCTACCAAGTCTTTGAAGAATAATTCGAGTCCCTCAAAGAAGTTTTCGAGGCTTTCAAAGGAGACTTCCAAGCCACATGAAAGGGTCTTTCGAGCCTCTCGAAAGGAGGCTTTGAGGATCTTGAAATGACGTTGTAGAGCCGTTTGAAAGTAAACTTCTTGAAGAAAGAAAATTCCGAGCCTATTGAACCTTTTGAAAGAAGCACGAGCCACTCGTGATGATTGGCTAAAAGAATTCCTAAGCCCTCGAACGAGATTCTGAGCCTCTTAAAAGGGGCTTCGAGCCTCATGAAAAGGGTCTTTCCAGCCTCTTGAAGAGGGTTTTGGGCATCAAATTACATTTCTGAGCCTGAAAGTAGGCTCCAAAGCTTCTCGAAGGAAGAATTGAGCCCTTCAAAGGAAGTTTTCAGACCTTGAAGGCAGAACAGAAAGAAGAATTGAGCCCCTTGAAAGGTGGTTTTCGAGCCTGATGGAAGGGTTCTTTCGAAGAGCTCTTGAAAGGAGCGTAACTATTTTAAAATGACTGTGCTGAGCCTTTTGAAAATAGGCTTCAAGCTTCTTGAACGAAGAATTCCTAGCCCTGGGTTTCAGAGCCACTTGAAAGTGGGCTTTCGAGCCTCTTGAAGGGGCTTTCAGTCTGAAAAAGGACTTCAAACCCTCTGGAAAGCAGGGTTTGAAGGGGCTTCCTATCTGTTTGAAAGGCGTCTAGAAGAGCTGAACCATCAAAGAGGGCTGACTCAAGGAAAATTCAGGCCCCTCGAAGATTTCTGAGCCTCTTAAAAGGTCCGTCCGCAATAGAAGGTGTTCAGGCCTTTTGAAAGGAGGAATTGAGCATTTAAAATGACCTTGCTGAGTCTTTAAAATAGCGCTTAGCTTCTCAAGAGATTCGAGCCCCTCGAAGAGAAGTTTCCGAGTCTGAGAAGCTTCTGAACCTCTTGAAAGGGCTTCGCACCTTCTGACTGGGTTTCCGACCCTTTAAAAATCGTACAACAAAGTACAACAAACGAACTTTTATATGAGCCCAGACCCATGGTGCTATACCCAATCGACTCAGTCACGACGAACTGAGGTGATGTCTGTATGTGCAAATGTATGTGTGTATGTATGTGTATGTACAATTTTGTAGACACACTTTTGGAACCATTGTTTATATGAAAATTGCAGATCGACTATGGGATCAGAAGCTATGGCCTAAATACTATTTTATAGAAAATACTTATTTATATATTTTTTTAATTTTGAAACGAGAAAGGCTACAACACGCTGGTGGATCAACAGTTTTTTTTAAAAAGCCTTTGACCTAATTCATATATAATATTTCAATTATTTTGCTTGGAAGAAGGTTTTCAGCGTAGAAGAAGGCTTCAAGAGTTTTGGAAAAAAATCCTTTGCTTCAAGGCTCTGAACCTTCAAATTTAATATTTAAGTTAAAAGTATATTCTTGACATATTCATAATTTTGTTTCAGAGTTAATTGGATTGCTGGAATATTTTTGATCTTTTGTCCCCATAGGGTTCCAACGCGGATTCAGGACAAAAATCCAGGATCTAAAAATTCAGGTTCCAGAGTCCTGGGATAAGATTTTTCACATTTTGTGCAATGGAATCAATCTCTTTGCTGATTCT